>NC_044305.1:101435494-101768451 GCF_007474595.2 Lynx canadensis | reverse complement strand
AGGCTGGGAGGCTTCTTGGCAGAGGTGACACAGGATGATAGAAGCTGGATGGCTGACCTTCAAGATGTCCTCCTGTCCAGCCATATAAAGCATCTGTAATGAACTTCCTTCCCTCTCCCTGGCAGGATGTGCCTTATGCTAAAAGCCACCTCTTACCACGGGCTCCAGTGTCCTGCATTTGGTTTCTTGAGCTGCCTGCTCTCACGGGGGCTGCTTCTGGACCCTTACCTCCATGACTTCCAGACCCCTTGTCTGTTCCCTGTGGTTTTTGTCTGGGCCCTTTGGCTTCTCCCTCAAATGCTTCTTATGGCTTTCAACCTCCACTTTCCTCTCATTACTGTTTTGTCTCAGACAAAGGTGAAGTCACCAATAATTTACAATGTCACTATCTCGTTCTTTCTTGAGGGGGTGTCAGGTAGACCTGTCGAGGGTGCTAAATGGGGTGGAGGTCTCCACGATGGAGAAAGAGTTTTGGGAGCTAGCAGACCTAGGGTTGATTCCTGGCTCCACCAATTATCTGTATATGACCTTGGCAAGTTAATTTCAACTCTCTGAGCCTCAGTTTCCTGAACTAAAAAGTGGCAAGGAAAATTCTGATCTCATAGGGTTGTAGTGAGGGTTTACCGCACAATCATCTGTCATATTGGAGGTGGTAACACTAACTCTCATTTTATTATGAACATGGTGGCACATAGGAAAATCTTGAGGGTGAGTCTAGGAGATCAGAAGATTCCTGTCAAATCTAATGGGCAAGTGAGGAGACAGTCCCCAACTGTATGAAATAAGCAGATATTGATCAGATTAAGCTGCTTGAGGAAGAGTGGGAGGCAGTTGTCAGATGAGGCTAGAAGGCAGACCCACACCTTATTCACTGACTACAGGCCGTCTGGCCCCTGGTGGTCATGACTGTGGTCTTTTAAGGGTGCAGGAAGAGAGAGACAGAAACATGCTCTTCTGATTGAGCAAGCCTCTGGCTTCCTCTTCTGGTACCAATCTCTGTCCCAGAAAGCCCCCTCCCCACCGTCTGGTTGGCCTGTGTTCTTCCAGCCCTGAGATTGTCTTATATGTCACTCTGTTTCTCCATTAGGGGTTCTTACTTCGGCCAAAATAACTTTGAGTCTATGTCACTTTGACTAATACGACTCTGGCGGTCACCAGTCAGCTCTTTACGTATCGAAGGCAGAACTTCCTCGTGGCACGGTAGCATTGGCTTCCGCAGGTCCCAAGTTTCATGCTATAAAACCGTGATGGTTTTATTGACCAATTAACATAGGTTAATGATGATTGTTTTTATGCAAGTTGGCGGGTCACCCTCTGGACAGCGGGTTGAGCAATGTCATCTGAGTCTTAATCATAGATCATAAAATGTTAGAGCTAGAAGGGTCTCGGAAGTCGTGTAGTCCAGCCCTCTCATTTAACAGAGAGACCTGGAGAGGTTAAACTGTGGATTAAAAAGGCCAATAGGACAGAGCCAAGGAAGCACCAGGAAGGGCAGGCATTTCTTCTAGATGATTTGACAAGGTGGCTCTGATCTCTTTCTTATAACCATGAAATTAGGCTTTCCAAACGCTAGGTGCATGGTGATGCTGGCATGGAATTTGTAAGGCCAATATATGAAGAACTGGATATTTTAACAGCTAGAGGACCTCTCAGATTTTGATGGCCTCTGGCGTTCCAGGCCATTATTTTGTATGGAACGTATGGCCCTGTACATGCAATAATTTACTTGTTTGCTTACATTCTTTCTCCCATAAAGGAGCTTCTTAAACACAGGGCTGTGATCCTTATCTTTGTGTCTTTGCGTATAGTATGTGCTCAGTAAAAGATCTGCCGAGTGAATGAATGGGTGGAAACATCTTCAAAGTGTGTGACAAAGAATAAGCTCTTGACACAGAGGGCAGAGTGAATTGTAGAGCAGAATAGACTCTCTTGTGGTTGGCGACCCTTGAGGAAAGACCATAAGCATATGGAGTGGGAGAGGGGGACTCACGCTTGAATTGAAATAATGAGAGCTGTAGCCTACAATTTTTCTGAAAAAAGGTAGAGTCTTTTCAAGTCCCATGGAAGCTTCTTGGCTCAAGCAGAGAGTCTGTGAAGACTGAAAATGGAACACAGGGCCACCTTGACAGAGGAAATGTTTCAGAGAGGAGGGGAAGGTCAGAGGAACAAATGGTCCAAGGCCATGTTGGCAGCTCGAGGCAGCGCTGGCGCTAGAATCCAAGGCTTCGGGCTCAGTCTGCTGGCCTTTCCCGGGCCTGGCTAACCTCTGCATTTTGTGGTAAATTCCTACTCTGCTAGGGAGAACCGATATGGGAATCCGAGGCCCCCCACTTCTCAGAAAAAGGGAGAGAGATATGGGAACACACGTCCGTTTGGTTCACGGTCCTCCAGTGGACGCCACTTTTACTCCCCCCTGCTCCAGGCTCAAAGCCCCGGATGTTCCAGCCATCGCCGAATGCCCGCCATCTGGAGGCTGTGTTCTCACGCGGAAGCTCCGTTTGCATCTCCGCCAGAGGACGGGCGCTCCTCCTCTGCTCAGCGGCCTCCTGTTCCTAAAGGGAGAGGAGGTGCTGGAGGATCTCTTGGATCTCGCTGGATCCAGCTCAAGGTTGTTGATCTGAGCAATGTTAATCATCCAAACGAGTTTGCAGCTGTTACTTCTCACCAGAAAGGCATGCTCAGTGCTATCCATAAAGTGTTGGCTTCCACTCAGGGTGCTGAGGAGACAGGGGCCCTATCCCCAGGGTGACAATAGGAAATTCAATCTACTCCCCAGGCCCCTTTGTTGGCACTTGGGAAGGACAGGAGGCACACGGAGAGGAGCAGAAGAGTCTCTGTGCCTTGTTTATAGAGTATCGTTTCCACAAGAGAGCATTTCTGTACTGGTCCCTGTATCGGTCCCTTCCCCCCTCCTTTCCTCTCTCCCCACCTCCCCTCTCCCTTCTCTCTTCTTTCTTCTGATCTCTTGTTCCCTCCTCCATTCTTTCCTTCCACAAGCCTCTATTGAGCACCTACTAAGTACCAGGCATTAAGCCACGGGCGATGTTGTGGAGGGAGGAATACAAAAGTTGGTAGACCCTGGCCTCTCTTCGGGAAGAACTTACACAGCCGAATTGCAGACGGGAAACAAAGCCATGCACAGAAATAAGGGTCCAGAACTCCCACACAGAATCCACGAAGTGTCCCAAGGACGGGGGGGGGGGGGGGTGGTCCATGCACAGTGGGACGTCTCCCTAGGGGAAGGAGTTCAAACACAGCTGGGGATCAGAGCAGCTTTGTGGCGGGGCGTGGCATTTAAGCTGATCCTCAAAGTGGGTGCGTTGAAGGTGAGCAGGATCCGAGAGGGTTTCTCCCTGGGTTCTCCACGTCCGGAAATGATCTTTTCCTTGTCTGATGTCCACAGTGCTTTATCTCCTCTCTCTTATGGTCCCTATGAAGCTCCAGAAACAGCTTCGTGGGTGCCTTTCCTCTCATTGACAAGGCTGGCCTGGCTGCCCTGCCCCCCACTTCTGGTGGCTTTCTGGGTGGGCCCTGATCCCCTAAGAGTCACAGAGAACTGGATTGTCTGCCTACAGGGATTTCAAATGCACTCAGCGGTGTGGACCTCTACATTCAGGAAACAGACAAGATAGTATATTTTAAAACACGGATTTAAAAATGTTAGCCATATATATTCTATCAACAGAGAGAAAAGCCCAATTTTAAAAAGGGGATAAAAATCCCTCATGCATATAGAGTTTCCAGAGAGGAACAGTGCCACTTGGGAGGATTTAGGAAGCAGCCTTCCATCAGTTCGCCAATCTTGGAGAGCTTCGTGGAGGAGGGTGGGCTGCAGCTTGGGCAAGAAAGCTGGGGTGGGAGGTTGACTGGGGTCATGGCAGTCACTGCACTGGGCTCCTCGAGGCAGAGACGGTGTGACAGATGCTCCTAAGTCCTAGGCCACCAGCATGAAGCCCATCACAGGCATGACTGAGCCATGAACAAATTATGTGGGAGACAGCAGGGCAAGCTAAGAGCTGGGGTGAGTGACAGGGGCTGAGAAGGTGGGCTGGGACTGAGCCTCGTGGGCACCTTGCCAAGGGCTTTGAGGTGGAGGGTGCTGCCAGTGGGTTGAGAGAGGGAAAGAGAAAGAGAGAGAGAGAGACAGAGAGAGAGAGAGAGAGAGAGAGAGAATCCAAAGCAGCCTCCACACTCAGCACAGAGCCTGATGTGGGGCTTGATCCCACGACCGTGAGATATGACCTGGGCTGAAATCAAGAGTCAGACACTTAACCCACTGAGCCACCCAGGAGCCCCGTCATCTCATGATTTTAAAGGGCTCCTGTGTTCACGTCCTCCTTTTGTTGTTTGGCACCCTGGAAGCCCAAGGTGGCTTTTCACCTTGATCATGAGGTCAGACCAGAGCTGAGTGGGCAGTTTGGAGGCTGGGAGGAGAGCCTGTGGCCATCGCTGAAGGAGGAGAGGGTAAGGGTGTGAATAAGGTACTGGCCCTGACAATTGAGAAACAGGCTACTAAGTTTGGCGACTGATTTCTTGTCAAGGAGTCTAGACAAAAAGAAGGGGGACATAATGATAGTAGCAATTTATTGGGAGCTTAATATGTGCCTACTGCTACATATACATTATCTACCTCATAAGATGGGTATTATTATTAATACTCTGTCATTTTATAGATGGGGAAGCCGAGGCTTAGAGAGGCCAAGTGATCATTCAAGGTTAATAGCGTTAATATACGGGAAAGCTAGAATTAGAAAATTTGGTTTTTAAATTTACCAGAGCTCTTAGCCCTGCTTTGTTTTGCCTCCCTTAAGGTGATTCACCCACAAAGCCTTCTCTGGGTTTTTAAATGGTGTCATGCTGTGGGTTCTTCATGAAGGGAAAGCTGGGAGGCCTCTGCAGTCCTCGGGGGTCAGACCCTGGATCAGTGACCCTTGTTATGACAGTGGTTCAGTCTGTTAAGGGTCCGACTTCGGCCCAAGTCATGATCTCATGGTTCGTGAGTTCGAGCCCCAAATCAGGCTGTCTGCTGTCAGCACAGAGCCGTCTTCGGCTCCTCTGTCCCCCTCTCTCTCTGCTCCTCCCTCAACTCCCTCTATCTCAAAAATAAACTTTTTTTTTTTTTTTTTTTAAGGAAAAGGTGGAGAATAAGAGGAAGTGAAGAACTTTTAAAGTGCTTTCTGGCTTTCGCCTTAATTGATGCTCGTGACAGCCCTGGGAGTTAGGCATGGATTTTTTTCAATCCCCATTTTCCAGCTGAAGAACCTGAGGCCTGGAGAGGTGAAAATAATTGCCCAAGGTCACGTAGCTGGTAAATGGCAGGAGGGCAAAACCTGGTTCTCTCTCCCTGGGCTCCGCCCCTCATCAGGGTCACATGTGGGGTTCCTACAGGATGCTCACCTTGCTAGAGGGTCAGAGGGCAAAGGGGCAGAGCAGGTGGAGGGTCCTGAGAGCTGAGAGGAGACAGGTTCTGAGACACGTGATCACACCCTCAAAGCCCCAAAGCAGGGCAGAGGCCTGGGAGCTGAAGGTCTGCCTGGGAGTGGCATTGCTTAACTATGCCAGTGGCATAGAGCCCAGAAATGGATGAGCTACCCCAAATCCAGAGGGAAAGAAGAAGGCAGGGCAGGCACTCCATGCCTTGGGCTTCAGGAGGCCCCAGATCAACACGGACTGCTGCAGCGTAATGCTGATAGGATGCCCAGCCCCGGGCCGCGGTGGGAGGAACGAGAGCTTTGGGTTTGGGATTGCTCTGGGTTTTGTTCCAGTCTTGCCCCTTCCTGGCTTGGTGATTTTGTGTCTCAGTTGCCCTTTCTTCTAAAACAGAATAACGCCAGCTTCTTTACAGTTGTGAAGCACGAATAAGTGAATCCATATTCATGACATTAAATGAATTTCATTCATTTTAGGAGTCTACTCTGTGCCAGTGCTGCACTAGGTGTTGGGGATAATTCTGCGACCCACATAGACCAGAGCAGTTTACAGTGTGCCCCGCACAACCCGGGGGTCCCACAGGCACTACTTCCTCCAAACTGTAAGGGATCCAGTTCTTCCTTACAGTGAGGGCTCCAACCCAGCATCCAGGGAGGAGGAGGAGGGAGAGAATGGGAAGGAAAGCAGAGACTCAGGCTCCTTCTGAGCACATAGCTCCTGAGCCACGCAGGAGCCAGAAGTCTGGAAAGTGGAGCTGGGGCTGGGGATGAAGTCGAGGGCGGCACCTCGCTAGTCCCCCTTATCAGGCTGGCCTTGCACCACAAGCCCAGAGAGCTTGACAACGATGATCTCACTTGGGCTCCAAACTTCCTGGGGGAGAACTCCTGGGCAGAGCAGAAAGCACTGGCCTGTGCCTGTGTTGACAGCTGAAGGATCCGAGTGCCTGGCTGGGGATCACAGGCTGTGGGGGTGGCCAGGCAGTGCACAGATTCTGAAGGCCCCTGCCCTGGGCCCCAGGGCCAAGTTCGATGACCACAGACACCCCAGGGAGGCTCCTTTTCCTGATCAACTGCCTGCACCGTGTGCTAGATGCCACTGGATTACCTTTTACAATCTTTCCAGGCCCGGAAACAGGGATTATCATTCCCATTTTCTAGATTAGGAAACCGAGGCCTGGCTTCTTTAAGGCCACACAGCTTCATCGCAAAAGTTGGGATGCAGGTACCCCCTCTCTGTGTCTACGGCACACACATGAAAGGCAGTGACTGGAGACCTTCTCCGCTGGACCAAGAGGACCCCACTTGACCTCCATCCCGCATCTGCTCACCTGGAGTAGGCCGCAGGGACAGAGGTGAGGACGAGGAGATCAAGGTGTCCTAACGCAGGCTCCCCAACATGTCAGGGCTCAGAAACTGGGAGGGGGGGCATGGTGCTCTCTGCCCACCATCCTCTCGCTGCTCTGCCTCTTGACCAGACATCTCTGTCTCCTCTTCTCTTAGCACCTTTGGATTTCTTTTCTTCTCTCCTTTCCCTTCAGGTGTCTCTGCGTCCCATTCATCCCTGGCTATCCCTTTCGCGTTCCTCCCTCTCTCCCCCTTCCCCCGCCCCTCCCCGCTCTCCCCTTCCTTACTCCTCCCTTTCTCATCCTCCCTCCTTTCTTCTTTGTCTCTGCGATCTCCTTCCCTCCTTTTCGGCTGGTTTCCTTCCCCGGCGCCCTCCCCGTCCTCCCCCTCCCGCCGGTGCCTCCATCTGCGCCGCCAGCCTCCCCGCGCGCTCCGCCCTGCCCGCTCCCAGCCTCTCCCCCTTCCCGCTCCGCTCTCGCTCTCGGTGATTTATTACTTGCCCTGCTGCTTCTGACAAACTATTTGTAGGAAAATGAGATTTGGTCCGCGCTGGATGGCTCCTCTGGGAGGCGGGCGTGGGGGTCGGGTGTCGGAGCCCCCGTGCGGCCCCCCCACTGGAGCCCACGGCGCTTACGGAGCTCTTTAAGATAAATGAGCAAAATTAAGAGACTCACTGGGGGGAGAACACACTGGATGGCAGCGAGCGACAGCGGATGGTACATGGTTTCCTCCCAGAAATTCATCCACGTGCGCCCCACTGGGGCCTCCCCCATCTGCCGCCGACTGCAAGGAACTCCGTCCCCGGGGAGAGGAACTACCAGCCCCGGGGCGCCTTTCTTTCGGCCCCAGGACGCGGCGCGGCGAAGGGCAGGGACCTGTCTAGCGAGGCACACGCAACAGATTGGGGGTGGGGCAGCAGGTCCCTCTGGAGGTGGCCGGGAAGGGGAGGGGACGGAAGAGCGTGAGTAGGTGGGTGGCCCGGGGCAGTGGGACCGGCTGCGGTGCGTGCACGTGGGGAAGCAGCCCCAGCTCCCCCCCCCCCCCCCCCCGCGGACGCCCAGACCGCTTGGCCATATCCCCGGGTCCTGGGACCGGTCACGGGCACCACTCAGGAGGGGACAGTAGGCAGTGGAAGCTCTTGGCAGGGGTTTGACCCCTCAGGTAGTCTGGGTAGCGGGCTATAAGTGCCCCGAGGGTCTGCTGCTTTTCCTGCCACGTGTCAGGGCTGGCTCACCGTGGGCCGTCAGTGTTGTTTGTGCAGGAAGTGATGATGGCCTGAACACAGAAATGTCTTGCAAGCTCGAGGCTCCATTTAGAACTCCAATGGGATGTGTGTTGGAACCGGGTTTTCAGTGTATTTTTCTACCTCCCTTTTCAAACGAGAAACTAAAATCATCTGTTATTTTATAGTTTGGTATTTATCCTAATTTTATATATATATTAAAAATCAAGGTACACATTTTTCTGACCTGTTTTATCCATTCAACATCATATTGTGCATACTTTTTTATGGTATCAAGTATTCTTCTACGATATAATTAAAAATTTTTTTAATGTTTATTTATTTTGAGAGAGAGAGAGAGAGACAGAGCATGAGTGGGGGAGGGCCGAGAGAGAGAGGGAGACACAGAATCTGCCACAGGTTCCAGGCTCTGACCTGTCAGCACAGAGCCCAAGGTGGGGCTCGAACCCATGAGCTGTGAGATCATGACCTGAGCTGAAGTCTGACCTTTAACTGAGCCACCCAGGCGCCCCTTCCACAGTATAATTTTAAATGGAGTCTCTGTTTGGGGCACCTGGGTGGCTCAGTCGGTTAAGCGTCCGACTTTGGCTCAGGTCATGATCTCGCACTTGGTGAGTTCGAGCCCCGCGTCGGGCTCTGTGCTGACAACCCAGAGCCTGGAGCCTGCGGCAGATTCTGTGTCTCCCTCTCTCTCTGCCCCTCCTCTGCTCATGCTCTGTCTCTCTCTGTCTCTCAAGAATAAAAAAACAACAAAAAAATTTTAATGGAGACTGTGTTTTATTGAATATTTGTATGTTCTGCGTATGATTGGTTTTTTTTTTAACAAGGCACCTATTTTTTGTTTATTGTGAGTATTTCTAAATTTTTGCTATTATAAAGATCTGTGAACTTTATATTATCCTAATCATGCCATTTTTAAAAAATCATAGTCAGCGATAAAAGCAGTGATTTCTCCTCCTTCCTGGCTTATTAAAAATAAGATGTGACAAATTTTAAAAGTTGACAACGCCAAGGGGCCCGGTGTGAGAGCCCAGCCTGCATCAGCCCTTCTAGAAATTGTAGAGATTTTCAAAGACCATCTGACTCTGCAAACCAAGGAGACTTGAGAACATTCCAGAAGCAAGAGAGGTAGCTAAGGCTTCAGCTGTTCTAAGGACCCAAAAAGTTGTGGTATTTGAAGAAAAAGATAATTCAGCTTCAACGTCTGTAAGACTTTTTCAAATAAATTGTGAACCAAGTGACAATAACTATAACAACAGGCCAAGTTACCTCTGATGGATGTTCAGTGTGTTATATGCTTGTACTAATTTCGAGGTGTATGAAAACGTAAAACTTGAAAATAAACGGTGGGATTTGAAAAAAGGATTTGAGATATAAGGGTGTTGAAGAAAAAAAAATTCAATATTTAAGGACCCCACACAGGTAATCCAAGTGACAGGACACTTTTGAGGTGGAAGTTTACCTCCCGCCCTTGAAAAACCGGGCTTGGCCCGTCCGTGTGTGTGTCTGTCTGTCGGTCTGGAGTGTGTGGGTCTCAGGAAGGCTGTGAGATGGTGCAAAGCAATTTGATTACTTGCTCTCCGGGTTCGTGTTGCCATCGGCACTGTTACCGTAAACAAATGAAATGGTGTGAGGTACTGAGATCTCTATGCATATGACCCTTCCAATCAATCTACATCTTGGGACCTTTGAGGACACCTTACATCACTTGTTATAAACTTCATGCTTGCTCTCTGAGGTGGCAACAGAAGGAGAGAGGAGCCCGTGAACTATTTCCAATATTTGGAAAATATTCAGATTGCCTACTATAGAGTGTCTCAGGCTAATAAGATGTCAAGTGTTTTTTTGCTTTGAGTTAATTTGTACCAACTCATACTTATCTCAAATGGATTGGTCCGAGGGATATTTTCCTGGGTCCTCATAACTGAAAAGGAGAGCCAATTGTTTAATAACAAATAGTCTGGTTTTTTCTAATTATTTTTTAAGTTTTTAAAAAGTTTATTTATTTTGAGAGAGATGGAGACAGCATGAGTGAGGGAGAGGCAGAGAGAGAGAGAGAGAGAGAGAGAGAGGAGAGAGAGAATCCGAAGCAGGCTCTGCATTGCCAGCACAGAGCCCAATGTGGGGCTCAAACCCATGAAGCTGTGAGATCATGACCTGAGCCAACACCAAGAGTCAGACGCTTAACCGACTGAGCCACCCCGGTGCCCCAATAGACTGTTTTTTTCTAATCACATAGGAGTTCCTGGCTGGATGGGTAGGAAAGAGGGTCTTTGATATCAGGAACAAGCTTGGGAAGCAGTATATCATGTATCGTAGTTCGTGATGCCATTGGGGGAAACCCTGCCCAAACAAGAGGGCTCGTTTGGTCCGGAAGTTGACATTATGGTGGGGATTTTCTAGGAAAGTCCATCCAAATCTCTTTTTCCCTCAGATCATGGAGAGGTAACATATTGAGGGTGGGGTGGGTGGAAGGCATCACTGATGACTGGGGAAGAGGCATGAATATGACAAAAACAGGGACCTTGGCCAAAAAAGATGATTCATAGCTGACTCAATCTGGAGGCCCCCCCTTCCCGATTTCATTTTATTAGTAAGAAAAGATTCAGTGGGGGGCGGGGGGGAGAGAAAAGAAATTAAAACACCATGATCCCTTTAACACGGTCCAAGATTTACTCTGCATAATCCAGCCATATTTTTGATAAGAAATTCATGGCTCCTCTGTCCCCAGTAACAGAACGGTGATCTTTATGGGGCCGGCGTGAGGAAGCTGGCGGGCACGGCCCCCGTCACATTAAACTGTCTCAGTGAAGAGGCAATTTGTTTGATATTAAGAGTTATAAAAATATCAGCACAGAACGGTTATGCCGGGGATATTGCACAAGCCAATCTGAATTTTAATGTAGTGTGAGCAGTAAGCACCACATTCCCCATGCCCATGCCACACTCCCTCTCTGCAAATATTTGAAAAGAAAAAAATAGAGGTTTTGAGCGTCTTGCTCCTTGCCACTTCTGCCTCGTACCTCCCCCCAGCGTGTGGGAGCTGGCGGGGGTTTCTGGGTGTCTGGGAGCCAGTAGCATCCCTGGCGTGGACTGGCTTCCCATCACCCCCTTCTCATGCCCCTCACTCACTCGCACATACAGCCAGCCCAGTGCTGCCCGGGACTCAGCCCCCTCTGCCAGCAGTGTCTCTGGGTTTTCATTGCAAGTGTCCTTCTTTTAGTTCCTTGATCCAATGGAATGCCATTTCCCAAGCATCTAGTCCCCCTCCCCCCAGTCCATCCTAAAGTGCCCTCCTTATCTTCTTACCACACCCTGATCCCACCCCATCCCTTTCTCTTACTCCATGACCTATAGGTACATACTCTGACCTCTGCTCCCCATCTCTTCTATCAGTATTCTCATTATTTCCATCATTCCTCTTCCTTCACCTCCCAGTCACCTCTTCCCAGACTCTTCTCCCATAAATATCCATTCAGCCTTACAGATAGATCTTCCTGAAATATGCTAACCAATTAATTTCACTTCCACAGGGCGTCTACTCCGTGTCAGGCATGGGGGTGGTAGCCGAGGGAGACACAAACATGAACTAGCCTGGGGGTTTCTGTCCTCCGGGGACTCACTATGCCGTTGGGAGGGGGAGGGGAGGGTGCAAGTGGTCAGGGGTGGGAGACAAGATCTCTGGTCGTCCTCACTCAGGGTGGAGTGACTTAAGACCCTGAGGAGACGTTCAAACAAAAGTAGTGAGAGCACAAGGAGGGGTGAGGCGTTTGTCTGAGGGGCAATCCCAAATCTATCACAGAAGGGGTGGCTTCCACGAAGGGATACAGTTGACAGGTGGCAATTGGAGCCCTGGGAGGAGAAGAGCTTGGTGGGAGGGATTCATGGGGAACTTTTTAAGAAATGTTGAGTCGTCCAGTTTGGCTGAAGAGGCCCACAGAAGTTCAGTGATATAGCCAAGCTACTGAACTGTGGAGTCCGATCTAGTGCCTGGCTTGTCTGATTTCCCACTTCAGGACGCTTTTCATGACAACACAGCAGGGATTCTCAAAGTGTCATCCGGGACCCCTGGATCCCCACCCCCCCAGGCTCTTTCGGTGGGGGGGGGGATCTGTGAGGTCATTTGTCTTTGTTTCTCTCATTTGCTCACAAGAATACAGTGGGGTTTTCCATTGTACGTTTGGAAGCTCCGCATACCTCAAATGTGAGCCAGCATTTTCCCAATAGCCAACGCGTGGTGTTACCAATCAGGCGGGGGCAAAACATCCGCTCAAGGTGCAAGGTAGATCAGTGCCTTAAAAGCAAGAGGGGGGGCGCCTGGGTGGCGCAGTCGGTTGAGCGTCCGACTTCAGCCAGGTCACGATCTCGCGGTCCGTGAGTTCGAGCCCCGCGTCGGGCTCTGGGCTGATGGCTCAGAGCCTGGAGCCTGTTTCCGATTCTGTGTCTCCCTCTCTCTCTGCCCCTCCCCCGTTCATGCTCTGTCTCTCTCTGTCCCAAAAATAAATAAACGTTGAAAAAAAAAAAAAAGGATAAAAGCAAGAGGGTACGCAAACCTCCCTGCTGTAATTTCCATTCAACAGCGCAACTAATCTTTAAGAAACTACCATTTGTTGAAGTGTGGAGTAGTGTTAAAGAAGAATACCCACAATGATCTGCAAAGGTGATTAATAGACGCCTCCCTCTTCCAGCTACATATTCGATTGAGGCCAAAGTTTGTCCCCTAAACCTCAACCAGAGCAACACATCACAACACTTTGAATGCAAAAGCAGGTTCGGAATCCAGCTGTCACCTATTAAGCCAGACCTTAAGGAGATGTGCGAGCATATATAATAGCGACACTCAGCTCGCTATTTTAGAAAATAGAGCTGCTTTCCATAAAAATACACGGTCTATATTAACACGAGTGATTTTATTATTGTTACGTTAAAGTGAATTAATAAATACACGTTTCTAAGAGGTCTCACTTTTGATGTATGACACAATAAATATTGATACCTATAATGCACATAAAGAAATGCTCTTGGGCTGCTCAGAAATTGTTTAGAGTGTGGAAAGGTCCTGAGACCAAAATTCTGAGAATGGGGGACCAGAGAGTGTGTCTAAAAGCTTATTAGTTGTATGTTTAATTGAGTTTGGCTCAGAAATAATGGGCTCACTCCTTGCCTCTACCCCCACTCTGTCCCTGACTTTCTGTCTCTCTCTGTCTTTGTCTCTGTCTCTGCCTCTCTGTCTCTCTTGCTCTCATGCAGCTCCCGCCCCCATTTACAGCAACCTTATCCTTGAACCCCTGCCCTCCATCTGGAAGCTTCCTTCCTCTCCCTACTACCTAACTTCCCATTCACAGCACCTTCAACCCTTGCACCTTACTCCCTCACCTTCTGTAGATTCCGGATTCAAGCCACTTACATTCCTCCAGATGGCCTCCCTTTCTCCATCTTCTCTTATCTTCTGCACCTCAAACTCCCTCTCTAATCTCCCATAATTCTTTCATGAACAAGCTCCCTGTTTCTTCCAGCACTTACAGAGGCCATGCAGGCTCCTCATCTTTGCTCATGAGTTTCTACTAAAAAACTCTTTATTGGAGGGGCGCCTGGGTGGGTCAGTAAGTTGAGAGTCCGACTCTCGATTTCGGCTCAGGTCATGATCTCACGATCTGTGGGTTAGAGGCCCGTGTCCAGCTCTGTGCTGATGGTGTGAAGCCTGCTCGGGATTCTCTGTCTCCCTCTTTCTCTGCCCCTTCCTCTCTCTCTCAAAATAAATAAATAAACATTTTTTAAAAACCTGTATTTGCCACTATAATGAAACATGCCTGCATTTGCGCCCAGAATTGTGCTTGTTGTTTTCCAAGGCACACAAGGCTCTTCCAGACCCTCTCAGCCCAGCCCTGGAGCCAACCTCCTACAAAGAAAGAGTGATGTTGTGGGTACGATGGAAGGAACTTGGGCTTGGAGACAGCCACATCTGGGTCAGAGCCCAGCTTTGCCACATATTAACAAGGCTGCTTCAACCAGATCATTCCATCTCTCTGAACCTTAGGTCCTCTTTGTATAAAGTACAAGAACCCTGCAGAGTTCTTATGGAAATTAAATCAGAATATGCATATATGGCAGAGAGTAAGTGCTCATGAAGTTTCACTATTATCAGAGAAAAACATATGGCATTCAATAAATGTGGGTTTTTACAAACTAGTTAATTATTTGTCTTGATAGTTGTAAGTTAAGGTAAAAAATAACGTACATCGTTAGTTCTCAGACTTCCACATACAGTGGAATCGTTAGGACAGTTTATTGAATATAGGGAGGTTCCCAGAAATTCCTGTGTAGTAGTTTATGGGCTGGGTTGACACACACATATTTTTTTCAACGTTTATTTATTTTTGGGACAGAGAGAGACAGAGCATGAACAGGGGAGGGGCAGAGAGAGAGGGAGACACAGAATCGGAAACAGGCTCCAGGCTCTGAGCCATCAGCCCAGAGCCCGACGTGGGGCTCGAACTCACGGACCGCGAGATCGTGACCTGGCTGAAGTCGGACGTTTAACCGACTGCGCCACCCAGGCGCCCCGACACACACATATTTTTAACCACGTCTGAAGCACGCGAAACACTGGCCCATATATTTCCTGAATTTTCCTGAATCTCACATTCTCCCATTATTTTGTGAGATTTCCCAGTTCCTAAAAACCTGCTCAATTTGTACGTGATGATATCTAATGTTACGTGTTTTCGTACGCACTATAGTATTGAACGGCTGGTTGGCAGAGTTTGGCCAAGATGTCACTAAGCTCCCCCCGGCTCTCTGCCCCTTTAGCAGAGCAAGGAGCGCAGGGCAGCTGAGATAGCTTGGGTATGATTTCATGTGGCAGAACCTTTATTTCTTTGCCTTTGAAGTGAGGATGGCCATATTTCATGAGAGCGTTGTAGGAATTATGCAGGGTAGTGGGGAGGGGGGCTTGTGTGACATGCCATCCAAATGCTACTTTTAATTATTTGCTTTTGTGAAAAGCCCAGTTGCCCTATCCAAGAAAAGGAGGCAGTGGAGTCGCTCATCTCTGAGGCTTCCCCTGTTTTGGACACAACTCCCCACCGCTGTGAGGACAGTGTTGGCTCGGGGTGGGCTGAATGGACACCAGGGCCTGGCTTCCTGCCACGTGCTCCCTCTCGCACCCAACCCTGACCAAACTGAGCCTCCGAATGGGCACTGTCTGTACTCAGCCTTCTCGAATGTGCTCAGTGCTTTGGAAGCCAGTCATCTTGTTTTTCTTTTCTCCCTGGTTCATCCTTTGGACTTACTTGATGTACCTTGACCTGGAGGGTTCCTTATATAAGCTGAATGCTCCTTCACCTCACTTCCTGTGGGTACAAAAAGGTCACAGTGATCTGTGTGCCTGGCTCCTGGTACTGGAGACCTTGCTCCTGGGAACTTGAGGCCATCATCTCCCCTCCTCCCACCCCTCACCCGCCCCCTCGGGGCTCCTCCCATCCATCTCAGGCACTGCCTGGGTGTCACAGTGCTCTCGTGAATCGCTTTGTTTTTCTCCTCTGCTGATGCTGCTTGCCTCTTGGCTGTGCCCCCATTGTCACTCTGCTCAGGCTACCTCTTGAAAGGTGGCCATCATTGCTTGCTCTGGATGGCAAGTGTCTGCAAAATTGGGAGAGGAAAAACCGCCCCTTCTTCTGTGACTCCTTTACGGAGTTCCTTGAACCCCAAGGTGTTAAATCTCTTTTAATTATGCATGCATTTGGCCTTTTCTTTGCAAAAGAGCATCTAGGCCACTAAGATGGCTGGACTGAGTGAGCTCGGTGTTGGCCGTGTTCTGTGCAGAGCCATTTCCATCTGCTGCCCAGGTCCTGTGTCCAGACTGATCCAGGATGGTGGTGCATTCCACCCCTCTCCCGGATCTATATCCTTTCGTTTTCTCACTGCAATTTGGCCTTCGTGAAGGCCCCATCAGTGTCACCAGACGTGCCTGTATATGTCCAAATCCCAAACTACTTCCTCAGGAAGCTTCATAGCCCTGCATAAACCAGTCAACATAGTTAGGCTTTGAGCATCAGGGGTTACGGGAACCCAAAGACTCATCCCAGACATATAATATGCTAATGGGGCAAGATCCTCTGCCCCATTCTTCATGTGACAAGTGCTTTCAGGTGGCTTCGGTTTTGGGGTCTACAATGGCGGTGGGTGGTGAGAAACTTGAGCTGGCCTTGCTTTTATGAAGGAGTTATTTCTTCTTTCCTTCTTCTTTTGTTATTTATTTGTTTGGAAGGTAGCATCACAGGGTAAACATTGAAGAGAGCAAGAAGCTTTGAAGTGTTCCCTGGACAGAGGTGAAGAAAGAATCTGGGGAACACAGAAGCAGAAGCTCCCTTTGCCGAGTGGATGGGCCGGGACCTTCTGTCCCCGCAGGCAGGGTGTGAGGTCCCCAACGATCCCCATCACGGCCCCTTCCCCAGCTGTCCTGTGGATGCCACTCAGTGAAGGGCAGTGGTCTAGAATCAGGAGAAGGGGAGAGTGCATGATGAGGGTGAGGAGAGGGGAACAGTTTCCATATTGGTTTTGAGGATGAAACAAACGAAGAATTAAGAAGAGCCTCCAGGCAGTCTTCAGAATTACCGTGTTAACCTTGGGAAGAGAGAACACAGATGACCCTTCTCCTCAAGAGGAAGCCAGTGAAGGGCCATCCATTCATTCCCTCATCCCTTCATCATGCACACATCCAACACTCGCTTGCCATACATCTGCGTCAAGGAACAGGCAATGGCTGTGCCTGGAAGGTGCCAGGGGTCAGTGCAAAGCATGAAGGAAAGACTCCGTTGCTCCCGGCACAGACTGATGTGCCTGGATCAGGAGTGGGCTGTGAGATCAGAGGACTGGAGTCTGGGAGTCCACGCTGAGAAAAAACGGGCGGGATCCAAAGAAGGAGGAGATGCCAAGAAAGGAGAAAAAAGAGCAATGACCATGCGGTCCTAAGGCTAATTGCGCTGCTAGCAATAATCAGGAAGGTGGGAAGGGGCCCTGGTTGGGAAGGAAAGTTAACGAGCTCTGCTTTAGACAAGTTTTGTGGCAGGGGTTGGAAGGTCAACCAAATAGAGATCTTCCGTAGACAATAAGAAATATGAGATCGGAGCGGGGCAAGGGGTCAGGGTTTGAGTTGTAGGTCGGGCAGCCACAGGATAGTGGGAACAAAGCAGGGCTAGTGAGATCATTCCTTTGTCTGCTTCAGAAGTATTCACCGAGGGCCTCCTGTGTACCAGGCAAGGAGCTGAGACCTGAGGATACTTACTGTGATGGATCTGGCAGGGAGGGAACCTGAATGATGTGTGAGGGAGAGAATAAATGTCAAGTTAGGAACTGGACCAGGGGAAAGAGTGGACCTCCGATTGGGTCGTCAGCCTAGGATGCAGGAGGCAAGAAGGGAATGGATGGCGTGATCGATCAGTTAGAGCCTGAGTCGACCTGCACGGAACAGGAAATTCAACCGGCAGTGGCCCAAATAAAGCAGGGGGCTGTTAGTCTCACACAAAGCAAGGAACGTGGATGTGACAGCCCAGCACTGGTGTGGGGACTCTGCCAAGTCGCTTGAGACCCAGCCAACCCGCCCCTTCAGAGCCACATTGGCAACTGGTGGCATCATGTGAGCCAAGGGTCAACCACAGTCCCCTGCCTCCCAATCCTAAACCCTGCATTTCTTTCTTCTCTAGTTTAAGCTGTTTTCCAAAGTACATTCCAAGGACCCTAAGGAACTGTGGAGGTACCTCAGTGGCAGCTGAGGAGGCTACAGGGCAGGCCAAGGGGGCTGGTCCTCAGCACATGGGATGACGTTTCAACCGAGGCATTGATGTTCATATATACCGCACGTCTATGATGATATATGTTCTAAACATCCCCTGAAAAAGAATGAGTGTTTTCTGGAACACAGGCTGCCTGGACAGCTTTGAGCATGAGCAGGGACTCATCTGCAGAGACCGCTATTGTCAGACACACACGGTCTGCCCAGGCCCCTAGCTGGTGTGTGTGCACGTGTGCGTACATGTGACGCAACTGTGTACGCGCACTCACCTGCCTGTCTCTCAGAGCCATGTACCTTTGTCCCCCTCAGCGCCCTGAGCCCTTCCCGCTCTAGAAGCTCTGTGTCCTGTCCACCCAAAGGATCCCTTACCCATTCCAAACCTGGGATCTTCTTTTCGATTTTTGTCTGGAAACGCAGTATTTGTTGAAAGCTCATTTAGGACTGGTAGCCCAGAGAAGAGGCTCGGGATGCCAAGACATGCTTGCTTCCAGGGAGGAAGGCTGGGGGGAGTGTGGGAAGGGGGGGTAGGGAGGACTCCACTAGTAAGACTGCAGCCCCAGCTGCTCATTAGTGCTGTCACTTGGGAGAGAGTGGGGATGGGAAGTCACCTTTGTTAAAAGAGTCATTTCTGCGCCCAATGTTGCTCCGGGGGCTCTCCTAATCTTAATCTTCACGCTGACCCTGCGACGCAGGAAATTTTATCTCGTTTCGTAGATGCAGAAATCTTGCTCTGTTTACTTACCTATTAAGACTGCTGAGAACCCCAAAGCAAGCACATACATGTAAGGTAACTCACAAACCAGAAGATGTTGTCCTGGGGCTCGGACTGTGGTCACTGGCTGGCCTCACTTGACCAACCTGCGCCCAAGGAAGCTGGCTTACTCTCTTTCTGCCCCCAAGCCTGCTGAGGAGAATAAACCATAGAGGGGGAGAAGGCCCAGCGCCTTGTCTGCCTTCCAAGGGAGTGATGAGGTGCGTGGGCCCGCTAAGCAAGCCTCCAGGAAAGCAGTGTAGAAAAATAAGCAGACTTGGGTTTAGGACCTCTGGCTGGTTGGTTACTTATTCTCTCCAGGCCTTAGTTTGCTCATCTGTATAATGGGATCTCTACTAGGACCCAGCCCATGGCGTTGTCATGAGGAGCAAGTGAATGTGTGCAAAGAACTTTACAATATCTGTCATATAGAGAAGGCCCAGTGGCTGTCAGCTTTGATTATTATGGTTTACAAATAAGGAAACTGAAGCACTTTTTCCCCAAATCCCAGCCTGGGAGAAAAACGCCTCGGCAGACTTTGGACTGAGATCTTTGGAGTCCGGGCGGCCTGCTCCTCTCCCTGCCCCGCTCCCTGGGGCCCCTTGTGTTGTTTCACATGATGTGTGGGAAGCATCACGGTGGGAGGGTCTGAAAGTGAGCCTTAACGGCCAGAGGAAGGTTTGGAGTAGAGTCTCCTGTCTCATTTCCCAGTCTGACAAGGTTTATTCACTCCTCACTTTCCTTGCCTGCCATCCTCCCTTTGTGAAGGGCCTGGCTTCCACTCTTAGCTGTGATTCTAGCAGCTGAGAAACTCTTCCCATCCCAAATTTCTCATTTTAGTTACTTATAACTGTCTCAAAGTTAATCCACAGGGATGAAGTTTCCTTTGTTTTGTCACAGCCCCAATATAGGACCTTTCGAAGTCTTTTTATCTTTTACCCTTGAAAAAAAAAATCCATGGAATTATTTTCGAACGCAGGTAAGCGCAAAAGCGTAAATGTGAGAGAGGGAGAGACTGAGCAGGATAGGGTATGAGAGGAGGTGTGGGGTAGGTGTGGCCATGTCACTCAGGACGCACAGCTCTCCCAGCAGTGTGATTGTGGTACTTTCCCCAGAACTAAAATGTGGGTGTCTCTGGAGCCTTCCTAATAGTAAGGATATGAGTGAAAAATCTCTTGCCATGTGACTTCAAAAGGCTCCAGGGAGATGTAACTCATTTACTCACATTAGCCATTAACATTTAGACCCAGAGGAGTTTATAGGACCCTTGGATACGTGGTGTTAGATTCTGGGATGGGCAGGAGGTAGTGGGGCCGAGGGAAGAGACGGGCCTGAGCCTGGCAGGCCAGGTTGGGAGGCATTGGCACCACCCCGACAACTTGGGAGAGAGAAGCACCGAACGGACGGGCACCCAAACCATCGGAAGGGCAGATTGTGTGTGGTGTTCACTTTCTCCTTGGGCCAGAGTAGTGTTTTCAAGGCAGAGGGCATAGAAATGGAGGTGGGTTGGACTGTGGAAGAGATGGGAAGGGAGAGAAATTAGGATATTGTATCAAGGACAGCATGTTAGAGGGAAAAATCAGCAAGACATCATCTAAAGGAATTCATATTCGACGAGAAGACCCAGGGTTTCAGAAAATAGCACGAAGACAAATACTGGCTGTGCTGAAGCCTCAGGACCAGGCACGGACCAGAGCTCTTGGCTGGACCAGCTGATGACAAGGTGTCTGTTTCCTAGAGATGCCTTGAGATATCTGTCTCTGCCGAGGCCGAGGAGCCCCTACGGGCGGGAAGAACTGTTCAGACACACTTGAGGCAGGTCTTGGGCTCTGCCTCCCACTCTTACCATCTCATCCCCAGTACACTTGACTCTCAGGACTCACGCCAGGGCTCCCAGGTGGAACCTCTCATCCTCGGGGTGGTGCATGTCCCACTCGCAGAGCCTGAACTTGAAGAACAACCTGGCTGCAGGCGTCCTGACTTGAATCTGCCAGGGTTATTTTATTTTCTCTTCTCTGGCCTTGATCACCTTCCGTATTTAAAAAAAAAAAAAAGGTAAAGCAACAATGACAACAACTAAACTAACCTCAATCGCTTGAGTCCTACTAATGCGTGGGTCCAGATGATGACAGCTTAATAATAATTTTGACCTTGCAGCCTTTGGGCTCCCTCCTGCTCGCGCGATCTCTTCCTCCTCTTAAACAGTTTTTAAAAAAAAAAAATTTTTTTTAACGTTTTATTTATTTTTGAGACAGAGAGAGACAGAGCATGAACAGGGGAGGGTCAGAGAGAGGGAGACACAGAATCCGAGACAGGCTCCAGGCTCTGAGCTGTCAGCACAGAGCCCGACGCGGGGCTTGAACTCACTGACCGTGAGATCATGACCTGAGCCGAAGTTGGCCACTTAACCTACTGAGGCACCCAGGCGCCCCAAGTCTGGCTCCCCTTAAGGGACTTTCTTCCTAATGGTAAATTATCTCATGACGGTCCTGTCATTCTTTCTCACAAATGGGCTCCCATGAGGAACCACCGAATAGCTCATTGGACATGCTTGTTTAGGTACGAACTCTTACAGACTCCGTTCAAAATGTTTCTGGGAAGTCTATCACTCGGCTAGAAGCGAGGATCAGATAGGGAATTGGGAGACAGGTATCTCTGACGTCACCTACACAGCTCTGGGACAGCCCATGCTCCTGAGTCCCTGCACCACACTACCCTATCCCGTCACTCAGGATCTCTAGCCTTCATGGAAACTCTGTCTCCCCACTTTTGCACAGGGAGATGTCAGCGTCCTGGAAGGGAGGCAGATTTGCTTTAATTGTCATGGACTATACTGTGAGAAAGCTGTAACCACATACGAGAGTGGGTGTTTCAGAGAGAAGGCAAAGATCTTTTTTCAGTCTCACAAAGTGTTTTCTTCCTTGGTCACATATAACCTGTGGGTCAGGCTTACGTGCCTCATCAGATCCTTGTCACCACGTCCCTAATGCCCATGATTTTTCTCTCTTTTCTTTCTTTCCCTCTATCCCTTACTCCATCCCTCCCTCTCCTTCTGTCCCTTCCCTCTCTCTTTCCTTATTAATTAAATACTTACTATATGCCTCACACTCTGCTGGGTTCCAGAGGGATGAGAGATGGGTAAGACATTGTCCTTGCCCTTGAAGGGCAAGCACATCATACAGTGGGGAAGGCAGATGTGTACACAATTAACTATAATAAAATATGGTGAGCAATATAATGGAGATCTGCCCAAAGTGTCATGGGAGCACAGAGGAGAGAGCAAAGGAGCCGCCTTAGAGGTCATCAGTAAAAGCTTCGCCGAGAAGGTGATTTCTGAGTTGCCTTTTGGAGAGCGAATAGGAATTTTCCAGATGAACAAAGATGGGAAGGGCATATTCCAGGCAGGGAATACTGGGAGTATGATATGCTCAGAGCGAAAGTGTGGGTTGGTCGTGAGGGATCCAGGAGGGTTTTGAAAGTAGCTTATGATCAGGATGTAAGGTGATCTGGGTGTCAAACTCAGGGGCTGGCATTTTATTCCATATGTGATGAAGAGCCATGCACAGACTCTGTCTTTGGATGATTTTTTTTTGACTGGCAAGGCTAACAAAGCAAGGCTCGAGATAGGCAGGAAAAATGTCTATGGAATAGGGTTTAAGTGTTTTTTTTAAGTTTATTTATTTATTTTTGGCGGGGGGAGGGGGAAGGACAGAGAGAGAGAGTCCCAAGCAGGTTCTGCACTATCGTGCAGAGCCCTACGTGGGCTCAATCCCACAAACCACGAGTTGATGACCAGAGCCGAAATCAAGCGTTGGAGACTTAACCAACTGAGCCACCCAGGCGCCTCTATGGAATTGTGTTTAATCAATCCACTGAACAAGAACTTGTTGGTGGCCAGTGTGTGCCAGGACCTGTGTTAGATGCTGACAGACTGCAGAAGAAGCATTGCAATTCATGTGTTACAGGTCAGCGTGATTCACGCTTAGAAAACTTTGAGGGTGGAGACAGGGAGTACAGTATAAGATCATGTGGTTGAGTGGCTGTGAGTCAAAGAGGGGAGAGAGCAGAGAAACCTGGCGGGCTTCCTGCGGGAGGTGGGCCTGAAGGATCAGCGAGAGACCGTTTGCAGGGAAGCCACGTGAGCAGAGATTTGCCCTGAGCCTTGTGGGGACAGTGAAGATTCTGGCCTGCCCGGATAGAGGCTGGGTTGCTGGGAAAGAAGATGGATACAGAGGTGGGGTCAGTTGAAAGAGGGCATTGAAGTCAGGTAGAATAGCACAGGACCTCTGAGGGCAGGGGTGGGGGGGGGAGAGGAACTGTAAAGCCCTCCTAAGAAAGCTCTTCCTCAGTGCCCCTAGTGTGGATTTCTCTTAACGTATCTTCGCACGTGACCGTCAATCTTTGTAGGGATACATACAGAACAGGAGCAGCTAACTTCATCTTCAGATATCTCTGACTATGGAAAGTTTTGCCGAATCTACCTGATTATTTCTTGCGTCCACTGGTTCCAGAACCATCCCTCTACGTCCATCAACATCTCTCCGTCTCTCCCTTGGCTGCAAAGGATAGCTCTTCAGATTTTCAGTTTAAGGGTAAATTTTTAGCTTCTCTTCTTCCAGGTTGGAAACTCTCAGTTTCTCCAACAGGGGGCTTTGCCTGGGGATTCCTGCCACTCCTGACTCGTGCTTAATGGTACTCCCCTGGGCCTTGATTCTCCTTTGAAGTGGGGTCTGCTCAGTGCAGTGCAGTCTGGAAAACAAGTGAGTGGCTGGTGACCAGCCCCTGTGAAATGACTTAGTGGAAATGGTGTTTTGTGAAGATGAGCCAGGCCTCGGAGTTCAGGATGGATGGGGATGGTTAGACCAGGGGCAGGTAAAACCTGAGTCCTTGGCAGGAGTCCAGGCATAAGAGCCGAATCAGGGTGATGTTGGGTCAGGGGATGAGTAGAAAAGAGAGACTCCAGGGGACACTCGAAAACTTTGATAAATGAGAAGAGAGACAACGATGACTCATGTTTTCCGACCCAAGAGCCTAGACAAATGGCAATTGCGTGGGCAGAATGGGCACTGGGAAGGGTAGCTGACAAAAGGAGGCGATACTGAATGGGCCACGAGAGCAGGGCACCTATGTCAAGGTGCCCCAGAAATGGCTGCAACTGTGCCCTCAGAGCCCAGGAGAGTGGTTAGATTAGAGAGATCAACTTGGAGCCTTGAAACGCAGGAACCTACATAGGGCGAGAAAATACAGAAGGAACGAGCCATCAGGAAAGATGCCCACAGAAAGTCTACAGCGTGCAGACTGGAGGAACAAAAGGCACCCACGAGGGATACAGAGCAATGAGCTGTCAGAAGTAGAGCAGTGTCGAGGATGCCAAAGGAGTAGAGGGTGGCCAGAAGGAGGGAGTGGTCAGTGATACCAAATGCTCAGGAGAACAAAGAAAACGAGGCCGCCCAGTTTAGCCAGGGGGAGAAGGGCGAGCAGCTTCAGTAGGATGACGGAGGCCAAAGCAGCCCCGGAGGAGATTCAGAAGGGACCGTGTGTCTGGTTACCCTTCCACACACCCACCCTGGAAATGCTGAATTGCCCCCTTTCCCCTCAGCCCACTACTGACCCCGATGTCTACCTTCCTACCTTCTCTCCCCATTCCTGGTGACCGAGCCAGCCAGCCAAAGCTAGCGGTCTCTTCAGGTGGCCTGGCTGGGTCGCTTCCCCAGGGCAGGGAGCCAGGCAGTCTCAATGCAGGGTGCTGTCCCTCAGGGGACACCAGGCCAGCTCAGACCTCCTGGGAGAGCAGCGGGAGCGGACACAAATGCCGGGCTGGTGCAGGGGAAGGATTAAGGTGCTGCCCTGGCAATGGCAGCTTCACAAGTCCCGGGGATGCAGCTGAATTGCCCCCATCTATTTTCCTTGACATCTGAATGCTATGGTTTCCAGAGGCCAGAGGGCTTGCTCAGAGAAGCTCCACCTCCACCTCTTCTTGGACGGTCCTTTCCTTACCAGGGCTCTCCAACTTGGCCCTGCCCCCTCTCACCCCTGTATCCCCCCCACCCCACACCTCGTGCTCCCTCATGAACACCCTACGTCTGTCCCCTCAGCACTGGGCAGCCATCTCCCCCCTCCTCCGTCAGCTTCTTACTGCCCAGGAGCTCATCCCAGGCTCCACCAGGGGCAAATGTGTCCGCCAAGGGTAAGGGGCTCTTTTCAAGCTTCCTCAGCAGAGACCCCAGAATTGTAGCAACCACGGAGACAGGTTATGCCAACCCGGCTCCTCCCAAGATGCACTGGGAGCCTGGGAACCAGGAGGGAGGGAGGAGGCTCAGCTGAGGAGCTCAGGATTTAATTCTATGCATCATTAAGTAGTCCTCTGAAAGTAGTGTCCCCCTATACATCATCCATGCTTAGTAAACAGCACGCTGACATTACATTAGCGGCTGGAAATGAATTTTCTCTTTTATAGGGAAATTGAGAATCCGCCAAGAAGAAAGAAAGAAAGAAGAAAAAAAAAACCCTCAAAACCAATTATCTAGGCATTTATGAGTTCCACCCTGGTCCCTCTCTCTCTCCTCTCTCACTCAGATGCAAAGAAGCATTTAATATTTAATATATTAAGAAAAGAAAGAAACTTTGATAGATTATGTGGAATCTGGCATTCATTCCCTCTGCCCCTCCTTACTTCCTCATTCTCCCCTCCCGAAAACCCGCGCTTGGTTCTAGCTGACATTTAAATGGATTAAGGTGTTCAGATTTCCTTAATAGTGTTGACATTTTGGAAATATTTCTGGCTTTTTTTTCCCCCTCTCCTCGAAATAATAATAATAAATAAATATTGGAATGGATCTTCCCCTCCACTCGACAGGCAGGCTCTGTCTCTGTCCTGCTCTCCAGCACAGATGCAATTTACATTTTCCATTCTTATTTACAAGATTAAGGACAGAGAGAAGTCAAAGTGTTCCTTGAAAGGCAAGGGGCCGAGTGTGGGAGTGGGTGGTGACTGGTCAGGGAGGCATTTTGTTGATCACCAAGTTGCTTCCTGGGGCCTCCAACCCCCTCCCCTTTTCCTGGAACTTGTCCGCCTCTCTCCCTACCCCTCTGTTTCTACCCCTGGTTAGATGGTCCTTCCTTTGTGTGGCCTCACTGTCCTTCCTCTATGTAATGTGTGGTTTGCTTCCTCTGCAGAACTGTCCTCACCGGCCAGACAGACGCACCTGAGAATTCTGTCCCATTTGGAAATACTGCCCTGTGGTCTAATGGTGAACACAGAGAAAGGACTGGATTTGACTGTCTACTCTAACTTGGGTTTGAGTGGCCTTTCTTGCACTGTGCTGCCATGGTGTTCCTATGTCTAGACACCAAGGTCCTTGAGTCTGGGTCTATGTCTCCTTTATCTCTGTGTCTCAGCTCTTAGCACATAGCTTGTAGATAGTAGTGCTTGTAAATGTTCATTTAGTGGAAGGCAGGTGGGAAGGAATGAAAGGAAAAGTGGAAGAGAAAGAAGAGGAAAAGTGAAGAAGAAGTCAGATGTCTTCACTGGTTGACATTCTCAAAGCCATGATGCTCTATGTGGACTCCAAACAAAACTCAATCAGCGGACATATTGAGTGGCACGATGCCCATCTTTGTGCTAAGTTTGGCTCACATGCTTCCCATGGTCTAATGGCAGTTGTTCTTTGCCCTCAAAGTAGGTAGAGATCCTTGTAAAGAACACGGTGTTCCTTAGAAATGTCTTTATGAATAGCATCTAGTAGGAGATTAAATCAGATGGCCCTGGAGATTAACCTCTTCTCTATCACTCAGTATAACCTACTTTATCTCTCAAAATTCAGTTTTCTCATATAGAAAATGGGGTGATAATCCTCATATGAGGGTACTATCATGATTATTACAAGGGTAACAGAGGTTCGCGGATTAAGATAGTGTCAGCCTACAGTGAGTGGTCAATAGGTCATAAATGCTTGACTATTGCTGCTTTTGTGAGGCATTTCATCCAGGAGTTGAAAAACACGAGCTTTCACAAATTAGGCTAACCTAGCCAAGATCTGGGGCTATTCCAAAAAGGAAGAAGGAAAGACATCGTCAGAACCTGCTGTGAGTCCTAACCTGGTCTCTTCCTCAAGTTCTCCTTTTACATTTGTCTGCAAAGGAGTATTCGATGTATAAGCAAAGTAAAGCAACTTGAATAGATCTTTAGAAGGGGAGTTTCCCGCAGTATGTGCTAGAAGAATTTCAACTGAGTTTGGTAACTGCACCACAATTAATGTAGGATCAATTCAGACAGGGCCCTGAGTGATTAGAGGCATGATTAATTCCATCCAAGGTTCACATGTCGCTGTGGATGACCTCTCTACCCTCCTCATTCACCTGCTTGCGTTTCTGCACCTCTTCCTGGCCTTGTCAGCTGCCCATCCCTTCCAAACACTGACGTGTTTTCCGGGGATAAAGACCAAAAAAAAAAAAAAAAAAATTTTTTTCCTCTCGAATGTCCTATTTCCACAAACCTAACTTTTATTTAATCTTCCAAAGATATCCCAGTCTAAACTTTATGGAGCCAATTTCTCCCCTGGGCTGTATGTGGTCTGCAAGGTATCTTATGTGCATCAGACTTGCTTGGCTTAGCAGGGGACTCAGCAAGACTTCAGGGCTTGGTTTAAATTGCTTTTTTACATCTTAGCCACAATCAGCCTAGAGTCTACTTTGTATTTTGGCCCTTTTTTCTGATTTTGAGATGCCTACTCTGTCAGTCTATTAATACTTGAGTTTTGAAGTTCTTGACTGTAGATTCACTGCTTTTAATAGTCTGCGTCCCAGTGTCGATCTCAAAAGAAGTTCTGTCCAGCATGTGTGATCTACCAACTGCTGTAATAGGTGCAGGATTAACAGATGAATAAAACACATTTCCCTTCATCAACCTTATCACCCTGAGGGCCCAGAGGGCATCAAGCTTGCAAATCAGAAAACAGCGTCCACAATCAAAATGCATCGGGAGATTGAATCAGCTTGGATTGGGGAGCAAGGATCAGGGCCAGGCATAGGAGGGTCGAGAAAGAAGAGGTGATTCTCCAAGCTGACCAGTGGCAGGAGGGTTGAGCAGTAGTAGACTCATAGTCCTCTTTTCTTTTAATAAAGCAGAGGTTCAATTAGGCTTATGTTAAATTAGGGGATCCTGATTTTATCTGATTAAGTGCACTCAGGGGATAAGAGAAATAAGATTCTGGTTGCAGATCTCGTCTTAGCCTCCCGCTTCTCTCCCTAAGTTGTCCCAGAGTCTCTATGAAATACCTTCATCTTATTTAGGCTTTGAGCTGTCCACCTCATTCCGCATCCTTCTGGCCAGCCACCCGTCCCTTCAATCAGCCCTCCCATATTAATTCCCTCGTTAAGTTATTCTTATGCGTCCGTAGGGCTCTAGCTGTTGTGCCAAGCGCTGGCTACACGGACTTCAAGAAGAGGAGCTTAGAGCTAGTACTGGGTTGGGGTGTACCCAAGGTGCTAGAAGACTGCATACTCTAAGTTACAAATATTAATTTTCCTTGTCTGGGTCCTCTACCAAATTCATACTCACAACACAGCCTAGATGACATATGTAAGGTGTAAAGACTGACAGAATGAAGAGTAGTGTAAAGACCACAAGCAGCCACAATCCCAAGTTCTAGATTCATTATATTTTTCACTTTTCTTTACAGTTGGCCTCAAAGCTATATGTTCCAAACAATAGATTGTTCATTATTTCATATGTTTGAATTTTATAGTAAATGGTGTCACAAAATATGTATATTCTAGAGCAGTTTACCTTTTTCTCGTTGTGTTCAAGAATAGGTTTGCCCTGTGTGTTGACGTTTGCATCTATACTTTCTTTCCATGGCTATATGCTATTTTAGTGTAGGAATATACCAAAAGTTATTTATCCATTTTCCTGTTAATGAACATTTGCTTTGTTGATTTGTTTCCAGTATATTTTTCTATGATAGCTATTCTGCTATGGACATTCTTTTCGATGTCTCTTGCTGCACAGGTAAAGTGCTGTGTGTGTGTGTGTGTGTGTGCGCGCGTGTGTGTTCCAGACTTAGGAGTATAAATTCAGGGTCAGAGGGTATGCATATCTTCAAATGTACTAGATGATGCTGAATGGTTTTCAATGTCCTGTGTTAATTACACTCCCACCAGCAATGAGAGTATCCACTTCTTCACCAATACTTGGTATTATCAGACTTTCAAATATTGGGGTGTGAAATTGTTTCTCATTGTGGTTTTAATTTTAATATTCCTGATTGCCTGTGATGGTGAATGAATGTTGTATGTTTATTGGCAGGTTGTGCTTTCCTTTCTGGTGAGTGACTACTCATGATTTCTTTGCACTGTTTCTGTTAAATTGTCTTTTTTGTACTGATTTTCAGAAATTCTGTTCTGAAAATCTATTGTTGATTATGTGTTGCAAATATTTTCTCCCAGTTTGTGACTTGTCTTTTTCATTTTCTTTATAGTGTATTTCGATGAACCCTTGTTCTCAATTTCAACACAGTCAAAATTAACAATCTTGTCTTTATGAGCTTTATTTTTTATGTTGTGCTTTAAAATAAAAGTATTTTTTATCCTGAGGTCATAAAGATATTCCCCCCACACTTTCTTCTAAAGTTTTACAGTTTGTTCTTCACATTTAAATTATTAAGCCATTTTCTATTGATTTTGTGTATGCGGTGAAGTAGAATTTCAATTTAGTTTTCCTTTATGGTTGACCAGTTGTCCCAGCAAGATTTGTTGAATACTCTATTATTTCCTGGTTGATCTGTAATGCTGGCTGTGTTCTATATTAAGTGGTGTCCATACACATGTGGATCTGCCTCTGAATTCCACAGTCCATTCCATGGGATAATTTGTCATATTCAGGCTGAGGGACCAGAGGATTCAGTGAAACTCTTGAGTCAAAATACCATGAGAAGGAGGCCCAAATGATTCACTTAGTTCACAGAGACTGTTGTTGTTTTTTTTAAATTTATAGTAGTTGTATAATGAAAAGAATGTAGGAGATGAAGAAAGGGGTTAAAATGTCGTCTCTGACACTTATTTGTATGACTTTGGGCACATTCTGAATTTTTTTCTGTCCTCAGTGTCTTCATCTATTAAGTGGGACGAGTCGTTTCAACCCAGAAGCTGCGTTGAGGGTTGGATTACATTTTGTATTTGAAAGGATGGGAAAGTGCCTGGCATTTGAAGTGAGCCCAGAGGATGTGTTTTGTAGCACTCCCAGACTAAGGCCACATGGATGTTTTCTGATAGCTCCAGTCCAAAAGGGAGTCAAGGTTTGGAATTACTTCACGAGAACATGAGACACAGGCCCCAGAATGAATTATTAGTTTCAGCTCACCAAACTCTCTTCTCCAAACCTACTGACTTAGTTCCAAATTTATTTTAGAGGGCACGGGGCTGTGAAGTTTCTCTGTGAAAAATGATTGAGGATAACTGGCAAATGGAGACTTGCTATGTATTACTGAGTTCAGAATGGCAGATGAGGAAAAATTTCAGGCAGGGAAAATCATTGTCAACTGTTTAAACTCCAGGCTCTCAAGTCTAACTTAAAGAAAGGCTTCCTTGCCATTTCTTGGCACTATAATAATAATCGTCATCATAATAAAATATAGCATCTTATAATTGATAAGTGTTTCTATATCATATGGTCCATTTTAGTAGATTGGCTCATCTTACAGCTGTAACACCATGAGGTGGTCTGAGATTGGAAGTCGGCTCTGAACGTCTGAAACAGGCTCAAGTTCACATAGTGAGTAAGTGAGGTCGCCAAGACTCAAACCCATGTTGGCTAACTGGAACTCTCTTATTAACACACAAATGGGACTCTACCTGTATGTGCTGGGACAGTTTCAAATATCTTGTCCCATCGTCCTCATATATACACTTGTAGGTCAGATCACACAGTTCAGTTGGGGTTCAGAGAACGTTGTCACTGACTGAGCTCAGATGTCTAGCAGAAAACTAGGGGTGGACATTCTTCTGCCAAAGCTCTCTCAGCTCACAAAAATGCAAGCAGCTTTAAGGATTCTTTGTACACAGATGGAAATATGCTCTCATGGGTTTCCTGTCATGCATTTGCTATAAAGTTCTAGCTACAGCCAAGGTCCTCCAGGGGTATATTGATTTGGGGACAATGGTGAAGCTATTTACATACCTGCTCAGAGGCCAAGGTGGCACCACGAGATGGAGGCCAGTTTTTAGCAACCTCAAAGATGTAGCCTGGGCCTCCAGGCATTTGGTTTTACCCTGGCAACACCTTGAGAGCAGTATTCTGGGAGCAAAGAGAGTTTGGCCATTGCCTTAAAGAATTCCAAGTTCCTGAGGCTTTTGTTAGTTGCTGCTAATGAATCTTTAGTATCAAATTTAAGGAATTTCTAAACCTTTATAATTCTCCTTCCTAAGGAAAAGTATTTCCCTCTAGGAAAATTCACAGTCTTTCCTTTTCTGGACCTCTGTTCCACGTCTAGACTTAGGCCACTCTTTGCACACAAAAATATGACTCTCCCTGTCCCCAATCCCAGGCACTGGTCCCAAGGACACCTAGGGCCTCTGTATCACCTCTAAGTTTTAATGCCTTCAGCCCTTTTCTCTGGTATCTCTTATTAGTGTCCTGTTTTTAATTGAAATGCTTCTTCCTGACACTCTAGGAAATAGTTCTCTGGCTTGTCACCCTCTCCTCGGTGTGACCTAAAACTCAGACCATAACACCTCTCTTCTTCTTTCCCTTATAACCCATTCTCAAGGAGTCACATGCCTCTTCCTTGTTGATGACGTCCAAATCTTCATCGCTTAGGCTCGACCATTGTCAGGAGTTTTAGTCTGCATCTCCAGATACCTATCAAAGGATTTTATACCCCTGTGCTCTTTTATGCTCCCTTCTCCTCATAAATTGTGACCCTTCACATTTTTCTTTATCCAACAATGTTGCTGCCATTTTAATGATGATCAAGAGTCATCCTTGACCTCCCCCTCCTTCTTCATTCTCTTTTACTCAATAATCACATCTTATCCATGTTTCCTTTCATAACATCTTTTCCCATCTTTATTGCCAGGATTCTGGTGTTGGCTTCCAGAATCATGTTCCAGTAGCCTCCCAACTTGATTTCTCATGGACAGTTTCATTGCTCCGTTGGCTGATCACATCCTTTCTCCAAGTCAAAATGCTTTCTCTTGCAGCCTTCTTGCGGGGGGAGGGGGCGGTCCCAGACCTAAAGTCAATGTTTTGACTTCACCCAAAACATTCATTTAACCCTAGGGTCTCTCAGTTTCTGTAGCTACTTTCGCCATCAGGCTTGCACATGTGTATAATTCTGGGTTCAGCACTCTGGGGACCTTCTCAGGCTATCTGCTTCCATGGATCGATCCCCTTTTATCGCTATGGGTTTCTGTGCAGGCATTTCACTCTTTGGTTGTTCATTCTGCCACGCGTGGCCACTGTCCTGGTTCATCTTGTACATCTTGTACCTTCTAGTCTTTCTCTGGCCACACAAAACTCCAGTCCTAACTCACCACCTGGTTCTTTAACACAGTGGCACTCAACTAAGCTTAGTGAAAATAATGCATGGATTATTGTTTCTCAGAATACAAGAGATTGTTGGAGCTGGGCTCCGTTAGACCAGTGTAAGCTTAGGCTGTTTCTCTTGATGTCTGATGATGCCAGAAAAACTGTCTCTTCATTCTGCACTGATTCTTTTTCTACAATTACCTGTTCAGCCTTCTCAGCCTCCTTAACCTCTAACGCCCCCCCAACAACCCACTTCTCTTGCTTCCCTTTTAGGGCATGGCCTTGGTTCACACCTTGCTGAATTCCTTGGTGCACAGCACAAGAGGCTGCAGGCAAAAGGTCAGGAAAAAAGAGTCTAGAAGTCAGAAAATCGTATGCCTTTTTCAGCCTTGGGAAAGCCATTTACCTTACCTGAACCTCCGTCGTCCTACGTGTAAACTAGAAATAGTAGTAACACCTCCCTCCCAGGATTGGTAGACAGTGTAATGAAATAATGAACGAGGAAGACACTGGCATGCCATAAAGCACTAAAGTGAAGGTTATAATCAGCTCCCTCCTCTGGACCTTCAGACCTTCGATGCTTCTGTCTCTACCGCCGAGCTGCTTCTGTACCTTCCATCATGGTGGTTCTCTCCCCCTTACACTGTCTCCAACAACTTCAATCTTGCTCTTCCCATTCACCCTTTCCTCTCTATGGAAACACTCCCCTGTCCCGGTGCTCTTGGCGTAGCAACAACCTTTTGCTTGACCCTGCTGCCTGCTCCACCTTCTGGTAGCCACCGTCCCCCTCCCTTTCCTTTTGCAACACGGAAGGGACAGCAAAACGATCACCCTGCTGGCTCACTGCCTGCTCCTCCATGGCTCCTGCGTTTCTTCCCACCTGCTCTCACATGCACATCCCCAGATCTGTCGATCTTCTCAGTTCCCATTCTCCTTAACTCACAGTCTCACATCGTGAGCCACCCTCTTGCTTCTTTCATCTTCCTCTTCCCTTAGTTTTCATGGCACGTCGGACTTCTCCCGGAACGTGCCTTCCTAACCCTTTACCAACTCCCTGTTTTCTGTCTCCTTCTCTGACGCAGTATCACTCTCGTCTCCCTCTGAGACACTTTTCTCCAGGCCTAGTCTGCCATGTGCCCCACCCCCACCAGGGACCCATCACTTCCCTTTACTGCAGACTGGTTGAACTGAAGTCTTGTGTTTACTTTCAGGTTTCACCTTCTTTTTTTTTTTTTTTTTTTTTTTAATTTTTTTTTCAACGTTTATTTATTTTTTTGGGACAGAGAGAGACAGAGCATGAACGGGGGAGGGGCAGAGAGAGAGGGAGACACAGAATCGGAAACAGGCTCCAGGCTCTGAGCCATCAGCCCAGAGCCTGACGCGGGGCTCGAACTCACGGACCGTGAGATCGTGACCTGGCTGAAGTCGGACGCTTAACCGACTGCGCCACCCAGGCGCCCCACCTTCTTTTTTTTTTAATGAAATTTATTGTCACATTGGTTTCCATACAACACCCAGTGCTCATCCCAAAAGGTGCCTTCCTCAATACCCATCACCCACCCTCCCCTCCCTCCCACCCCCCAATCAACCCTCAGTTTGTTTCATCTCCTATGAGAATTATCACAAACTCAAGGATATTCAGCAGAGGTTGACCACAATGGTGAGGGAGTTAGAAACAGCCAGTCTTACAGAACTCTTGAGAGAACAGAGATATTTAACCTGCAGGACGAGAATAGTCAGAGGAAACATAATCAGCGCTGTCTTAATGTATTTTAAGGGATGTAAAAATAGAGCTTCCGTCTATTGACTTAGATCCCTCTAGAAAACAGAATTAGATAGAAATTATAGATCAGCAGGTATGGAATCATTAGCAAGAAATACCTTCCAGTCTTGTGAAGGCATTAAGAACACAGGCTCTGCAGTCAGATGACGTGGGTTCAAATCCCAGTTCTGCCTCTTTTTAGTTGTATGACCCTGAGCAAGCCATTTCATTTTTCTGTGCCTTCATTCCATCATCTGTTAAATGAGAGTAGATAATGGTAGTCATTGTAATAAAGATTCATTATTCCCTGTGCTAGATATTGTATAGGGTTGTAGACACAATCATGCCTAATGATGACTCACAATGTAGAGGGAGACGTAAATGCACACACGGGTAATTCAAACATGAAGCAGATCGCTGAGATAGAGGAACCAAGTATGACGGGGCAGAGAAAGAGAAATATGGCTGGGGGGACCAGGAAAGATTGCTTGGATGAGGCAGAAATGTGAGTTAAGGACTGAGGGTGAGAGGAGGAAGGCCTTGTTTGAGAATTGGCAAATGGCCCCATCAAATTGTGCCTCTCTTGGAAGCCTTTGCTATGAAGCCAACCTGTGGGGTTTGTCCTTCTCTAAACTTCTGCACATATATTACATGCTGCCAATCATCTTTTTGTGGTAGGAGAGGGAATTTTTCAGCCTACTTTGCAAATAAAGACATATCCCAACAGGATCTGAGTGCAAGAGCCAAACATTTGATCCAAGGAGCAGGTGGTGGAATCCTAGATTATGGACCAAAGAAAGGATGCTCGAGAATAGGTCTACTGACCAGGAAGCAAGCCAGAGGAAGGGGCATGCCCAGCGTGGGTAGGGGTGGTCCAGAGGAAGGGGCATGCCCAGCGTGGGTAGGGGTGGTCCAGAGGAAGGGGCATGTCCAGCGTGGGCAGGGGTGGTCCAGAGGAAGGAGCATGGCCAGCGTGGGTAGGGGTGGTCCTAGACCTGGGCAGCTGGAACACATGTATACAGGTGTCCTTTCATACTCGTTGTCTAGGGCACGTAGAACGTGGGGTCCCCACGAATGAGTGAATGAACAAATAAATGAACATGTGGCGCAAAATAGGCTACCATGTATATTATAGTGTATTTTTACGTGTAATGTGGATCAATACGATGTGTAGACATTTGAACATCTTGTAGTTCTCACTTGCTGCTTTCTGGTGAAGTGCTCAGCAATCCACGCGCGTTGTTGAATGTCTAAGAAAATAATTTCTTTGCGTTCTGATGCTGTAAAATATTGTTTGGATTAAAAGGGCAGGAACAAATTGATGGATCTGAAATTTTTTTTTTCTTTTGGCTTGGAGATGACAGGGCAATCCATCAGACAACTTCCTTGGCTCCCTGTGACATTTCAAGCTCAAATGTTATAGCTTTCTTATTTTTCTTTTCTCTTTTTTTTTCACCCCCTGGCTCTCTATTGAACTGTGCCTCTAGGAAATGCATCCTGTAGATGTGGCTTTTTTGACACTTGTCATATGGCAGGCGCTCAGTTGAGGCTTGTTGAATGGTGGCCAGGAATACTCCGTCTAGCTTCGCAGGTCGTGCTAAAGTTGAGGTAACCTCTTCATCCACTGGTGATGCTGCCTCCATCTGTGTCCTAGAACATTCAATAGGGAATCCTTGCAAAACAAAGCAGGTCCTAGAAAAATGGCTAATGGTGCAGATATCCACATAATGTGAGTTCAGCAGCTGGACTGCGTGCACAGAGAAAATATTAGAAGTTAGAATCCTTGGCTTCTTCATCTGTTTCTGCTATCATGTATCGTGTGAACTTGGAAAGGCTACTTAACCTCTCCCACCTGCAGCTTCTCTACCTTTGAGCCAGAGAAGTCAAGTAAGTTTCAGAATGAAATGAGATAATGATTGTGGGCACATTGCGAGAATACAGAACATAACTTGGTGATATACACCCTCTGTGTGAGTTGTCTCTTGCTGTATAGCAAATAAACCCCACGCTCGGTGAATTCAAATAGCAAACATTTATTATCTCACTGTTTTTGCAGGTCAGGAATGTGGGAGTGGTGTAGCTGGGAGGTTCTGAGTCACAGTCTCTCAACACATTGGCTGGGGCTGCATCATCTGAAAGGTTTACCGGGGCTAGAGTGTCCTCTTCCAAGATGGTTCATCCACATGGCTATGGGCAGGAGACCTCAGTTCCTTGTTGGCTGTTGGCAGGAGGCTGCAATTTTTCACCATGAGGGCCTCTCCATAGGACCACTTGAGTGTCCTTGTGACATGGAAGCTAGCTTTCCGCAGAGTGAGTGATCCAAGATAGCGGTCACAATGTGCTTTATGATCTAGGCTCAGCAGTCACAAATTGTGATTTCCTCAACATTCCGTTGGTTGCACAGGTCAGCCCTAGTCAGTCTGGGAGAGAGACAACACAAGGGCAGGAATTCTAGGAGACCATCTTGAAGGCTGATGACCACACCCTCTCTCAGTTGAAATGGTTCCTCTGGGAAATGAGGGGTGTAGCTGATTACCTTTAAGGTCTTTGCTCTATAACCACATCACTGCTTGCTCCAAATAGCTCTTTGGCAAGCCTACTAGGCAGCTCCTCTCCTTTCCTGTCTGGCTTAAAATCCCTGCCATCGTTGTCAACTCCTTGTTCCATACTAACAGTTCAGTTTCAGTCTCCCTGGGGTTCTATGAAAATGGCTGTGTGTTGCATCCGAGGGACGTTTCTGGGGCTCTTCATGAGGGGTTGCAGGGGTCTGTCACTTACAGGGGCCGGCCATCGCAGTTCACTTAGTGTCACTGCAACCTCATTTTGTGCGAGATGGAGCCCTTGCTTTGAGAGCCGGCGAGGACGTGACTGACATGGGCAGTGAGCGAGAGGAGGGCCAAGGTCTGCGGCTTTGACGAACTGCCTCGTATTTTATATTTTGCAAAATGTGTCTGTTTCTGAGCTCTCTATTCGATTCTGTCAACTCTGAGGGAGACAGAGCTGGCAGGGTTCCTTCTGTTTTGTCGATTGAAAAACTAAGTCTCAGAAAGTCCTAACAGAAGCATTTGCTAGAATAAGCAACACAGGAGGATAAGATACTGGGAGGTTAAAATGTGGAGTTTGGGTTTAAACGTCTTGAGCCTCGGGTGTCTGGGGCATATTAAGTGAGGTTAATGTACAACTTTGAAAAGAGCTTCCAAGATGATTAACTGGGCATGGGACATGATCTAATACCTTGATTATTATGCTTTATCTGCAAATTTCTACACTCCTTCCCGCTGTTGTGCTGTTTTGTGGGTTCCTGGTCCCAGGTGCCCTGCGTTAGTTTCCTGAAGACCATCCTCCTTAGCCTCATGGACTCCATTGGCCTGGTTGCACACCTCGAAGTCCCAAAAGTTGACTGGGAGCTGATTTCTAGTGGGGAGAGTTCTGACTAGGGTTCCAGGTACCCCTGGGAAAAGAGAGAGACAGAAGCTGCAACAGCGTGGGCTTCACCATCCTTCAACGGAAACAGTCTTTCAAAAGCGTAGTCCATCCATCCAAATAGACCGCCATGTTCCGTTTCCAGAAGGTGCTGGGGCCTAGATCTGCCTTTGCCGCTAGTGAGCCGTGAAGTAGGAATGATGAGTAGAGGCCCCTTGGGACTAACTCCCACAGGCCTGGGGTCCCCTCTGCCCTTTGTTGACGCCCACAGGCTGTCCCCACCCTACCAGCTCCAGCTCGGACCCCGGACCCGAGTGAACTCTGCGCCCCCTTCCGGGTCCTTCAGAAGATCATCGGGAGTGAGGCTCCCTGAGGCGGGCGCACCCCACATGTCCCGTCCCACAGGCCCTTGGAGCAGCTGCTCCTCCAACCTTATCTTCCCTCTGCCTCCATGGAAACCTGAGAAAGACGGAAAGGGGGAAGTGGCTTTGGTTTCCCAACACAAATAACCCCAACAGAGCTTTCTCAGCAGTGACCCTTAGCCTGTTGTGTCAGCCTCAGGCTGAAGGAGGAAGGAAATAGACCTTCTATTGAGTATTTTTCTTCCCCTGTCAAGAAGATCAGAGGAGCTGAGACGAGAAAAGAAAAGGAGTCAAAAGCACCTTGTTGCCTCCTCCTGCAGGATTTGTGTTGCTCTTCCCCTCCCTTCTTGAGCTCTAAGTAAACAGACTCCCCGGCTGAGGAAGGCCCCGGGCCCAACTCGAGCAGGCCATAAATAAGAGCCCTTCAGCCTCTGGCTCTCGGTGAGTCGGTGAGTCGAGAGGCCACTTGTGAGAGGAACATTTGATAGCGGGGGAGCGGCGGGGGGAGGGCGCTCGTGTTAATTGAATCCCAATTTCCTTCTCCCAGGCCTGCTCTTATCTTTTTAATTATACAAGGCCTTTAATCTTCCTGAGGACTTGTCTCTGTCATTAATGCGTGATCTCTATTAGAGATAGGGGTCTGCTCGGGGTAATGGGAGCCGCAAGCGGAGGCCTCTGGAAACTTTTTTGCTTTTTGAAACACTCAGGAGTTACCCGGGGCAAATCCAGGTGGAGGGGGGGGGGCGGGGGGCACCCTGGGCTCCCCTCAGCTCCCAGATGATGGCCTTTGGGCTGTCTGTACTTGACGTGCTGGACTGTGGCACGTGGGACAAGAGCCTCTGCTGGCCAATACCTGTCGTCGTGGCCCTAGCAGCGGAGGGACGGTCGAGCTGCCCGCAAGGCCATCCCAGGTACTTCTCGGGGGGGAAAGCGGTTCAGCGACACTCACGGGATGCTGGGCACCCAGGTAGGAGCCCGGAAGGAATTGGATATTCTGTATCTGCTAAACATTGGAGCCTGCCGTAGGTGCTTGTGAATGGAAACGTGTTCTCACGGGCTTTCCTTAATGTCGCAGGGATGCGGGACCTCCAGGTGACAGTGGCGTGGGACACTCCACGGTTACATTGCTCTTCGACCCCTGCCCTCCCAGCTGCCCTGTCAAATGGCTAATGAGTTGTAAACCAATACTTAGGGGTGCGAAGGACATGCCCTGTTTGAAGGGAGCTGGCTCCTTTGAAATGTTCAACAAATGTTTGCTAAATAACTTTTCAAACAAGGGCTCTGAAAGCCGTTCAGCCTAGAACGTGAATTCACAAGTGTTTCTCGAGCAGTTGGAGCTCTCATCTAGAGATTTAGGTTCTCCTGGAATTCATTTTTCTGAGCCGCACAGTGGCCTTCCGGGTTTCTTCACCCAGGCAGTCTGTATGTCACATGCCACACTGGCTCCTGCGTGTGCAGAAAGATGGGTGAGGCTGAGTCCCTACAAGGAGCCTAGTGCTCAGCTGGGAAACAAGATATCTTTTGTTAGTCTTAAGTCTATTGCAAATATTTATAAATAAATACATGTGTATATATAAGGCAGTATATAGTATATATTTATACACTATATATATGTGTGTGTGTATACACACACACACACACACACACACTGTGTGTGGGTATATACACACCTAACACAACCACATACATATTACATACGTGTGTATATATTTAAGATTTTGTGTATTTATATATATATGTATATGTATGCTTCTATACACATATATATGTATCCATATATATGTATATATATATAGAGAGAGAGAGAGAGACTTATCTTCAGAGAAGTCAGTTGCAATGTCAACTGTATCTATGTGTCTATCTATCTATCTATCTACCTGCCTACCTACCTGTTTATCTATCCACACACCCAAATATACAAGTGACTTCTCTAAAGACAGAAGCCCCCACAAAGAGCATCAATAGCCAACTGCAGATCCTGAGTGTGCTTTTGTGAGCCTCTGCACCGAGCCCCATGTGTCACCAGCTCACACAACCACCTTAGAGGTTTTGGAGGTGGCCTGGCTGTTACTGACTAAGGCCTCATAACGAGAAAATTCAAGAGGCAGGGTTCCAGCCCATGTGGTCCACAAAGCTTGGCCTTCTAACCCCAAGCCTTAGAGCCAAAACTTCCCTCTTTGTTTGAAACCACAGTTTGCTCCTGAAAGTGGGTAGTTCTGGCCATAGGCTTCCCATGAAACATAATGAACCTGGACATGGGCCAGAGAAGAGCAATTAAAACACTCAAGGGGAGGGAGAGGCTTCTGTTTAAGGACAGACTTTAAAAAATAAACCCAAGAGTCAAGTCTGGAAAGAGGAAGGGTGAACAGAGAGATGTGGTGGAAGTCTATGAGATGGCAGAGGGACGGAAAGGGAAGGGCCAGGTGTGCCTGCCTGCCAAGGGCCACTCACCGAAACTTAGAGGCAGCAGCATGAGGACAACGACAAGAAAGTTCTATTTAACACGTTCCATAAGTTTGCCGCCTGCTGGGTGATCCCAGTAGGTGGCAAAGACTGAAAATATAAATAGATTCCTGGCCTATGGATGGTTTGCCGTGAGCTCCCTACAGAATACCTGGTTGCTCATTGTCTCGCTCAACCTATCTCAGTTTCTAATGCTCAAGACCAGGAGTTGGAAAACTCTTTCTGTAAAAAAGCAGGCAACAAATATTTTTTGGTTTTGTGGACAACTCTGTTGCAGTTACTCAACTTTGCCATTGTTGTTCGAAGGTAGTCATGGATTAAACATACAAATGGGCATGGTTGTGTTCTAATAAAACTTTATTTGCAAAGACAGGCAGGAAGCTGAATTTGACCAGGAAAACTGTAGTTTGCCAACCCCTGGTCTAGATCAATTCATAGTCGAGTTGAATTGCACAATTTATTTTTTTTTTTAATTTTTTTTAATTTTTTTTTTTTAAATTTATTTCTGAGACAGGGAGAGACAGAGCATGAACAGGGCAGGGTCAGAGAGAGGGAGAAACAGAATCCGAAACAGGCTCCAGGCTCTGAGCTGTCGGCACAGAGCCCGACGCGGGGCTCGAACTCACGGACCGAGAGATCATGACCTGAGCCGAAGTTGGACGCTTAACCGACTGAGCCACCCAGGCGCCCCTGAATTGCACAATTTAAAACTGGGAGGTATCTTGGTGAGACCTCCAGAGGTGTCAGGTGAACTGCCCAAGGCCATCCAGTTGGAGCCCCAAAGTGGGCTGTGTGGCTGTTCTAGGGGGAATGTTTCCATCTTCTGGAGATGACATGCTGGAGGTTGGTAACGTATTCTCCTGCCAGAGGAAATGGTCCAACTTAGCATTTCTGACTCTTCTAAATATGTATTGATGGTCAAAGACTGCCTTTTCTTAGAAAATGTTTCAGCAGTAGGAGGATTTGGAAACGCAACTTACTTTGAGAAAACTATGGGGCACCTGGGTGGCTCCGTTGGTTAAGCGTCTGACTCTTGGTTTCGGCTCAGGACATGATCTCATGGTTTCGTGGGTCTGATTGTCGCATCGGGTTCTGTGCTGATGGTGCGGAGCCTCCTTGGGTTTCATTCTCTCTCCTCCTCTCTCTCTGCCCCTCCCCCACTTGTGCTGTCTCTGTCTCTCTCAAAATAAATAAATAAATTTTTAAAAATTAAAAAAAGAAAGAAAGAAAACTAAAGACTACTTTTAAATTCCCAGAAATCAGAAAACAAGAAATGTGCTGTTCTGTCCACCTTCCCTGCCCAGCCCCCACCCCCAGTTCTGAGATAGAAAAACTATCTTATTTCTTGTTAGTCTATGCAATGACATTGACCCTCAGAGCTGAATCTCTTGGTGGCCGGTGTCTGCAAAGGGAGATTGTACTTCTACCTCTCTTAGGGGTGCTCCCAGTAGGGCCTGGGCCCTGAGAGCATTCATCTATCACATTCGGGCAAGACTCTCCTGAAAAGAACCCCTGTTTTCCATGCGCTGTTGGCTAGAGTCAGGAATTGCTTAAATTAGTTGACATGCAGAGCCCTTATGGGGAAGATGTGTGTGTGTGTGTGTGTGTGTGTGTGCATGTGTGTAGCCGGTGCAGGGAAGGTAATGCCTGATAAATCAGGAATGCATCAGTGCTCAGAAAGTTCTAAAGAACGATTACATTTGTGGCTTTTTTTTTTCTGGGACCCACTGAAGACCCTTCAGGAAAATAACAACTCATTCACTTAAGTAACTTTCTCTAAGTCCAGAGTCTTATTGGTGGGAGGCGGGCATATGACCGTTCTGGGTTTGGTGTCTGGACCTCTTGATGGTCCTGCAGTTTGCTGCGGGCCTGTCAGCCTCCTGGCAGACTCAGAATTGCCCTCTGTGAAAGGGAGCTGGGTTAGACATTCTTTGACACCCTAGCAAAATGGCTGCAGATGAGCAAGGCAGCAGAGGTGAGGGGAGAGCATAGGATATTTTATACTTAGATGGCTGATTCGCCCCTGAGGGTAACATCATGCTTCCGGGAGAGAAAGGGACTCTGTTCCACAGACTTAGAAAAGGAGTCTATCAGTAGGATTTTCGATCCATGTGATAAGTGGCCCCCCTGAGATGTTTGGTGATGAGGGGAACACTGGAATCTGAGAAACACAGCTGTGTTCTCGCCATTCCCTGAGCACTTCCCATCCTGGAGAGGTCTCCACCCTAAGTCTTCAGAAATCTGTCAGGAGTCAAGTCTCCATAACAGATTGCGAGGTTTCCTACTTGTTTCTCGATCCCAAGAAGTGACGCAGGTAGGACAGTTGAACAGGTGCCCAAATCGGACCTGACTCCTGCAGAGGGAGAAGCCTCTTTCAAACATGGGGTGAAGAGGCAGAGAATCCTGGAGTCAGATCCCGGCTCCAACTCTTACCAATCTTCAGTCATTACAGAAGTTATCTCAACTCCAAGTCTCAGATTTGGAGCACACGGACTGACCTAGGCCAGGTCTTCGGGAAATGTTACTTCCCCTTCGCGCTATCGACTCTCGCATGGAGCCGCCCGCTTGTTCAACCTCCCACCCGAGGCAGGCCAGACACTCAGCTCACTCAGCGGCCGAGGACCCCCCCGCCTCACTGGGAAGCTGTCACCGAGCAGGTTCGTCCCGGAGCCTGTCCCCTATTCCGCATACGACTGCTCTTCGAATATTTTTAGTATTTGTTTTCTGATCATAAAGATGATGCTTAAGCATTGCAGAAAATCTGAAAAACATGCAAAAGTGAACACAAAATGAATCACTGATAAATATAACATGCAGTGACAAACACTCAGCATTTTGGCTGCATTTCTTCCTATTTGTGCACGTGGGGGCATGCAAGTATTTTACAAAGTTACAATCCTCTTGACTATAGGTATCGCCCCCGGATCCATCCTTTCACCGACATTGTGAACATTTCTCAGATCACTAAATAGTCTTCGAAGACATTTTTTTTTTTAAAGAATTTTTTTTTTCAACATTTATTTATTTTTGGGACAGAGAGAGACAGAGCATGAACAGGGGAGGGGCAGAGAGAGAGGGAGACACAGAATCGGAAACAGGCTCCAGGCTCTGAGCCATCAGCCCAGAGCCTGATGCAGGGCTCGAACTCACAGAGCGCGAGATCGTGACCTGGCTGAAGTCGGACGCCTAACCAACTGCGCCACCCAGGCGCCCCTCGAAGACATATTTTTAATGGTTGCCAGATTTTCTGTAGCATGGAGGTACCACGACGTGTGTACCCATGTCCTTACTATTGAACGCTTAGGTTGTCTCTAACTTTTCGAGATTGTAAATAACACAGCAGTAAAAATCACTGGAGGAAAATCCTTGCCGCCTTCCGACGCCTTCTTTGAGATAAATTCCCAATCATAGAAGTCTTGGACCAAGTCCACAGAGTGAGGATTTTTAAAGGCCTTGATATGGAGGAACACACAGTTTCGCAGACAGGTTCAGTCCATCTCTACAGGTATGGAGCGTTTCTCAGCATGCCCGTGGACTCCCGGGTTGGACTGAGAATTCTCACATACGACCCCTCAAGTATTGGAAGGTAGCTCTTACATCTGGATTCCTGCCTCCTTCTGGCCAAACAGGCATTTCCTTAAAACTTCTTCCAAGGCTACTTTCCAAGCTCCTTTGCCTTACCATTCTACCGATTCGAGAATATTCTGATTTGTAATTATGGTCTTAAAAATGTGCTACCTAGAACAGAACACAATACACCAAATATGGCCTGACCCATTCCTGCTTCTTTTATTTTGGATACTATGCTCCTGTTAATGCAATCTAAGATTGCAGTAGTTTTCTGTTTTTGTTTGTGTTTTAGCCATCGGCTCACGTAAGTTTATGGCAGGCTGCCACTCTGAGGTCTCAATGATTTGGTTAGTTGGGATCTCTCCCAATTGACACTTGTTTGGCTGATTTAAAAAAAAAAATTTTTTTTTTAATGTTCATTCAGTTTTGAGAGACAGACACAGAGCACGAGTGGGGGAGGAGCAGAGAGAAAGAGACACAGAATCCAAAGCGGGCTCCAGGCTCCGAGCTGTCAGCACAGAGCCTGACGCACGGCTCGAACTTATGAACTGTGAGATCATGACCCTGGGCTGAAGTCAGATGCTCGACCAGCTGAGCCACCCAGACTCCCCTCGGCTGATTTTTTTTTTTTTTTAGCTCAAATCTAATACTTATATCTGATCAATAGTAGTTCAGTGCCCCAGCTTCTTTAAGTTCTAGTGGCGCCCACAGAAAATAGGTCCTTGGTGCCTCGGGTGTGTTTTCACACCGTACTGCCCAGTGGGCTCAACCTGGGGCTTCAGTCTGACTTGTCCTTATGCAGAGGTCAGGAGAAGGTCGTGGGGCTGCTGAGGCCTGGGCTGCCTGGCGCCTTCCTGGCCAGCAGTCCACTTAAGAGTGTTCTCAGTAGTACCTGGGATCTTGGCTTGAAACAACTGTGGCGGAGAGCGCGGCTGGCCCCTCTGAGAAGGGCTCTTGAGTGCTGCTGGACAATTCCACCAGCCGAGCAGGGGCCTCCTCAGCGGCCACGGGGCTCTGCAGGCCACGGACCCACCTGGCTGGGCGCCTCTGGCCGGAGGTTGGCCCTGAGACTTTGCCAGGACTCTGGGTTGCTTTGCTCTTTTCAGGCTCTTTCCCAACACACATAGGTTATAATTTCTTTGTGAAGCTGGCACTTGACACTGTCTTAGAGGCGAGTCCGAGGCCAGCCCCACCTTCCAGCCCCAGCTCTGACTGAACCCGGAGGGACTTGGCGCACAGGTGTGAGGGCCTCCTGGCTCCATTACTGTCCTCCCACAATAGGCACCCGGGCCACCCTGCAGGCTTGGGCGTGTGCATCGGAGCACGGTCAGCCTGCCAGCATGGCCCCTCGGACCCCTCCTCTCATGGGAAGAGGCATAGCTCAGGGGCCCAGAGCAAGGCCTTGGCCATCACAGGGCCTCGGGCAGGTTCCTTGGTTGTCCCAGGGTCCAAGACGGTATTGCTCATGGGCAAACCGTGTTCAGTCAGCCTTTCAGTCCCCGTGATCGCTATGCTTCTGTGCGTGGAGGGGCGCTGGGGTGGATGGCTGGAAGGAGCAGCCGAACCTGTAGAGACAGAAAACTGAAATGAAGACAGGTGGCGTCCACACCTAAGGTGCTCTGCTCTACTCTTAGGGAAGAAACCCCGAGAACATGGGGGCACGTAGAGATGATGGGGGAGACCTTGGCCTGGGGTCAGGGAACCTGGGCTGTCACTCTGAATGTTCTGACCACAGGCTCCATTTGGCCAGCTGGAGTTCAGCCCCCTCCCCCCCACCCCAACCCCAGTGTGGAAGATCATGTGTCCGCGTGGCTCCAGGTCCCCTGAAGACAAATATTCTCTCTCCGCGGCCATTGCATCTGCACTGTGCACTCCTGTCACCTGTCTACTTCGCCGTCCTCGGGGAGAGCAAATCTCTCATCTCTGGAGCCACCCAGGCTTCCCTCCGGCATTCACTCAGAGTTTGGTTACTACGAGGAGGGATAATGCAACTCTTATTTAATTCAGATCCGTTCAATTCCGCCCCATTCAACTCTCTCCCATCGACTATACTCTTTTATCGCAATCATCATGTGCTGTTTTGAAGGAGATAAAGCAGAAAATATGAACATACGTTAAAAATACCCCCACCCCCCGCCTTCCACTTCCTATTTTCAAAATGCTTTCACATAAAGTATTTCATTACCAACTCAAGCAGCTGGTGTCATGAAATACGGTGTCAGATGTAGAATCCAATGAAAACCAAATGAAAAGACACCCTGAGAGCAGACGGAAGGAGATCGCAGCTCCCTTGGGCCACTGCCCCATCCCTGTGAGGCCCGGGCGAGAACGTGACACTGGCCCCTGGTCAAGGCTAGGCCGAGGGTTTGGCAACTTCTCCTCCTTCTTCTGAGCGGCTCCATTATTTTTTAATTTTTTTTTTTTTTTTTTTTTTTACCACCATTTATGTCCTTCTTGGAAACCAAATCCTAAAATCTCAGAACTGGAAGAGCTAGTGGACGTGATGCACGCCAGTGGTTCCCAAAGGGTGGCCCCCAGCTCAGCAGCATCAGCCCCCCGGGGGCACCTGTTAGAAATGCAGACTCAGGCCCCAGTCTTGACCTGCTGAATCCGTGTGTGTGCCTATGTGTATGTGTGTGTAAGGGGCACTCGCCGCCCGCGTTTTGACAAGCTCTCTAAGTGACACTTCCAAGTTGGAAGTCTGCTGATCCGGGCCAGCTTCTAAATTTCAAACTGAGGCCCTGTGGGCAGAGGGTCCTGTTTCCTCATCTCAAAGGCAGTCGACTGGGGACCCCCAACGAGAAGCCACTTCCCAGACAGGGTGCTCCACACCTTCTCCTGGTCCCCACTCCCTCTGCTGACCTCCGGGTCACCCCCTCCATGAGCAGTTCCGCGAGCCTGCTTCTCACTCTACCTCAGAGTGCACAGAAGATGAGCCAGGCCAGTGGTCAGCAGCCCCCGGGACAGCAGACATTCATGCTTCCGGCCAGGCTCTCGGCCCGCAACCCAACTGTCCTGGACAGCACGGGACTCTGGAGGTCCCAACCTCTGAGGATGCCTGATTTCTGACAGTCAGAATATGCCCTCTCACTCTCACCTGCCCTGTGCCTCCTTTGATCTCTTTTTTTCTTTTTCAGGATCAATCTTTGCGGCTGAACCAGACCAGAGTCCCCTGCACCCCTCCTCGCCTCACCCTTCCTTTTTCTTGTCCCCTCTTTCCATTGCCCTGAAGCTGTGCCGTGTGGCCCATGACGGCTCTCTGATGGCACATAGAGAGGCGCTCATCCCAGGGCACCTGACTTGCCAGAACAAGGGAGGCAAAGTCACCTGCCGAAAAGGAAGGCCAGGGCACTCCAGAAGGTGGAAGAGTTTTTAGGTAGCTCAGGTGGGGAATGTGCTCAAAATGGCCATGAGATGGTTAAAACTTTGCCCAGCTGAGGAGAGACATAAAAGCCGTAATGCGGCCTTTGGCATGATCCAGGGTTTTGCCAGACAGACTTGGCATGTCTCTGCGAGGCAGAGGCTCCCACAGGTCAGTGAGGACGGCGGTGGGGTCAGGCCGGACATGACTCAAGGCCACAGGACTGGGCGACGGGGGGCCCAGAGCAGCCAGGGGGCTGGTGGGGAAGCAGTGGGTGGTTGTCGGTGAGCAGGGGATGGGGACGCGTGGTGGCCAGAGAGGGAGAACTCCCGGGGTGAGGACGCTGGACAGATGTCATCCCCGGCACTAAAGCTGGTCAGGAGTAAGAAGCAAGTTTCGCTGAACCCAGGGCTGGTGATAAGGCCTTGGCATGTGTTTTCTCATTTCTCCTTCACGATTTTTCCGCCACCTGTCATGGGCCAGGTACCCCCCTGCTCCGAGGTCCTTTCACTTTCCCATTGGCTTTTTGCCCATCTCACCATACCCGAGGAGACAGACGTAGAGACCAAGGAACAGAAGTATCTTAGACTGTGGGTCTTCCCACTAAAAAGCCACAGCTCTTTGACAGTGTCTCACCTGGTCCTTCCGCTCAGAGAAGCTAGTGAGAGCGACAGAGCAACCGAGGTCAGGATGCCACACGGGCCCAAACTTCTGGTTCCCCCGAAGCCGTTGCAGGGGGAGAAGGCAGTAAAGGGCTGGCGCTGGCCCCAGAATGCACCGGGCAGCTCTCCTCCCCATCCTCCCGCACCCCTTCACCCCCTGGCATCGTGGAAGGCTCCCAGGATTTGTGCTCAGAAGCCACTGTGCTGCTGCTTATGAGCTAGATGTCCCCAGATGAGCCTTGTGTGTATCTACAGGGAACGCCGTGTGCCGAGGGGGAACTCTCAAGCTGCCACGGGGACCAAAGGAGATGGTGGCTGCCAGAGGGTGTGACCAAGCTCAATTCTAGTGATGGTGACATCTATTTGTTCATTTGACAGGTATCTATCTATGAAGCACCTGGCATGCCATCATATAGGTGCTGGGGTCAGAGCAAAGACAAGCCAGAGGCAAGCTCCCAGTGACATTGCAATCACCAATGACTGTGGCGAGTGCCACAGTTCAGGGCTTAAGGGCATTTGTTACCTTAGGGGTCACCCCCTCCTCTTAGTCCTAACTCATAGCTGCAGTTTCTGACCTTTGGCCCTTGGGTAAGTGGGTCAATAAATACTGCCTTGATGAGCAGACTTCACTGGGGGTAGAACAAAGGCCTGTAGATGGAGGTCCCAGAGAGGTGGTCCTTTTCTGAAACTCAAGCCCTCCTGAAATAGTCCTGGGGCAAGATTGGGGACTCCCTGCCTTTGCTGCTGAAGCCCACAGACTTTGGGCTCCTTCTAGAAGAAACCTCACATCTGCTCCCATGTAATAAGACTTCCTATCAATTAAATGACCACAGGAGTACAAATCCAGCAGGGGAGAGTAGTTAAATCTTGCATAAGTTGGCACTTTCAGGCAAACAGAGGAGCGAGATCTTGGCAGACATGCCCCTACCTAGTTCTGCGTAATGGTTTGGAGCATTTTAATGTTTACCTAGCTGTTAGGCTCAGCCGGTTCTTGGTTTGGCTCTCCCTTACCCTCTGATTTCCCAAGAAGAATGTCTGTTCTGGTCCCAGCTTCTCCTCCTCAGGACGTCTGGATCACTCGCTGGGATCCTCGTCACAAAAGAAGTGAAACTTGAATCGAAGGATCTGCCCAGTACCGACCAGGTGACCTTGAGCAAGACACTTAACTTCTGGAGCCCAAGTTTATTCAACTGTGAAACGGGAATAAACACATTCACGGAGTCTGTGTCAGGATCAAATTGCCATCCTCACCGACCCTCCTAACCAAGTGAGCCCCTGCCACGTGCGATGCAGCACGGGAAGCACTTTCTGAGCATCATCTCATTTAATCGTCGCCACGATTCTCACACAGGAGCTCGCTGGCATTACTTTCACGTTACAAGTACATGGAAAGGAACTGCAGAAGGCTTAGATGGCGTTCCCAAAGCCATACAGCTGGGAGTGAGGGGGCAGCAAATCAAACATATGCCAGGCCAACTTTCCACCCTGAACTCCTAAGTCTCTGCAGCTCTGCCTCAAAACAGGTCTCTGTGGACTCCCAGTTGCCCCAGAAGCTTCTCTTTTATTCTCACTGTCTTCTGCCTTCTGTTTGGATGACTGTATTCACCTTCAGTTAATACTTTCATGGTTGCAGAGGAGTGGGGAGGCATCTCCTCCAGGCACTGACTCTAACGCTTTCTTAGCAAACTGTTCTTGTCTCCTGGGCACCTCCAGACACCCCTGGACCCACGTGCAACATGGCTGATACCTGATGTTTGGCGTATCAAATAGCTAGTGAGGGTCATGACTGGGCCTGAGAACAGGAGACGGTGGCTCATGGAATGAACTCAACCTGTGCACTTTCCCAGGGCGTGGGGGAGGAAGTGACAGTGACCTGTTGCTTGGGACAAGTGCTGATGGGTGGCCTGGTATCTTGGGAATGTGCTCAGATGATCAGGGGATGTTTTTTCAGCCTCTCCCTCTCCTCCCCATTCCTGGGATGGTACTTTGGACTCCCCACTACTATTCCCAGGCACAAAAGAGAAATCCGAGTCTGTTGTTTTCCAATGCTCTTAGTGCAAATTTCCTAACAGCAAAGCTCTATCTATGCATCAGGATGTGCTCGATTCGACGAGAGATACTTGGTGCGAATTCATCCTCTGCAATTCCGTGAGGTTATTAAGCGAGGAAACCGATTCAGAGAGGTCAAGAACCTTCCCCAGGGTCGTACAGGTAGAAATCATGAAACCAGGACTCGGACACAGGGTCTGGGTTTCTTCATCACCCTGTAACGTTATTCTGAGTCAGAGTCACCGCAGGCATTTCCCCACCACAGAGTGGGCCACCCTAGATGGGCCCACCCTTGCTTCTTTTATACTGAACTTGGCCTTCTGTGTGGATCTGCCACCTGGGGGTCTGGTGCAGGCTAAGGTGTTTGCCTTCCCTGTACCCATAGGCGGTACCAAGGTCATCTTACTGATACGTTCATCTCACAGGGCAGAGGCGAGGACAAATCAGAGGGAAGGGATGAATACGCCTTCAATTCACTAGGCATTTTATGCAGCTCTGACTGTTTCCTGGTGCTAAATACTCACGTGGGAGGGACTCAGGTACAGACCCTGATCTTCAAGGATTGTAGAGTTGAGGGAGCTAACAGTGTGAACTTAGTAGCCCAAACCCGAGGCAGGAGAGCATGAATGCAAATGAAATACTTTGGAAAGGAGGAAGAACAAAGAGTTCCGACATTGGGGAATATTTGGAGGAGGGAGTTAGAGCCAGGGCCTTGCTGGCCTTTGAGTCAGATGGAAAGATGGTAGGTAATTCCAGACAGGCTGAGAGACTAACCTGAGCGCAGACAGAAGCGGGGGCATGAGACGCGACCTAGGGGCACGCGCGCAGCCACAGTGAGTCTGTCTTTCTGTCTGTGGGCTGTGTAGGGTAAGGTGGTGGCCAGTCTCTGGAGGTTTTCCAGTTGTGATGAAGATGTCCACATAAACTCTCCATGCAGCGAGAAGCTCCTGCTGATTTTGAACAGGGGAGTGACATGGTGGCCCTCTCTGGGAAGACCCTTTTGGGGTTGTTCTAGAGAGACTGGGTGATCCTGGGGTCTGGGAGGCAGGGGATGGGGGTGTTGTGGTAATCCAGGCAAGAGGCGGTGAGGGCCTGAGTGGAAGCAGTCATAGAGGAGACGGAGAGGAAATAAGGATGCACAAAGCTTGGGCAGGGAGGAGGAAGAAAGGGCTTTCTCTGACCATAGTATAATTACCCTCCCCCCTGCTGTTCACACCCCACTTCCCGGGGAGCCCGGAGGGAGCCTGGGAGGGCAGCCTTTGCTGCTTCTCTATGTTTGTGGTCTTGTGACTGTACTCAGAGCCATAGGGTCCCCTCCTTCCTCTGCTGTACTGCATTTGGATGATTTTCTTTATAATGATTGTCATAGTCATAACTATAATAATTATAGAGGCAATAATAAGATTCCGAATGGATGGAGAGCCTTTCTTCTGAGGATGCTAATATGTGTAAGGTGGGGGTGGAAGGGGTCCTACCAGAAATATGATTAGATCCAATTTGGTAGACAACAACTGTCAGCAGTACGGAAAGCCCTAGCCACGAGGGAAGGGTTTCTGGCCTCTGTTCCCAAATAAGACCACATCACCCCTCATAGCAAGGGCGAAATATGCCCCTGCTGTCTGGTGGGCACCTCCTGGGTGCAGATTTGCTGGCAGTGACAAGAGAACTTCCATGCTTTGGAGCTCCGTCCCCCACCCCCCACCCCTGACAAGCCTTCCCCCATGACCCATGGTGTTCAGTGACCTTCCAACCCTACCTTAGCCTCTCTTATTGTTTGGCCATACAATTGGCGCTTAATAATAATTCACAGTATATCATGGCATTTTATGAACTACAAAGCCTGTTTGACTGCATGATCTCGTTTAGTCCTTGCAGCCCCAGAGACTAACATTATTTTATCGCTCCCCCTTTACAAATACCCTCATTGGTTCGACAAGCATGTATGGAGCACCAGTCCTGTGTGGGGCCCTGTGCCGGGCACTGAAATCAGATACTCTGAGATTAAGTGACTGGCACAGACCCAGGCAGGATTCAAACTCGGGTCATCTTTGTCCAAGCTATGTCCTCTTTTCTCCTTCCATGCTACTATCTTCAGTTTTAATTGTGTGAATGACCAATTTACACTTTATCTCTTCATGTTTCACATATTCATTTTGTCTCTTCAAACACATGGGAACATTTTATTAAAAAATAAAGAAACTTAAAATAGCGAATGATAATAATTATTTGTGGCAAGGAACCTATTTGGGGCAAGGAACGTGTAAGATTGTTTTATATCCTCCATTATGCTTAGCAACACAGTTAGGCATATAGGAGTTGCTCCATAAATAGGAGTAAACTAGAAAGTCCTAAATCTCCAACCTTAGCTCCCTTCCTCCCCAAACACTGGTCTCTATCCTCACCTCTAAAAGTCTTCCCAGCACTTTGTTTCGGAAACATTTGGAATCCCTCCTTTTAAATTATTTCGCAGCCAGGTTTTAAATGATGTCACGTATTTTGTGAATATTAATGTGTCCATTATACAGATAGAACAATTGAGGCTAAGTGAGGCCAGTTTAAAGTCCTCAACTCCTTTTCCAATGATTTGACAGCTGGTCTTCACTGCCCGTAGGATCTTTAGACAGATATGGAAGGATGGAAAGCCAGAAGTGCCTGATGGCTGACAATTTCTCCAGACTGCGATGTCTCAGTGGGGGGGAGGGGTGGGGGGGCGGGGAGTAGATCCTTCTGGTGCCTGGGCGGGTGCTGCCACCGCGTGGTGGAAATTGATGTCTGCTGCTCTTCCTTCCTCCGGGCCTCCCGCTGGGGGAAATGCTTCCTTCCACTGCGTTTGTATTCGTTGAGCTTGCCTTGTGCTCTCAGGCACTAACTGCTGGGGATAGCGAGGCAAAAGAAAAGAAACAACTATTGTCTTCTTGGGGCTTATATTCTGGGTCGTGTGTTGTGTCTAGGGGGGAGATGGGCAATAAATAAATACAGAGAAAAACAAATTAACTTTGATGCGCTAAGTGCCGTACGATGAAACAAGACAATGCAGTGGAGTGACGGGAGAGGGGACCTACTTCAGCTGGGGAGGCCAGGGACGGACCCTCTGAAGAAGGGACGTTTATTCCAAGAACTGAATGATGAGCCTGAGTCAGACATGTGAAGGGAGGTTCCCAGACAGAGCAGGATGAAGCCATTGGGGCTGGCTGGCAAGTGTGTGAGAGAGTAGTGTTCCCAAATGATGGTTGAGAGGCAGGCAGGGGTCAAACCTCACAAAGCCTTCTAGACTATTCCATGTGCTCTGGGACCACTAGAAGGTTTTTAGAAAAAGGGTGACATAATCCGCAATGCCTTGTGAGATTCTTTGTGTTTGTGTCTGATCTTGCCATTAAATTGAACAAACAGGTACAAAAAGGGCCACGCTCAGAGCCTCCCCATGGAAACAGACCCACATTGTATAGCTGCATCTTTGAGCCGTCTGGGGATTTTTACAAGCCGCTGATGCCTGGGTACAGCCTGGGAGCAATTCAATTGGAGGAGCTGTGGATGGGTCCAGGATGGTTTTTCATCCAATCCTTTTTAGTGATTTTATGCATCACTGGAGTTGAAAACTGGGATGTGTTGAGGAACCTGGGCCCTCGGTGTTAAGGTAAGGGCTTGAGGGAGGTCTATGGGGTCCTAGGACCTTTGACTTGGCCATCGGCTGATCATCACGCTCATGGGCTATGAAAAGAGAAGGAAAGGGGGGAAGAAAATGGATGGCAGAGCCTTGGGGATTGATGAGAACGAGCTTGGGTGAGTCTGGACTAGACTTGGAACATGGCACACAGGGCTTCATGACTGAATTTATTACAAGGGAGGAAGAAGAAACACGAGCAGGGCCGGATTGGAAGGCAGTCAGAGCAGAGGCCTGGGGATTGGGGGCCCTTGGTGGGTTTGGAGGCACACTCTGGTGGCCACTTGTAGACCCAACTTGCCTTCACACATCCCACCCCACCCAGTCTCCTGGATCCCTCTTCTCTCCCTGGAGGCTTCCAGTCAGAGCAGCTGCTCCCAGAGCTGAGGCCGGCACTCCTGGCAGCTGGCCTCGTAGGACACGTTCTCTCAGGCACCAGGCTCTGATGAATCGTCAGTGCTCTTTCAGTGGCAAGTGACAGCAAACTCACCCAGAGCTGCTAAAGCCAAGAGGGAATCTATAGGTTCAGGTGGCAGAGGGTTCAAGGGTATGACTTCAAATGCGGCTGGATGCCAGAACCAATCGAAGGCCAGGGGAGTGAAAGGCTCTCCTGGATCCGGTGTGGGTCACAGTCCCATCCTGGGAGCAGAGGACGGACTCAGTACCATCATGCGAAGAAAAGGGCCAGGAGTCAGGAGAGAACAGTTGACTAGAAGAAAACCATCAGGTGCTGCTATGGCAAAAGTGGGGGCAAAAGGTGCTTGTGTGACCCAAACCAGCTCATGTTCCCTACAGTGGCCCCATACGATGGCAGAAAAATGTGGAGTTTAGAATCTGCCTTGTCCTGTTGATAGGTTTGGGTAATTATGGGCTGAGCTTGAAGATTTTGAGAAGACCCGAGGATATAACCTCATGTGGTTGAGGGATGGTAAATGATACTTGTTATTGAACATAATAGATGATTTGATTACTCTCCGGTAACGGACCGGATGTATACTGGAAGAGAATGACTGGCTGTCTTTTTTGTTTTTCCCCATCTGAACCCCACGCCCAAATAGAGTAACTCCTTGGGGAAAGATACACCCATCCACAGTGACAAGGAGAAGAGGAAGGACTGCCCTCCCCCAATGTGATCAGGTCATTTATAGGCACTTGTTATGTAAGTAGAATTAATGCCTCATTGTAAGTAGTAACGGGGATATGCTGCCGATGTGGATGCTAAAACCGGACTGAGAGCCCAGGGATTGGACTGGGTAATACTGGCATATTATACAGAATTTGTGAGAAGAGGAAGCAAGGTCCATTCAATTGCAGCAACTAGAATCATCAGATTGATGGAGGTGGGAGCACTGGGGCCTGGCTGGGCAGGGTCTGAGATAAGGCAAGAACATCAACGTAGGGGCAATCACGCAGTAAATGCTCAAGCCTCCGTTCCTGATAAATTCCTTATTCTTGGAAATCCCTCTGAAATGCTCTTGGACTGGCCAAATTGGGAAGCAAATGCCTAAATTTCTCCTGCTGTTATCTGTGAATCCAGAACTGTGATCAGAGATTAGAAAGAAAGAAAGAAAGAAAGAAAGAAAGAAAGAAAGAAAGAAAAGAAAAGAAAAAAAAGAAATATTAACCTGAGAGATTTCAACTTGGTCCAAACCAGCAGCTGGATTGCATAGCTTGGGTTTTCCAGCTAAGTAGAATAGAGCAAGAAAAAAACAAACAAACAAACAACAACAACAACAAAAACCAGGGAGGGAGGAAAAGAAAGGATGAAATGTTGGTGGGGGAAATCAAGCAAGCAAGAAAGGAAGAGAGGTGTCACAACAGCTCTTCAGATGCAGAAGTAGTGTGATTTATAGGGGGAAAAGGTGGGGGCGCACAACCAGAGGCTTACAGGACCCTCCTTCCTATATCCTCACTGCCCCAGTCGGCTCCCACCTACCCACTTGCCTGGGGAAGGAAGAGATCACAGGGAGAGGGGCATTTTGTCCCCCGAACTGGAACTAGCTAGGGGCATTTACACTCTCACCTCTCCTACCTAAAAGCTCTAAAGAATAGCTTCTCAGTACTCGAATACGTGATCCAATTAGAACCTCAGACACAAACTAGAAGTCATTAACAGCTGAATAAAGGGAACAGGGAACAGACTTACAGAATTAGGGAAAGACACCAAGCAGAAAGCAGATAACTTCATTTCCATAATTCAGACGGCAGTGCAATTTAACAACCATATTGACAGCCTCCAAAGTTTGTCAAGGAGAAATAACCCTCAGGTTGTGAGAACTCCTGGAGAAAAGAAACAGGAAAAGGACAACAAAATTATTTTGTCTTTGGTGGAAAAACTTTTTCAAAAGAATCAGATGTGTAAAACCATTTGTCCTGGTCAATTTGTCACATGTAGCATGTAGTCCGATAAAGCAGAGACCCAGCAGCAGGACGGATGGATGCTGACGCTTGGCTAAAATCCTCCTTGCACCGCTCTTCCTCATCATCCAGTGGGTCCCCTGGGGTTGTCTTTTCCCAGTCTAATCTGCCACTGGTGCCAGCTCCGCCTGCCCCCTCAGTTCCAGGTGTCGGGGGGGGGGGGTTGGTGGGGGGGCGGTTCTCCAGCAGTTAGAGCTCCTGAGCCAACTTCGGATAGCCTGGCTCAGTGGCTCCCAAGCCACGTTGGTTGCAAGTGACAGCAAACCTGAGGGGGGGGGGGGCTCCAGAGATCTGATTCTTGGGGTCTCTGGTGGGATCAAGACACTGATCTTTTTGAAGAAGGCTGCAACGTGATTCTAATATGTATTGAGGGCTGAGTGCTTTACGGGCCCCCGGAGGAGATCTAGTCTTTTTTAATTCACAACTGCAGACAACAGGAACTTTGATGGAGTTTTCTGAGGGCTTTGTCTGCAGAAGTTGGATAAAAAAGCACTTTCTTGTATTACAGTTCAAAGATCTCATCCTGGTGGGCCAAGCAGCAGCCCCTCCTGCTGAGAGTCCCCCGCTGAAATTTCCCTAAGGTGGTGGGGGCGGGGCGGGGGGGGGGTGCGGGGTGGGGACAGCTTGTTATGCTGGTTTGCTTGTTTGGGATGTGAATATAGTGCAACATCAAGTTCCAGGACAAGAAACTTGCAGACAAACAAGGAAAAGGCATACTCAATAACTCCATAGTCACAAATAAAAAGAATGGGACATTAAATAACCATCTGGAGATGATGAATATACCAGAGATAAAACCAGTGACCATACAGGATGCAGGGGAAGCAATGATGAGTGTAAAATATGTAGCATTAATCCAGATCTTTAAAAAAAAAGTCCTCCTTGGAACACCTAACCAAGTAATTAAAAGAGTTAGGAAATCAACAAATCAGTCAGCCCTTGCAAAAAAAATCTAATTGTAACAGTGAAAATAAAATCGGAAAAAAAGAAATTGAAGCCGGAAGTACTATTAACCCAAGAATGGAACCCAAGATTTGATTCTTTATTTAAAAGTATGACTAGAATAGTCTGGCTTGACCAACCAACAGGAAAGAGAAGGGATATTATGCGAATATTAACTTGTTTTAAAAAGGCAATTATCATCATTTAAAAAGGCAATTATCATCCTAGAAAAATCGTGTTTTTCTCTACTGTTATATATCAGTTCACATAACTGTTAACTGCTGGGAACTACTATGCAAATGGAATTACTCTGCCTGATAATTTAAACTGTCAGCAAGTCCAGCAGTCGGGTCATACGAGGTCCCAACTCAGATGCCCCAAGAGCAGGTGTGACCAGTGCCAGTGGGGAGTTGGGGGGGGGGGGTCTGACGGGGCGGGAATCACTATCAACATCACTGCCATCCCCTTGCCCACCACAGAGGGTGCTGTGGATCACGATTCCTCATGTCCTAGGGCTGCTGGGCTATGTCCTCTTATGTCCTAGTAGTAGTGGCCAGGGGACATCCCTGAAGGAGGGTAGGTCAGAGGTGACTTCATTCCCACATTGCTATTTTCCATCTGTGCTCCTCTCTGGGTTCCTAAGGCCTCAGCTCCTCATGCACAGTCCTCCCCGACGTCCACCCTCAGTGCTTCCATCTGCCCAAATGCTGTGAGGAAACTGTCTTCTTATTCTAACCGTTTGGGAACCTCCGGCCATTTTCTTGTTCCTATTCGTCTCACGTGTGCCACTCCCAACCACAGCCCTGAAGTTTCCATGCTGTCCCCAAAGGGTGGCTTCTTAGTCTTGAAGGGGGGGCTCACCCATCGGCCCCTTGATTCCACTGACCCTTCCATGCAAAGTTTATCGTCTCAGAGTTTGAAGACACCAGTGATTTGTTCACTGACCCTTTGTTTACGGATCCTTTCATGGATAGTGATTCATTTCCCCCAGGGGGGGTGGGATGACTCCATTTTCTTCTTTGATCAGATATAAGAACAGCAGTAAAAAACGAAGTCCCTGGGCACAGTGGGGACTGTAGCTGTGGAATCTCTGATCCCTGCTTTCTAGAAGTTCACAGTGCTGAAGAGAAGGTAAAACATGTATGCAAACAACAACTGTGCAAATATGGCTCAAAGGCAGTAGTCAGACCACAGTTCCTTGGGACCTCGGAGGAAGACATGACCAGAGGAATCAAAGGAGGACTAATGAAGGAGGTAGCAATTGAGCTGGGTCTTAGACGGTTTTTAGGATATCATTAAAAATTTGTAGAATTTAAAAGAAAATATAAACAATTGGGATTTCAGACAGATGCACAGTCAGGAGACTGTTGTGATGCCAATTGGCACAGTAACTCTCCATGATATATTTCTAAAAGTGCCATTTTCTCAAAATCTTTAAGAGGTAACATGCTGATACGAGGATTTTTAATACTGTAATAAAAGTCGTTAGAAGAGGCAGTATAAAATTAATATTGTTTCGGGGTGCCTGGGTGGCTCAGTCGGTGAAGTGTCCGACCTCAGCTCGGATCACGATCTCATGGTTCGTGAGTTTGAGCCCCTCATGGGGCTCTGCACTGATAGCGTTGAGCCTGCTTGGGATTCTCTATCTTTACCCCCGTCTCGGCCCCTCCCCGCCTTGTTCTCTAAACAAACAAACAGACAAGCTTTTAAAACTAATATTGTTTGACCTGTAGAGAATTCAGTGCAAGGATAGCACGTATCTGGGCTCTCATTCCATTATCCAGGGGTTGCACACGAAGTGGAAACTGAAAAAACATGGTGTGTTTCCAAGGAATAGTGAGTTGCGTAGACCACTTTCTCTCTTTTTTTTAAATTGAAGTGTAATTGACGTACAATATTTTATTAGTTTCCACTGTACATTGTGTATCCTCTACCAGTTTTCCCCATCCATGTGCCAAGGTCCCCAGTTTTCCCAGCGGGGCTCTGACCATGACATGACAGCCTTGTCTCAGCTGAGCATACGATCTTTTTCAGGTTTTTAAGTCCTCAGTTTGGTCTTCAGCCTTTCCTGCTTTCCCACAATGGGAAAAAAGGCCTGCTTCTCCACTGCTAAGGATGTCCTCTGGCCTTCACACCTGCTTTTTCAACTGTTTAACTGTCCTCAGGCCCTGTTGGGGCCAATGCCACCGAACAGCCAGCTGCTGGAGTCACCGCCCTCGAGTGCCTTACTCTTCCTTCCCAGGTCCCTGAACTATTGCATCCACAAGCATATTTCCTCCACATTTACATTCTGTCAAGTGACCTTCAGCAATTTTGGCAATTGAGATTCCAGGGCCATGGGTGGGGATCCTGACCCTTCTGGGTACTGAGTGATCCTGTCCCCAAATCCTATCTTTACTGCCTGCCTTCTCAGATCCTTCCTGGTGTCAACCATATCCATTTGGATCCCCTAGGAGACAGGTGGTAGGATGGAGTTGAGAGCGTAAGAAGTTCATTAGAAGGTAATACCTGTAAAAGATACAGGAGGAGGAAGCAGAGGTAGATAGGGAGAACCCCAGTGACTTCTTATGAGAATGTTAAGAGAATGTCTTATTTGACAGTCTCAGTCAGCCCAGTTATGACATTCGACAGGAATGTCACACAGGAAGAGTCACAAAATGCATCTCCATGACTGCCGTGGAAACTTCTGGAAGCCGGGTCAGAGACAGAAGCCTTCTCATTCCAGGGGTCGCAGTGTGCAGAGTTTGGGGGCTTTTAGCTGGTTCTGTTACCCGAACTAGAGAGGCACAGGAGGTTTTTGGGTCCAAGCCACCAGTTTTATTTTGAAAATTTTTTCTTGACAGGGGTCAATGAGCCTTTGTATTCAAAACCTTTTAAATCTGATGTGAAGTTTAGACATACATCAGGGAAAGAAGATATTTGGGGAGTGGAAGCAAGAAAGGGGTCATGGAAAAGGGAAAATTTCAAAAACTTTCTCTTGTAAGTCCTCTTAGTCCCTAGGGAGCACAGGAATCATATCCAAGGATCAACAATGACTTTCTCTTCCTCTCTGCCTGCTCAGCATCTTGAAGCTATCAGAGGGGGGTGATAGTGTTTAAAATCATTATCTCCTCAGGAGATTCCTAACAAACCATTAAGTGTTTATTTAAAAAGAACATTTTTTTTTCTTCTCTAGTATAAACCCATCCAGTCCTCTAAGAATGAGAAGACTTCTGAGGTTTTTCCCACTGGAAAGGTAAAATTTATTACATTTTTCACCAAGCCCCTTGGCCCGGGTGACACCCATAAGATGGGATGTGTCCTCTGTTCAGAAGGTGGATCCCCAGAGCTACACCCCTCGTTGCTTTGCATGTTCCCCAAAGTGCACCCTCTGCTACTCAAGCCCTTAGCCGGGCTTGGTCACAGCCCGTGGGCGGGGTCCATGTCGGGCAGGTGCAGCCCAGGTTGTGGACACAAGGCTCTGGCCCTCTGGTCCCGTGCTCTGGCCCAAGCTGAGAAAGGGAACGGGGTGGGGGGTGCGTGTGAAGGTGCACACATTCTACGGGATGGAGATTGAGCTCACTGCTCAGTGAGTGAGGCCCTCCCAGCCCCCTTTGATCATGAGCATGACTTTGCTGGGAAGACCATGAGGTGGGACATCATCAATACCAGGATACATTTGTGTATTGTGTCCATCCCGTATTCTAGTGGTGACACTGCGGCAACTTCCCTCTTAGTGTCTCCACGAAAAAGAGGGGCTCTGTCATCTGCCTGGAAGCAGGAAGATTCCAAAGACCCGCCACATGTTTTGTCCACCTTGATCACAACCGTACCCCGCCCCACATCTTGGTGCGGTGGCCGCGGGACAGGGTCCGTGATTGACAATGATCAGCTGTTGTCCTGATGATAGTGCTGGTTATTACAGTCGAAAACGACACTGTTCATAGGGAAAACATTAGCTAAATACGGCTATATAGACTTACATTGGAATTAATTAAAATCAAAACCCAGTTACTGGTACAAGGTGTGTTTCAAGTGCTCAGTAGCCACATGTGGCCAATGGCTACCCTACTGGACAGCACAAATACACAGTTTCACCATCACAGACAGTGCTATTGGTCAGTCATGGTCTAAATAAGATGACACGTGGTCTCTCATGGTGTTACAGCTAGAGCGCAAGCCTCACCAGCTGTTGGTCCAGATGTTCCCTCGCTGGTGCATGTCTTGTGGTTCTCAGAGCTGCTCAGGCAGGGTATCTGATGGGAGGAACAAGGTTGGGGTGACAGGAGCCCTCTGCATCCCCCCCCCTTGCCATTATGGCTGCAGGGTCCCCCTTCACCCACCTCTCTTTTCCAAAACTATGTCTTTCTTTTTTGTTTAATTTTTTAAATCTTTATTTTTGAGAGAGAGACAGCGTGTGAGCAGGGGAGGAGCAGAGAGAGAGGGAGACACAGAATCGGAAGCAGGCTCCAGGCTCCGAGCTGTCAGCACAGAGCCTGACGTGGGGCTCGAACTCACGAACTGTGAGATCATGACCTGAGCCGAACTCGGACGCTCAACCGACTGGGTCACCCAGGCGGCCCTCCAAAACCACATCTTTGGCATCTTGTACGGATCACAGAACCCAGCCCTTAACTGTCTTATAACCAATATCTTTTCTCAACTCCTGGTTACCTGTTAGCTGGTGACCTGGTTACTGGGTACCTGGTTTATTGAGAGGAGAGGCATCATTTTGTGCTCCCTACAGACTCAGGCCTAGTGATGGATGTCCTAATGTGAGCTTCATGAAAATGGGTGAAAAGTCTCACAGTCCAGATTCGCTGGGACTCGACCTCCAAACTCCTGTAAGTTGCTGTATCACAAAATCGCCAGAAGGTGGCAGACAAGCCCCACAGTAAACCAGAGAGAGCACCCGGATCTTAAAAATACTGGCACAGTGATAAGGTGATAGTGGCCCATTATCAACAAGGAAGCACCTAGGGCTTGAACGGATTCTCTGGGTATGACAGGGAACACCCGGAAAGAGACACCTGTGTGCTGACTTGTGGGGAAATTCCCACTCAGTGTTCTGCTGGGTCACTGGAAGCCGGGTCCCGCCCATCTCCTGTGGACTGAATCGTAAGCCCCCCAAATTTATATGTTGAAGCGTTAGCTCCCAGTGTGGCTGTTTTCAGAGATAAGGCCTATAATTAAGGTTAAATGAGGTCATACGGTGGGTCCCTGTGCTGATGGGATCAGTGTCCTTATAAGAAGAGATACTGTAGAGTTGACTTTCCTCCTACACGCAAGCTCCAAGGCAGGCCATGTGAGACCATGTTGAGAAGGTGGCATTTTGATAACCAGGGAGAGGGCCGTCGCCACAAAGTGAATCTTACTGGATCTTGATTTTGGGCTTTCTAACCTCTTGGATTCGGAGGAAATAAATTTCTGTTGTAGAAGCCTCCCAGCCTCTGGGATTTTAGCATGACGGCCTGAACCGACTAATATCCCCTTCTTACCCTGTCTGGGCTGGAGAGGCCTCAGGGGACACTTCAGGGACATGGGGAACTTCGCCCCCTTTCCTCCTGCTGTTCTGACTGGTGAGGAAGGAGGACTCAGGTTTCATCCTCAGTTGTTTGCATTAAAGCCAGACATTTCCCTGAAGAGGAAGCTGTTAGCCTGTTTTGTTTTCTGATCAGAAATATATCCAACTGAATGAGCTACCTGCTTGCTATTAATGCTTGGCGACGTCCGTGTTGGCTTCCCCCTCGATGCCAGTGGGGATACTCTATCCTGTGTCCCAGGAGAGAGGGTCACCATTCCCCGCAGGGCCAGCCAGCGGAGGAACACTGCCGTAGCCTGAAATCAGCAGAAACCAGGAAGGGCTCCGGGGTTCCTGCTCACTCACGCTGCCCCCTGGACGCGATGCCTGCCTGGTCAGGGGCAGCGGGCGTGGACAGAAGTCGCTCTCGTCATCAATGACCGAGATGCTTGCAGGAACACAGGTCCTGTCCTCCTGTCGCCTCTTGGGGGCACAAACCTCACGCCGCTGTCACTCCTGCCCTGGGGCTGCTGAAGGTCTGGGACCTTGTCGATGACAGCGGTAGGGCCGACAGCTCTGACATGGCATCCCCCCTCCTCTTCCTGCCACTGGCTCCCAGGCTCCTCATCCGGGCACCTCCAGTGTGTCTCCTCTTGGTCACCGAGTGGAAGCGCAGGGTGTGTGTGCAGCTCCTGTTCTGGATTCACCCACCCCAGGTCCCCTTACTTCCCGCACAGGCCATTCACGCCTGCAGGCGACAGCCTTGTTCCCTCACACATCCGGGCCCTTGTTAACCTGCGGTTCTGACTCCACCTCAGAATCCTCTGTTGGTAAGTGCTGGTTCTTGGAAACCAGAAAATAAACTATGAACACTCAGAATCTTGCACATGGGGACAGACCCGCCCGCTGAGACCCGCGTCCTGGAAGCCGTGGGTGGCAGTGAGAGCTGGGCAGGGAGATCACGCCTGGCAGGGAGTCAGACACGAGGCTGTGACCAGGCCATGGAGAGGTTTGTCTGTGAGCACACATGTCCCCGAGGCCACCTGTGCTGTTGCTACTGACAGGAGCCCCAGGGGGAGCCACTGCCACTGGCTGGACTCTGGAGAGAAAATGTCTCTCTTCTCAAGGCCCAGACCTTGAGACGCTGCATGAGTCTGACCCAGCACCTGCTGCTTCCGAGGTCCCCAGACACCCCTCAGGTCATTCAGAGTCCTCAGCAATGGGCAAGGCGCTGCTGAGCCCAGCAGGTCAGGAAGATGGGGTCCTGCGCTCAGGACGCTCCTGCTCTGTCCTATGGGACCCATAGGGCTGAGAACTCATGGTTGGTTTTAAATGTTTATGATCATTTATTTATCAAAGTTTAAAATCGTGCATTATACCAGCAGTCAAAGTCATTTCTGTTTGTATATAAATACACACATTATTTTTATTTATGTTACAGATAAATATTGCATATAAATATAATGTACATAAAACATATTTAACATGTAAAGTTTATACATAGTGTTTGCGCATAACATTTAAGTGATATAATTGTTTGTTTATTTAACAGATGTTCCCTTTCTTTCTTTTTTTTTTTTAACGTTTATTTATTTTTGAGACAGAGAGAGACAGAGCATGAATGGGGGAGGGTCAGCGAGAGAGTGAGACACAGAATCCGAAACAGGCTCCAGGCTCTGAGCGGTCAGCACAGAGCCCGACGCGGGGTTCGAACTCACGGACCGCGAGATCATGACCTGAGCTGAAGTCGGATGCTTAACTGACTGAGCCACCCAGGCGCCCCTGTTCCCTTTCTTTCTAACCAGAACAGAGTCGGGCTGAGTAAAGACTCAAGGGTGGGGACGTTTGCTGACCTCCCTCTTTGGGCTCCAGAGGGGCCAGTGCCACTGAGGGCCAGCGAGAGCAGCTCTGAGAACAGCAGACCCCACAGATGCCAGGCCCAGCTCTGAGGTTCTGGTCACTCCACTGTCACCCCGGCCTCTGGGCTCTTGGCTTAGGTTCAGCACACGTCAATTCTAATAATTCCCAACCTCAGACTTGTTGTTATTGCTTCACTTACCTCAAAAGTTTCTTTCATTTGCTCCCAAAATTATTCTAACTTGAAAATATGGGGAAGGGGAAGGGCCTGGCTAGGCCTTCAACCTGCCATTTAGCAGAAGACAGACATCATCATACATTTGTGTGTATGTGTTTGAAGGAGTCAGAGGCATAAAGACAAGAAGCCATAAATAGCGATACCCTCCATGGCATCTTAGTCACGCCGTGCCCATGGCTAGAGAGACCCAAACACTTGGAAGAGGTCATCAGTTCTACTCTCTCTGTCTCCATGTCTCTGTTCATATGCTAAGCACGAAACAGCCTTCGTTCTACCTAATTCCTCCTTCCTCCAGGGGCCATTAACATAGAATTGTGGTCAAGACACAGTCAAGAAAATTTGGAAATGACCAAGTCAGGGGATTATGTGGGTCTCCTCAACCCCAGCCCATGCTTGCCAATTTCCCTTCTTTCTTGGGTCTGTTTGAAGGGGAGACGCTGAGGCATCCAGCCGGTTGCCATCAGAAGATGCATTTTGAGCATTGATTAAGACAACCTTCCAGGCAGTTAATGCGGGATTCCTGGGGTGGGAAGGACGACGGTGGTGCTGAATTCCCCCCCATGGAGGAGACCAGAGTGTGCCCTGAGAGGCTGTGCATGTGGGAAGCAGATGTAGGCCCACAGCCTTCGGAGTCCGCAGGTGGGGACCTCTTATCAAAGAGGCACAGGCACCTGAGTTGGGTTCTCATTAGGATGACGTATCTTATCATGGCCATCACAGCCTGTCACGTAGGTGGGCACCCATCTTCAGCGATGCCTCCACAAGGCCCCCAAATGCAAGGGCTGTCATGTTCCCCAGTGGAGGCGGGGTGGACCTGACCGCATGAAGCAGGCTTTGTCCTGGCTCATGTAGGAGGGAGCCCGCAGGTGAGACACCATAGTCCCCATTCAGAGGGCACATGAGCACCTGAAGTTTAGGAGAAAGAAGTTTCTCCTAAATTTACTGACTGCCTGTAAACTTGAGGGCCTCCCACCTACCCACAGACATTCTCCTCTGCGGCTGTAGGAGTCCAGCATCCGGAGTGGGTCTATGTAGGCCCGCTAGAAACACATCATGGAGAGCTGCTTCCTGCTGGACCCTCAAGGCAGGGTCCTCTTTTCTTTTGTTCATTGTCAAGGGATAGAAAATTCCTTTCTTAATATTTCTGATTTCTTAGTACATATTCTTGCCTCCGCCTCTAGTCAGAAAACCTACAGACCCATAGGACTACCTGAATTATTTCCCCTGGAGCCTCGTTTTTGCATGCTCCCCATCCCTACCCCATCTCCACCACTCTCCTGGGCCCTGTAAAGGCTGAGGCCTCACCCACTCCCTGGGCTCTGAATGCTCCCTGCCGCATGTTTCTAGGGACTCAGGCGCAGTTCCTCTGGAGCCTGGTTTCCCGGAGGGCGGTTCAGGGGGGAGGCCAGTTAGGAAATCCTCTCTCCTAAGTGAGTGTGGCTGCTACTTCGTGCGTGGCCCCTGCTGTGCACCATAAATGCCACTTCTCTCTTTTACTCTTTAGCAGCGAGTGTGGACACCGTCTTGACCCAGAAGCCAGCCTCCCTGTCTGTGTCTCCAGGAGAGAGTTCACCACTTCCTGTCAAGCCAGTGCCAATGTGCACGGAGAAGTATTTTGGATCCGGATAAAACTTGGACAAAGACTCAAACCCCTTATATCTCACGTCCCTACGTTGGCCCCCACCGTCCCCGCCTGGTGAAGCAGCAAGAAAGGGAGCTGACTAAGCCTTCAGCCTCAGCACCCTGGAGCCTGGGGGCTTCGGGGAGTATTCCTGCCTGCACGACTGACTCTGCCCAACCAGGGTGAAGCAGCCTGTGCACAAACCTCCTACTGCCTGCTGGGCCTGGGTTTCTAGGGAAGCTGCCTGCAGCCAGCGGCCAGGACCATGTTCCGGAGAGATGTAGGACACGTGCAACTCCTGATTGGAAAGACGTTTCCCCCACCTCGGTGGATACCATCAGCCTTGCACTTCAGTGCACCTCTGCTGACTTCCAAGGGCCTTCTCTATGCCTCTCGGCTCTCTCTGCAGCTGGGGAACCAGCTCTGCCCGCACGCATGGCCCATCACCCGCCTGGAAGGAGCACCCTCTAGGACAGCCCTCGGTTGTGACTGACAGGAGGAGGTCTATACAGTACCCTAGCTCCTCTCAGCTGGAATCACCTGGAGACCTTATCTCCTTGTCTCCATGTGGGGCTGAGATCCAGGCGTCCTCACCCATAGCTGGCCTGCTGATGGGCCGTTCACCATCCCCCTTCTTCTCCCTGTCTCACTCCCCTGCTCCCCTGCCAGCATGGCCTGCACCTCTGTAATGTGCTGCCCGCACAGGAATCCTGAGCATCTCAGAGAAAGTTCTGTCTGTGTCTGTTAGGTCCGTTTGGTCTACACTGTTCAAATCAACTGTTTATTGATTTTCTCTGTGGCTGTTTTTATCTATTGTCGAAAGTGGGGTGTTGATGTTTCTACTGTTATTGTATCACTGCCTGTTTTTCCCTTCGGATCTGTCAATATTTGCTTTTCATGTTTATGTCTCTGGTGTTGGGTGTGTATAAATGCGTAATTGTTATCTTACTGTTGAGTTGATCTTTCATCATTACAATTACCTTCTTTTCCTCTAGAGACAGTTTTGGGTTTTTTTGTTTTTTTTTTTTTTTACTTAAAATCTATTTTGTCTGGTGTAAGGATAGCCATCCCTATTTTCTTTTAGTTACTCATTGTATAGAGTATCTTTTCCCATCACTTCACTCTCAGTCTGTGTGTGTCTTTAAAGGTAAAGTGAGTCTTTGTAGACAGCATGTCTCTGAATCCACTTTTTCAATTCTATTCAGCTACTCTATACTTTTTGATTCAGAGAATTTAATCTATTTACATTTATAGTAATTACTGATAGGTGAGGACTTATTATTGCCATGCTGTTCATTGTTCTGTCAGTTCTGGAGTTGATTTGTTCCTTTTTTTAAAAAAAAAAATTTAATGTTTATTTTTGAGAGAGAGGGAGCAGGGGAGAGGCAGAGAGAGGGAGACACAGAATCTGAAGTAGGTTCTAGGCTCTGAGCTGTCAGCACGGAGCTTGAGGCGGGGCTCGAACCCACGAACTGTGAGATCATGACCTGAGCTGAAGTTGGACGCTTAACTGACTGAGCCACCCAGGTGCCCCTGCTTTGTGCCTTGTATGTCTTCCTTTGTTATTTAAATTTTTATGGTGATTCTCTTTGATTCTTTTCTCTTTATCTTTTGTGTATGTATTATATGTTTTTCTCTTTGTGATAATATCAAAGCTTGTATAACACACTTTACATTGATGATAACTACAATCACATATAAAAATGTTCACTTCTACTACCCCCATATTTTGTTCTTTTACTCAGAGTTTACTTTTTTTGTAATATTAAGGTTAAACTAATAGAACTTTTTATTTTTTAACATAACTTTTTTTAAGGTTAACCTTTTTAAAGTTTATTTATTTATTTAGAGAGAGAGAGTGTGTGTGCAAGTGTGTGCTTGAGTGGGGGAGGGGTAGAGAGAGAAGGGAAGAGAGTATCCCAAGCAGGCTCGGGGCTGAACTATGAGATCGTGACCTGAGCCGAGATCCAGAGTCGGACGCTTAACTGACAGAGCCACGCAAGCCCCCCAAGGTTAACTTTTATATTCGGGTTAAAAGTGTTTCACATACCACCATCGCAGTGTTGTGTTATGTTTTTGCCTATATATTTACCTTTACCGGTGAGATTTATGTTTTCATGTGAGTCATATTTCTGCTTATTCTGTTTCATTTCACTCCCGGCGGGCTGGGGCTGAGGGCGGGGCTGGGTTGGGGGCGGGGCGCACAGTGGTGCAGGCTCTGGGCAGCTTCATCAGATGGGATCCATGTTGAGGAAGGTTGCGGGGTCCTCAGCTATGAAGGCTGGTGGCTCCCACCCCTGGGGAAGGCTGCTAGCATCCTGTTCTCCTTTTCCTCCAGGGGGGGGAGTGGAATTCAGAGGGATTCTTCTTGGTGCTGCACTGTGGCGGTCTGGGGGATGGGGTGACATAGGTGAGATGCCTCCCACACTTTGTATGCAGCCATCCTCCCTGTTTGTGCTCCATTAGTTTGCTGCAGTTTCTTAATTGCAGCATGGAACCCTCTCAGAGCTACTTTTGTACAGGAGTAGCCACTAAACCATTGTCAAGGTAGGAGGACAAAGGGTGGGACCGCCTGGTCCACCATCTTGCTAACATCACACTCCACCAAAAAAATGTTCACCGATCCATTTAGGTACAGCATTAGAAAGTCAGCCACGTAGGCTACAAAGAATGGTGTGGGACTTCGCTGACCCCCATTTGTATTCATTTCTTATGGCTATGGTAGCAAGTTATCTAAATGTGGTGGATTAAAATAACAGAAATTTATTCTTTAAAAAAATTTTTTTAATGCCTATTTATTTTTGAAGGAGACAGAACCTGAACAGGGGAGGAGCAGAGAGAGAAAGAGAGAGAGAGAGACAGACAGACAGAATCTGAAGCAGGCTCCAGGCTCTGAGTTGTCAGCACAGAGCCCGGCGAAGGGCTGAAACTTACGGACCGTGAGATCATGACCTACGCTGAAGTTGGACGCTTAATCTACTGAGCCACCCAGGCACCCCCCAGAAATTTATTCTTTCACAGTTCTGGAGGCCAGAAATCTGGGCCAAGATCAGGGTGTAGCAAGGTCATGCTGAAGACAGAGGCTACAGGGGAGAATCCATGCTTTACCTCCTCCAGGTTCTTCTGGATGCTGGTACTCCAATCCCCACCTCCTTCTTCACTTGGCCTTCTCTGCTGTCTGTGTTCAACCCCCTCTGCCTTTCTCATAAGGACACTTGTGATTGCACCTAGTTTAATTCAAGATAATCTCCCCATCTCAAGATCCTTAATTTAACCACAAAGACCCTTTTTCATGTCAGGAACATTTATGGATGGCAGGATTAGGATCTGATACCTTTAGGGACCATGACAGCCTGTACTATTGTGGTACCAACTCTCTATGAATATGCACACCTCTCTCTCTCTCTCTTTCTCTGTCCTTCCTTCTGTCTCTCTTTCTCTCTCTCAGGTTCATAATGCATTTCTCTAGGTGTATCCAATGCCAACTGTGTCCAGGCTCGGAGGGGTACACAAAGGAAGGTCTTTCTCAGAATTTGTTTAATGACCGGTTTTGTCATCTATTATCTTGCAGAAAAAAGACATGGCCAGAGATAGCCCTTAACCATCTCGGAAGAAGCTGTCTCTATGTATAAAGTCCTGGGCTATTGTACTTTGGATCTCTGATGCTATGTAAGGGAGATGGTCCTCAGCTCTCATGGAGGATGTGGGTGGCCACTCTCAGATATGATCCACTTTTGCTGCCTTTTTTCATCCTTTTCATTTATTGGCTGAGTGGCATACCTAACTTTCCCAAAGTGTGGAAATGACTATAATTTGGTGATATTTTTCTTAAGTTCATGAGGCACTTTGAAATGTTTTACAAAGTCTGGGTTAAGAATCATTTTTCTAGGGGCGCCTGGGTGGCGCAGTCGGTTAAGCGTCCGACTTCAGCCAGGTCACGATCTCGCGGTCCGTGAGTTCGAGCCCCGCGTCAGGCTCTGGGCTGATGGCTCAGAGCCTGGAGCCTGTTTCCGATTCTGTGTCTCCCTCTCTCTCTGCCCCTCCCCCGTTCATGCTCTGTCTCTCTCTGTCCCAAAAATAAATAAACGTTGAAAAAAAAAAATTAAAAAAAAAAGAATCATTTTTCTGGACATGTCTTGGTTCAGGAGATGGGAGAAATCCCTCAATTAGGAACATATTAGCCTATTGTTTCTCTGATTTGTGACACAAAAATCACATTCTTGCCTACCTGCCCCTCACCTGACCTCAGCTACTGCTGAAGACTATTAGGATGATCCACATTCCTACCAAATTCATACATGTCTCCCCTCTAGAACAGGTAATAAGGATTCATGAAAATGTCTTGCTGTCATATTGCAGTGATGAATCAGGCCAACACTGGCCCGGGGAGGCTCTGTGTGACCCAGCCTCTCAAGTGCCCAGCCAAGAACCCAAGGCACCTGGTAAGACATCATCTCTAAGTCAGCTGACACCCTGGGACCACATCACCATGAGAGTGTAGCCTGTGGGCAAGTCCCTGGGGGTTGGAAGAATCCCTTCTACCCACCTGTCTCCCTCACCCTTACTCCTGCCCCATGACTGGGGAAGAGTAACATTGGAGAAAGACAGGAGCTTCTGGGCTGTGCCTGCTGGTGGGGACTTCCTTTCACAGAACAGGGCTATTGTTCCTCAGCCCTAGACATACAAATATTGAAATCTTTAGTTCCTACCTTCAAGGAAGTCATTGCCTATTAGGGAAAGTGGACCCCTAGATACATAAATAATTACATACCCATTAATACATACATATTACAGCTTAACTGAGATGTGCTGTGGTTATAGCAAAGATAAAATAAGGGTATGGAGGGAAGAGAGGCACTGGCTAGGGGAGCTGGGAAAACTGCACAGAGAGGAGAGATTTCAAAGAGGAAAAGGGATTTTTAGGGGCACGAGGTGGGGGAGAGTATTACCTTCTCCAGGTAGAGGGTGAGGCAGCGCTCACTGCTGATGGTTCCTTCTTCATTCCCTACGGCAGCACAGGACACTTCTCTCCTTGCCCCCAGGGCCAGGGGTGAGGGAAGCCCTACCTTTCTCCCCCAAGAACTGTGGTGCTCTGCAAAGGTCACTCTGAGCTCCTTTTTATATGCCTAGTATTTTAGACTTTGCCCAACTATGGGATGATGAGGAGTTTCTAAATTTAGATGGCTACGAATCAGTTTCCAGCGGACAGGACATCTCCCATGGAGAAGAGGATGATTATTGAAGAGCTTTCATCAGGCCAGGGACACTTGGTGCAAATCCAGCCCTCACCCTCCACCCCTTTTCCCTCAGAGGCTGTCCCACTTGCTGGCAGAACTGAATCTCTTAGAGCAGTGAGCTTGCTTCTATCACACACAATACGACACCCACACCCTGGTCCCACCAGCCCAGATCAGCAGCGCTGGTCTGGAGCTGCTTTCCTGCTACCCACTAGCAGATCTGTAGCAGAGGAAGCTGCACAATCTCTCTGTCTGCAGCTCTCTCCACTCTGTGGCTGTGGCACCTACACGGGACTGCCATCTAGAAATCAGGGAGGCATCCGGTGACCATACATAGCCTCACTTTCATCTCTGACCACATCAGCCTCCTTGTTTGCATCTCAACCCTTCTTGACATGTGGATTCTTCCTTGGTCATGAAAGATTCTCTTGTAGAGCCAATAAAAAACTTTACTTCCAGTGAAGAGACAATAATCTATGCCTAAATGCCTCCTTAAATTCCCGGGGGAATCGAAATGCCAGTAGTGGGGTTGTTCAGCCCTTTTGGTTTCCCAGAACTCAGTTTCTCTGAACACTGGTAGGTTCTAAAAGCAAAACACTCAGGGTGACCACAGGTCTGTGTCCTGCCCCTGGGGACCTGCTACTACCTCATTTCCCTGTGTTCTGTTGACCCATTACAGTAGTTGACAGGGTCTCCCTTAGAGACACTGATGACAGACAACCAGATAGACAGAGAAAAAGAAGGGAACCAGATTGAACCACACAGGCGTGCTCCATGGAGGTAGCTAGAAGGACACTGAAAAGAGCTTCCTGACATCCCAGAAGGTACTCCCAAAACTTCATCCCCATTGTCCTCTCTGGGTCCTATCCATGGGAACTTGGAGTTACTACCTTGCCTTGGAAGGCTACAGAAGAGTGCAGAAGATCTGTCCTGAGACCCTGGGGCTTCTCCAGCTTCCAACACACAAGACAGAAGGCCAAGGCCACAGCTGTGCTCTCCAGGGGGCAGGAGACACCATCCCTTCTCCTGAGACATGGGTCGGACACAGTGCTACGTTGTCAGGTCAGCAATGTGTGTCCAAACTCTCTCTGTGGGCAGCTGGCTTCTTATATTCACTATTTTCTTCCACCCCAGCTTAACTTCGATTTTAATTACCAGCCTTTGTTGGTAGTGGTTGTATATATTCTCTGTGATAAAGCACTTTGGCATCACTATTTTGTGTTATCTGCCTGGTCTTGGCCTCAGTCAATGGTTAACTTGGCATCTAGTTAGAGCAGAAAACAGAGCAAGACCCCATCTCTATAACAAGAGATCCTCGAGCGATCACTCTGCAGGCATTTGGCCATCTCCAGGGTGACCTCCATCTCAGCCTCTGGAGAGGAGCTCTGTGAATGGGCCATTCTCACTGGTCCCACTAGAAGATAGCCTTAGCTTCTGTGGGATCAGTGACACCTCCGTCACCTCCTCCAGCAGCAGGTGGGGTGAGCCTGCCCGCCTTGAGAGGCACTAGAGAAGAGCTCTGTTAGGCCATCAGACATGCAAATCAACTCCAAGGAGACCTGTGCTTATTTAACCCTGGGACATGGGCCCCTGTTCCAGAGCAGCCCTGACCATTATCTACCTGTCCAGCCCTCTTGCCTTTTGGTCCAGAAACAGCAGATTCAGGGGACACTCCAAGATGAGCTTCCAGACCCAGCTCTTCTGTCTCCTGGTGATGGGCTTTCAGGGTAAGCATGTTTCCCACTGCTCATCGTGAGCTGGACCTTTAGCCTTTGACACAGAGACCATGTGCTCAAAAGGGGGTTGGGGCAATTATAGTGGGATATGTAGCATTGTTTTTATTTAACTCTTAGTAGGAAATCCAGGCACAGAGCCCCAGGCTGACAATGAGGCAGAGGCACAAACAGCTTTGAAGCTGTCCTTGGACCCCGGAAAACCAGGGAGCACCCTGTCCATGTTCCCACCCCAGGTCCACCAGCCTTTGGAGGCTCACCAGGGATCCATTTAGGCTACAAAGGAGAGACTCATCCATCAGTCTCTCAGGGTGAGGCTCTGCCCTGTTGGTCACCTTTCATAACTTGTCCTGGGTTCCAGGACACATGGACAACAACATGAATTCTTGGACACAGGCAAAGGTGGGAAGGCCCAGGGGCGCTTGATTTCCAGTTTGTGCCACATTTAAGAATGACATGGCTCTTCTGAGCATCCACGTTTCCTCGAAGGCTTTGAGCGAAATAATACACTGCGGTGCCCGGGTGGGGTGTCGTTGCAGGCAGCGGAGGGTGGCACGTCCTGACTCAGGCCCCAGAGACCCTGGCAGCATCTCAGGACAGCTTCGTCTCCATCACCTGCAGAAGCAGCACGGAGGTAGGTACCTCCATGGCGTGGTACCAACAGAAACCCAATGAGGCTCCCAAGCTGCTCATCTTTGGGGCGTCTGCCCGGGCCGCCGGAACCCCGTCCAGGTTCCGGGGAAGTGGCTCTGGCTCGGACTTCTCCCTCACCATCCACGGAGTGGAGGCTGAGGACATCGGGATATATTACTGTCAGCAGCACTTCAGCTGGCCTCCCACAGCGACACGTCCCCACACCCAAATCCCCTGTCTGGGTCGTGGATGCCGGTTCTCGAACCAAGACACCTGCTTCCTGCAGGAGGCCACGGCGTGAGAGGTGTGATGTGCCTGTATTTGAGATTCCACACCCTGAGAGTCTCTGTCTCCTGACCTGGTGACGCGGGGGCGGGTTGAAGAGTTACTGCCTCCCACTGAAGCCAGATCTTCTTTTTTAAAATTTTTTTTTAACGTTTATTTATTTTTGAGACAGAGAAAGACAGAGCATGAACGGGGGAGGGTCAGAGAGAGAGGGAGACACAGAATCCGAAGCAGCTCCAGGCTCTGAGCCGTCAGCCCAGAGCCCGACGCGGGGCTCGAACTCACAGACCGCGAGATCGTGACCTGAGTTGAAGTTGGACGCTTAACCGACTGAGCCACCCAGGTGCCCCTGAAGCCAGATCTTCTTAGAGGGAAACGTGGAAGGGGACAGAGCCAAGCAGTGATCCGGCGCAAAGCTTTCGATGGATTTGCTTATTACTGTTCTGTTGTCGATTTCAGAACAGAGCACCCCAAAGCTTAACGGCTTAAAAGAATGGCAATTCAGTATCTCTCGTGATTCTGCGGGTTGGCTGGGTGGTTTCTCTGCTGGCTTGCCGGGGCTCACTCAGGCAGCGGCAGGCAGCTGGCAGGTCAGCTGGGCGGAAAGACCCAAACTGCTCTCCCCTCATATCTGCCAGCTGGTGCTGTTGTCAGGTGGGGAGCCTCAGGTCTCCTTTTAGTCACACGCAAGGGGAGGTGTGGTTAGAGACCTCCAGCTCCCCCGTGCAGGCTCTAAAGCGTTGAACAGACTATAGAAATTTATAAAGTAATAATAATGCTACTTTTATTATCACCATCCACCAGCAACTGTGACACCTCAGACATCCTGCATCTCTGTTATGCCACTGGATGCACAGGACAGCCCCCCACAGTAAAGAAGTTCAGGGTCTGCAAGGTTAACGGCGCCCACATTGAGAAACCTTGTTTCACAGGTTACTATTTGCATTGACAGTTTTCCTAACATACTTGTAGTTAATATTCTCCCATTTGACATACGCGAGCCTTACAAGCCTGTACTGTCATTACCCCCAGGCCAATCTTCGTGCCAATTTTGTCATGCATTTTACTTTTACGTAGGTTTTGAAACTCACAGTATATTCCTCTTTGTGTTGCTTTCAATAGGCAATTGTCTTTAAGGAAACTGCAAAGCAAAAGACAGGTCTTTGTTATTTACCCATCATGTCTTTTGTGTTTCTCTCTGGTGAAATTTATCTTTTGCCAGAACTTTCCTTTGCATTTCTGTGATGCAGGTCCGATGGTGACACGTTGTCTGTTTCGTTTTCATCTTTAAAGGGCTTTATTTTACTTTTATTTTTAAGGATATGTTTCCTAGAAGTAGCATTCTAAATTAACATATTTTTCCTTCAGTGCTTGAAGATGCTTTCCCACGGTCAGCTACGCGTCTTTTCCTGATAAGAAGTGTGCGGTCCTTTTTCTTGCTCTCCAATACTTTTTTTGTTTTTCCTGCCTGGATTCTTTCAAGGTTTTCTCCTTATGACCAGTTTTCAGCAGTTCGACGAGGATGTGCCTACGTGCGATTTTCTTTGTGTTCATCCTGTTTGCGGGTTGTTGAGCTTCTTGGATCTGTGGGGTGACATTTTTCATCTGCTTTGGAAAATGTTCAGTCATCATTCAGCTCATAATTCATTTTTTAAAAGTTTTTTTTTTACATGTTTAGTTTTGAGAGACAGGGAGAGAGAGAGAGACAGAGCAGGAGTGGGAGAAGAGCAGAGAGAGAGGGAGACACGGAATTCAATGCAGGCTCCGGGCTCCGAGCTGTCAGCACAGAGCCGATGCGGGGCTGGAACCCATGAACCGCAAGTTCATGACCTGAGCTGAAGTCGGATACCCAACCGACTGAGCCACCCAGGTGCCCTTCAGCTCGTGGACCGTTGAGGGTTGGCTGGCTGTAGGCTGCTCGAGGATAGCTTCATCTTTGGCAGCTAGACTCTTTTCTACATGGTCTCTAATCTTCTAGCAGCCCAATGAGGATCTGTTCACAGGGAAGTTGCAGGGGCCAAGAAACGGAGGAGGAATTTATGCAAGACCTCTTGAGGCCTGAGCAAGTCACAGGCTAGCCCAGAATCAAGGGCTGAGCATCTAGCCTCTGTCTCCTGAGGGATAGAGCTGCACAGGGCTGTGGCCACAGGAAGGGAAATCACTGGGTGGAAGAATCGTGGAGGGGTCACAGCAGACAGCACAGCACCCACACTGCAGCGGGAGGGGCCAGATTCACTCCGCTGGGAACGTGGTGGTTTCAATCTGGGGAACACTGGAGACACTTGGGTCATGTTGACTCTCCGGGGCTGGAGGGAACACCACGCTGACCAAGTTTCCAGCCTCTGCGTGCATGACTCCAGGAGACAAACTCGCCATCAGCTGCAGACCAGTGACTTTGGCTTAACAAACCACAAAAACGAGGAGAGGCTCCTAAGTTTTTCGTTTACAAAGTGATTGATCAATGTTCTGGAACCCTCGGCTACTTCTGTAAAATTTGTGGATTCTGTGGGTAAACAGCAACTCAGAAGCCTTTGTGATACTGGAGAAGATTTTGTCAAACGTGTAACTTGCTTTCACAAGTTTGCATCTGTGAACATAAACCTAATGCACTCAAGCTTGTCACCCAGGGAGGCCTTGTGGTTCTAGCTATTTCCTCTTAGGCAAGGGGACTGCTTTGTTTGTCAAGAGCTGCTGAGCAGAAAAGTTGGCTGAGCTCATAGTAGAGGTGATTCACTCTCTCCTTGATAAAATAATAATATACACCCTTAAGAGTAATTACTGTGTAAGATAGTGGACGTGTAGGCTCCTTCCTTCCTTATTTCTTTCCTTCTTTTGTGTGTTTTTTTTTCCCCTTTGTACATCTATTCTGATGACGTTATTTTGGATGTTTAGAGCCTCTCAGAACAACTTGAATTGTGATATTTTATAATTTACGTATCCAATTTTATGCACAATTTTGCTAAGTTTGCAATTAGAAATTGTACCTTAGATGCATCAATTAATTTTTATGTGAGTTTTTGAACCAGTTCATTCCTATTAAACCAAAAGCATGTGTTACGTTTATTAAACAGACTATATTTTTTAATTAGGAATGTTATACGTTATAAATTTGCACAAGGATTTCCAAGTAATAGCAGATAAGCATGGGAGTCAAGGACTCCTTTTTTTCCTGTAGGACTAGAATAAGAAAGGGGCGCCTGGGTGGCTCAGTCGGTTAAGCGTCCAGCTTCGGCTCAGGTCATGATCTCACAGTCGGTGTGTTCAAGCCCCGCGTCGGGCTCTGTGCTGACAGCGCAGAGCCTGGAGCCTGCTTTGGATTCTGTGTCTCCCTCTTTCTCTGCCCCTCCCCTGCTCATGCTCTGCCTCTCTCTGTCTCAAAAATAAATAAAAACATTTAAAAAAATAAAAAAAAGAATAAGAAAAAACCACTTTGTGCCTTGAATGCCTGCCATCATTAGGAGGAAAGTGACAGGATGAAGGAAGCAATTAAAGGGCATCATAAGACTTTAAATAAGAGAACTTATTTCAAAGATACAAAATCTGTACTAATGATATGAACAGCAAAAGAGAGATGGCGTTGGGATTTTCCCGGGAAAACAAATGCACACATAGGATTTCCAAGTAGGTTGGTTTTAGTCCCGGGTGTTGTAGGGTTACTCACTGGGGAGTCTGAGGAGCAAAGGTCAAGGAAGCCGCTTCCAGAGTTCCTCGAATCAAGCGATTCCGGAATCACGGAAAATCTGCTACGAATAATTTCAGCAGCAGCTCAAAGAAGACGAGTCCCGAGAGATCTCAGAAGCCATGATAAACCTCAAGAGTTACAGGAAGCTCATCTGTGGGCTGCACACACTTTGGCCCACAACACCGGTAGGAGGGTAAGGGTTTCCTGCACTATTCCAATTTTTAGATCTTATACAAGCACCTTTTATCAACCAAACAAAATCTGGGGCCAGGGAGAAAGGGATTCTGGAAAGTGGTGTCCATGAGAATGTAGAAGGGCAAAGCAGTGATGCTAAGCAGACATATAAGCAATCTGGTCCACTTCTTTGTACTCCAACATCCAAAACACTTGTCTGCCCATGTTTCTGTTTCCAATTAAAGTCCAATGGCATTGTGCATCTACCTAATATGATGCAGCAATCCCAGGCAAACTCCAGACATGTTCTCCTTCCCCAGAAGGGGATGCTTATTTGTTTTCCAGTTTAGCCACAATCACTTTTACCTTAAGTCATTTGAAGAATGAATTTACCACAAATACACCTTCTTTAAAAAGTAAGGAAAGAGAAGGCGATAGAGCCATCAAATGCCTAGCTAGTACCCACCCACCCCCCCCCACCCCCCCAGGCCCTGAAGCCATTGTGGGAGTTCAGGAATCAGTACTGATCTCTTCCTTTGTCTTGCTGGGCAATTACCTGGAGCCCAAAACCCATTTAATTCTTGGTAAGGGGAATTCCACGTAGCTGAGCCCGTACATCACCTCCATCCTTGCCCCCGTGGCCACTTAATGCCCGAGCTCAACGAATAAATGCTGGGGTGTCTGCATAACAGGCTAACCGACCCCCGCCGAGTTGGTCATCTCGTCCGCCTGATAACTGAGAGCTCCCCTTGCAGGGCATGTGTTGTCACGAGCACTTGCGTAGGACACAAATACTCTTACAGCAAGTGCCTGGTCCAGAGATCCATTCATAAAACTCTACTTTGGAGCTTCTCATCACCAACCTCCCAGGCTTGTTTTATCCAATCTTCTAACCACGTGACCACACTTTTAATCACTGCCTCTGAGTGAGCGAAGACTCTGCTTCAGTTCACCTCTACGAGAAGTAAAGTGGACTGGAGAAGCCAACTCTGAGTTCTGCCCACTAGATGAAACTCTTCCTGCATGCTCTCCCCCAACTGTTCTTAAAGTAGTCTGCAAGGCTACAAAACTCTACGTTTGATCTGAATTTAGGCACATCTTGCGTAAAACCGGACTGCATAAAAATTCAGTGTATAGTGGGCCTGAATTATTATTATTTTCTAGGGTCACCTGTCTAAAGAGAATCCACGTAAGGATTAGAATGAAAGAAGGGGAGCAATTCCGCAAGTGTAGGTCCCATGGGCGCTTGAATAACTCACCAGCCCTGGGGACTGCCTCAAGGCCTACCTAGCCTGTATATCCCACTTCTACCTGATGACAGGATACTGCGTGCATACATTACGGCTTGTTGGTAGGTTACCACTCAATTCGTAAGGACAGCTCAGGTCACATGGCTACTGCAGGATCTATATACAACGTGTCGTCTCTACCAGGGTTTAACAGCAAGCCAGGAGCCTATCTCAAAAAGGGAATTGTTATCTGTGAAGAGATCAGAGCACTATTCTAATACCCTCGAGGTCCATACTGTGCTTCTCCGGTTGGGGCTCTCTGAAGCCTCCAAATGCTCTCTCCCCGTCTGCCACAGGCACTTTAAGCGTCACTGCGCTGCTGGGTCATAAAGTCCTCTGCCCGAAGCCCTCACCTGCAGAGTGCCCTTCTCTTCTGGGTCTCACTCAAAACAGGCAACCTTACAGTTTCCTAAATAAATGAGTATATATTGGCTTCAAATCTAAAGAGGACTTTGTGCCGTGGAATCGGTTTCTTAGTTACTGAAAATATGTTTTATTTTTTAAGTCTATTTATTTTTTTTTAAGTAATCTCTACACCCAACACGGGGCTCGAACTCACGACCCCGAGATCAAGTCACATGCTCTTCCGACTGAGCCAGTCAGGCACCTCTGAAAATGTGCTTTCGTCTTGGAGGCAATTTTTTTGACATTCCCCAGACCACTCAACTTCTAGAAACTTCTCCGCAACCAGGACCGTGGAGGAAGTTCGGTGGATTTGCCTTGCACTTCTGTATTCAACCACCAAATACATGGTTTCAAGCTAATTCTGGATTTTTCATTGTACCAGCCCTGATAATGATTTCTTAAAATTGAAAAAAAAGATTTGCCAATACTTTTTCAAAATGGTTCTTATACTTCCTTCCTCACCTTCTCTTCTCAAGACTCGAATTATTCAAGTAACAGACTGCTTGAAGGTGTTGCACAGTTCGCCGATGCTCTCTCTGTTCATGTTCTTTTCAAGTATTTTTTTTTCATAATAGCACATCTTAGACAATTTCTAATGCTAAGGTTGCTGATCTTTTTTGCTGAAATATGAAATCTTGTGGCTTGCATCTGTCTGACAGACTTGGGTCTTGCTTTTAAGCTTTGTTCGGCGGGACCGGAATAGCATTTTGTCCAGGGGTAATTTGCCCCACTACCAAGACAGTACTTCCTGAGTACTCAGCCAGATGCCCTGTGATCGTGAGGTTTCCTACTCTCACTGGTGCGTACAATAACTCTTTCTGGCCCTGTGTGAGCTCTGACAAATTTTCCCTGTAATATCTTTTTATGTTTATTTGTTTATTGTCGACAGAGAGAGAGAGTGAGAGAGAAAATACAATTGGTGGAGGGTTGAGAGAGAGGGGAGAGAGAATCCCAAGCAGTCTCCACACTGTCAGCACAGAGCCTGACGCGGGGCTCGAAGCCACGAACTGTGACACCATGACCTGAGCTGAAATCAAGAGTCAGACGCTTAACCTACTGAGCCACCCAGGCTCCACCCACCGCCCCGTAACACTTTCAGGCAGTTTTTCCTCCAGCCTCAGCAGGTTCTTGACATGCATGTGTTGATCAATACACTCTTGAATATTGAGCGGAACAATCTGTAGACATCCTAGGTTCTCTCTCTATGCTGATAATTTATCACTCCAAGGAAATCAGGGAATCAGAGCAAAGAGGAGGACTCTGTGTCCTAAAAAATATGTAAGCACCAAACGTAAAGACCTTGTAGAATTTCTTTGGATTTCTGGGCTTTTGTCCCACTCAACAGACCAAGTCTTAGATGGAGAGGTAACAGGAAAAGCGGGTCACAGAACCCGAAGACAGCAAAGCAAATACTCTCCTCACAGGTTAGTAGACTGATTCTGTCCCCTGGCCCTCGGGGATAGACATGTTCTCTGCAGACAAACTTGTGCTGCCCTGGTCTGGCCTGGGACTCCTGGGGGACACCGCACCGGGGTGCTGCAATTGTAAAAAGCCAGTCCTGCAGCTAAGCCCAGCCCTGACAGAGCAAAGACGATTACAACAATATTTATCTCGTGATAATTTCTCAGAATCCTGTTAATTCTTAATTTCTAGAATAAATACACTTACGTAGGCAACAACTTCTGGCTGCCCCACCTGGTAGTAGAAGTTTTTTTTTCACACTTAGGCAGCTTTTCACTTGTGCTGCCTGGTGGGACAGAGCACTCAGAATGGATGAGGACCCATGGCTTAGCTGGAGATGACACGTTAGCAACGGCAGATGCTCAATAGCTGGGCACTTACACACCATGACACCCACACTTCTTTTTTTTTTTTTTTTTTTTTTTTTTTTTTTTTAATTTTTTTCAACGTTTATTTATTTTTGGGACAGAGAGAGACAGAGCATGAACGGGGAGGGGCAGAGAGAGAGGGAGACACAGAATCGGAAGCAGGCTCCAGGCTCTGGGCCATCATCAGCCCAGAGCCCGACGCGGGGCTCGAACTCACGGACCGCGAGATCGTGACCTGGCTGAAGTCGGACGCTTAACCGACTGCGCCACCCAGGCGCCCCAGACACCCACACTTCTTTATTCGTCTTCTCCCACATCGCGTGGCTGGACGGTAGTTTCTTGTACCAAGAATATCAGGACGTTAGAGCAAAGAAGAATCTCCGTGGCCTAAATAACATCCGCAGGCACCAAATAAAAGGGGCCTATACAAGTTCTTAGAGTGTCTGGGGTTGTGTAATATCTGACAGATGCAGTCTTAGAGAGACAGTAAGAAACATGTGTTACGAGTCTTAAAGAGACACAGAGGACTCTACAGTCACAGGACAGCCGACGGATTCCGCCCTTTGGCCCTCCAGGGAGAAACACTTGCTCTGGAGGCAAATTTATGCTGCTCTGGTGGAACCTGGACACTGGGGGTTTTATTGCACCTGTACCATTTTTGAGATAACTCAGCCCTGTGGCTGTGCCCAGTTATGCTCTATCCCCCGCTCATTTGCATGTTCCTAGGGCACAGCCCATTTCCCTGAACGCTGATTAATGGGCCGGTCACACCCTGTGCAGGACCCAGGCCCGGTCAGGACACAGCATGGACGTGAAGGCCCCCGCTCAGCTCCTGGGCCTCCTGCTGCTCCGGCTCCCAGGTAAGGAAGGAGAACACCGGGAAATTACTCAGCCAGCGCGCCCAGTACTGCCTGGCCCTCCAGCCGCGTCCTCTTATGACACGATTCGTCGTGTGGGTCTTTGTTTCTCTGTGCCCCATCTCAGGAGCCAGCTGCGAAATCCAGATGACCCAGTCTCCATCCTCGCTGTCTGCATCTCCAGGAGACAGAGTCACCATCACCTGCCGGGCGAGTCAGAACGTTAACACGTGGTTAGACTGGTTTCAGCAGAAACCGGGGAAAGTTCCTAAGCTTCTGATCTATCGTGCATCCACGTTGCAAACTGGGGTCTCCTCGCGGTTCAGCGGCAGTGGGTCTGGGACAGATTTCACCCTCACCATCGGCAGCCTGGAGCCTGAAGACGCTGCCACTTACTACTGCCAGCAAAGTAACAATTTCCCTCGCACAGTGTTACAGACCAGACCATAAACCACCAGGGACGCAGATGTGAGAGGCCGGGCTGCCCCCGCCGCTCCTCCTGTGGCTGCATCTGCTCAGAGAGTCTGTCAGACGCAGCCCCACTCTGGGGGGGTCACTGGGAGGCTTGGGAGAAGGGCAGGGAGGCGCCTCGGCCCCCTGACTGCCCTTCCCCCTCCTCAGTCCAGCGGCACAGACACGACAATGTCTCTCCCGATGTAATCCAGACGGAGATGTGGGCAATGGCATCCATCAGGGTTCACACAGCAAAAGAGAAGCCACTCCAGATTTCCAAGCAGGAATTTTTTGGATTGACTTTAAGTTGCAAAGAAATTCTGTGTTCACAGCAAAATTTAGCAGAAAGTAAAGAGATCTCCCGAATGTTCCCTGCTCACGTACATGCACATGCACAGCCTCCCCTACTGTCAACATCCCCCACCAGAGTAGTGCATTTGTTATCGTCGATGAGCCTACGTGGACACATCATTATCACCCAAAGTCCATAGTTTACATTGGCATTTACTCTTGGGGTTGTACACTCTGTGGGTTTGGACAAATTCATAACATTAGCCGCCATTTTCGCATCGTATGAAATAGTATCCTTGCCCCCCAGATTCCTCTATGCTCCACCTATTATCCCGCCGTCCCCACCCTAGCCCCTGGCAACCACAGATCTTTCTACCGTCTTCACAGCTTCACCTTTTTCAGAATGTCACATAGATGGAATCATATAGCACGTAATCTTTCCAGATGGGCTTCTTTCACTTTGTAATATGCTTTTAAGATCCCTCCATCTCTTTTCATGGCTTGGGAGTTCATTTCTTTTTAGTTTTGAATATTATTCTATTGTCTGGATGTGCCACGGTTTGCTTATTCATTCACTTACTGAAAGACATCTGTTTTGTTCCCACCACCCGCCCCCTCCCCCAACAGCTTTTGGCAATTATGAATAAGGTGAGTATAAACATCTGTGTGCAGGTCTTGTGTGGACATCATTTTCAATGCTTTTGAGTAAATACTAAGAAACACAGCTGCTGGGCGATATGGTAAGAGGAGGTTTCGTTTTGTGAGAAACTGCCAGACTGTCTTCCAAAGGGGCTGTGCCATTGTGCATTCCCGTCACCAATGAATGAGGCTTCCTGCTGCTCACATCGGTGTCAGCATTGGATGTTGTCGGTGTTCCTGATTTTGGCCATCCCAAGAGGTGTGCATCTCATCGTTGCCTGAATTTGCATTTCTCTGCAGACATGATAAATATGAAGTATCTTCTCATATGCTTATTTGTCATCTGTATACCTTGTTTGGGGAGGTACCCATGAAGGTCTTTGCCCCATGTTTTAATCACATTGTTTGTTTTCTTATTGTTGAATTTATTTATTTATTTATTTATTTATTTATTTATTATTTTTTTTTTAATGTTTATTTATTTTTGAGACAGAGAGAGACAGAGCATGAATGGGGGAGGGTCAGAGAGAGAGGGAGACACAGAATCTGAAACAAGCTCCAGGCTCTGAGCTGTCAGCACAGAGCCCGACGCGGGGCTCGAATTCATGGACCGTGAGATCATGACCTGAGCTGAAGTCAGACGTTTAACCAACTGAGCCACCCAGGCGCCCCTCTTATTGTTGAATTTAAAGAGCTCTTTGTATATTTTGGTAACAGTTCTTTATCAGAGAGTTCCCTTGCAAAATTTTCTCTTGCGGTTTCTTGTTAGGAATTGTTGTGATACAGGGAATGAGAGTTTAACTACAGTTGTTGTTGTTTTTAATGGACTGGGAGTAGGGTAGGCAGAAGAGCAAATACAAGATTCGAGGGAGTGCCTGGTGCTACCCCCGAGAAACCAGAACACATCACCCCTGAAGGCTGAAGGTACAGGCTGCTTAACCATATGTGTGGTCCTCAAGCGTGTCTGGGAAGCCCCGGGGTAGATGTGCTGATGCTCTAGCCTCTGCAGCACCTCCTCAGGTGGTTCTCCAACCCTGACCTTGTCAACTCTGCCTGTAGGTGCTGACGGATAGCATCAAATCCTCCTCTTCTGAACTCCAAATCTCAGTGAGGGTGCCTCGTTGAGCACCTACCTCTACATGGAGCGATGGAGAAAAAAAAAGGGGGAGATGTGTTTCCAGAAGTGATGGGTGGCTGACAGCAGGCAGCCCAGGATGGTCGCTAATTCCCAGCTGTCAGAGCTCTTCTGGCTGGAGGATAGACCCAGAAGACACTTGAATGTTCTCCCAGGTATTAGCAGTACATCTGGATCATAGCATGAACTTTATTGAGTTATATGGTAAACAGAAATGAGGAAATTGCATTCATTATATATATACATATATGTATATAAATTACACATATAGCAAACGTTGGCAAATAATGGAAAACGTTTTTGACACACACACAAAACACTAAACATTAATGAAGCATTCTTGTCCTTATTATGAAAATAACTTGCTCCCTCAATATTTCCCCAGAAGCCTTCATCTCATCATCATCATCATCATCTGTATCACTGAGAACTTCTTATAAATACAAAATTGCAGGTCACCTGAGACCTCGAGATGGAAACCTGCATTTTGACAAGTTACCAGGTGATCTATAGAAGGTTGTAAGAAGCTGTTTTAGAGACTGTTTTACTTCAGCTTAAAGAATTTTTTTTTCCACTGAAGCCATTGAAGACAATTTCTACTTACAGCTGTATGTTGAAACCACACTCAGCTCTATTTTCCAATTAACAGAAAACTAGACTTGAAAACATTTTTAAGATGGTAGAGCCTAAAACACATCAATGGCATGATCAAACACTTTGCTTTTACTTAATTTTATTTCCAGTATAGTTAGCAAAAGGTGATTCACCAGTTGCACCCATCACCCAGTGCTCCTCACAAGTGCACTCCTTACTCCCCATCACCTATTTCGCCCATCCCCCTACCCACCTTCCCTCTGGTGGCCCCCAGTTTGTTGTCTATAGTTAAGAGTCTGTTTCTTGATTTGGCTCTCTCTTTCTTGTTCTTCTTTACTCATTTATTTTGTATGTTAAATTCCATATATGAGTGAGATCATATGCTATGTGTCTTCCTCCGACTGACTAATTTCACTTAGCATTATACTCTCTTATCTCCATTCATGTCATTGCAAATGGCAAGACTTCGTTCTTTTTTTTTTTTTTTTAATTTTTTTCAACGTTTATTTATTTTTGGGACAGAGAGAGACAGAGCATGAACGGGGGAGGGGCAGAGAGAGAGGGAGACACAGAATTGGAAACAGGCTCCAGGCTCCGAGCCATCAGCCCAGAGCCTGACGCGGGGCTTGAACTCACGAACCGCGAGATCGTGACCTGGCTGAAGTCGGACGCCTAACCACTGCGCCACCCAGGCGCCCAAGACTTCGTTCTTCTTTATGGCTTAATAATATTCCTTCGTGCATAGATATATCACATCTTCCTTAACCATTTATCAGCCAAAAGACACTTGGGCTGCTTCCATAAGTTGGCTATTGTAAATAATGCTGCTGTAAACACAGAGGTACATGCATCCCTTTGAATTACTGTTTTTTGGGTTTTGGGGGTAAATACCCGGTAGTGCAATTATTAGATAGTAGGGTTCTACTTTTGACTTTTTTGAGGAATACTCTGAAAACTTAATGGATTAAAGTTGTTAGAAACTTGAGGAATTACAAAGGCAAGAGAATATAAATTTTATGCACCAGTATTGGAGATAAATCGACTTAAATTCCTTTGTGCAGCTTGATTTGGAGATTTTGTTCACTCCTGAAGCTTGCCATTAGAATGTTTTACCCGGAGTAGTCACTACCTTCCCGTCCTGGTCCCAGATGAAGCGCTCTCCATAGGATGGAAAGCATCTCAGTGACATATAGTAGAACCACCCAGCTGAGCCCTGCCTGGATCATCCACACCATTGTTAATACGAACATTTGTGAATATGAAAATTAAATGCTTAGTATTGTCTGCCATTGGGTTGTGAGGGTTTGTTAACAATCGTTATTGTGCAAAAGCTGACAAATACAGTATTTATACACCTGCACATTTATGTAGATGCATTTTTAGTTTTATTTTTATTTTTTTCAATATATGATATTTATGTCAAATTGGTTTCCATACAACACCCAGTGCTCATCCAAAAGGGCCCTCCTCAATACCCATCACCCACCCTCCCCTCCCTCCCACCCCCCATCAACCCTCAGTTTGTTCTCAGTTTTTAAGAGTCTCTTATGCTTGGCTCTCTTCCACTCTAACCTCTTTTTTTTTTCCTTCCCCTCCCCATGGGTTTCTGTTAAGTTTCTCAGGATCCACATAAGAGTGAACACATACGGTATCTGTCTTTCTCTGTATGGCTTATTTCACTTAGCATCACACTCTCCAGTTCCATCCACGTTGCTACAAGGGCCATATTTCATTCTTTCTCATTGCCACGTAGTATTCCATTGTGATATAAGCCACAATTTCTTTATCCATTCATCAGTTGATGGACATTTAGGCTCTTTCCATAATTTGGCTATTGTTGAGAGTGCTGCTATAAACATTGGGGTACAAGTGCCCCTATGCGTAGATGCATTTTTTAAAATTGGCACCTTCAGTGTGAGTGTTTAGCAATCCATTCATAATGATACTAGAAGAATTAAAACAAAATAATATTTGAATAAAAGTTAAAAACTTAAGTTTTTAATAAAAGTTAAAAACCTTATTTATGGCAAATATGCATATATGTGTATCTATATACATATAAGTGTATATATATATATTAGTTATATTGTAGGCAGCACATACTTAAATATACATGTATTTATGTTATGTGACTATTATACTTGTATATATATGGTGATATAACTATAAATATATGTTTATTTTTTTCCAGATACAATTATGTGTTTAATGTTATTGAACTCCTTCCAAATGAAAAATGTACTAAATTTGACTAAATTCTCACAAAAGCAAATTTCCCATAACCACACACACACACACACACACACACACACTTTTTCATACAGAATAAGATTAAAAAATTGATTAATTCATTTGTTCATTCTCAAGTATTTATCAATGGATCACTATGTGTCTGGCATTGGGAAATATTACAAAATCAAACCAAGCAAAACACACAAAAAGAAGGAAGGAAAGAAATGACATGATCCCAGAAGAGAGTTCTCTAATATAATAATGGACACTCAAGACATCAAAAAAAGCTTTTAGTAAACAGAGCAAATACACTCAAAAGAATTGATCATCAAGCTTCAGTATCAAACCACACAGAAAACGTATTTACAATACATGCCTATGGGCGGAAAAGCTGACTGACATTAGGAAAAAAAAAATCTACCGTACGAATAATAGATACAAAGAAGAAAGGAAATAATAATGAGATCAATGAATGGAAAATTAAATATATGTTAAAAATATACAAATCATATGTCTGATCACACTGATAATAGTTATAAAATGTTTGATGAAATTTAACAATTCATTACTAATTTTAGTTTATTAAAAAAATTTTTTAACTTTTTATTTATTTTTGAAAGACAAAGAGCGCAAGCAACGGAAGGGAAGAAAGAGAGGGAGACAGAATCTGAAGCAGGCTCCAGGATCTGAGCTGTCAGCACAGAGCCTGACGTGGGGCTTGAACCCACAAACTGCGAGATTGTGACCTGAGCCAAAGTCGGTCGCTTAACCAACTGAGCCACCCAGGCGCCCCTCATTACCAATTTTTAATTAAGAAATGTCTTAGTAAACTAGAATAAAAAGAATCAGATAGAAGGCTATCATATAACTTTTCATACAAACTGGTTTATTTGTAGGAGCAAAAAGTGGGTGCTATTAAATATTAAAGATCACATTAGGACTGCGTCAGAGCAAAAGAGAAGTCATAGGTGCTCTAAGGCATGATAATTTGATGAGCAAAAACTGATGAGATGAGAACAGTAACAATAGAAAAAAATTTTAACCAAAAGACATTAACCTCTAAAATAAAGAATAAAACCATGGAAATAGAATCCAATAATGTATGAGCCTTCTCTACTGCATAGTACCTTAAGAGCCATTGCATGGATTTGATCTACGAACATATGCTCTCTTGTTGTCCGTATCTCACCAATATTTGTTCTATAAGTAGCATACCAAGATAGAGCTGATATTTCATACCCATCCCTAAAAATGAGAACTCATGAATTCTATAGGAAAAAAGTACATTTTCATACAAAAATTAAGACTTAGAGGGTCATCCAATTCTTTTATTTTCTTGATTTTAGCAGGTGTAGCCTCTATTCTAATTACAAAATTTAGAGCCATGAGGACAAATAGGGGCCAGAAAAATTGGAGATGCTTTCTTCTTACAAACACGCTGGAGGAGCTCCTCTGGGACTGGATGTGAATCCTGCGTCCCATGAGAACCCCAGTTGGCACTGGGTCCTACAGGGGCCCTGGTTCTGCGGGCCGCAGCCAGACCCGCCAACCCCTCACTGATTTGCATGTTTCCCCCAGAGAATCCACATTTCTGCTCTTCAGGATCCCCATAAATAGGCTGCTCAGTGATTCGGGGCAAAAAAAGAACGTGAGGCAGGCCCTGGATTGAACATGGGGTCCTGACCCGGCTCCTCTGCCTTCTCTGGCCTGCCTCCCAGGTGAGGAGGGCGGCGCAGGGGACATCCCCGAGATGGTGGCCGTTCTCTCCTCCTGACTGGGGGGTCTCCCCAGGGCTCCGTGGATCTCTGACCCGGGGTCTCCCCTCCCCTCGGAGACCCAGGTGCTCTCAGCTTAGGAGACCGGGACGCCAGAACCTTCTGGGAGGAAAGGGAGTGGGATCTCGTAAATAACTGTGACTCTGTGTTTTGTTTCCTTGCCAGCTGCCGGCGGGACCGCTGAGTTGACCCAGTCTCCCACCCATCTCTCTGTGTCCCTGAGAGACAGCGTGTCCCTCATCTGCAGGGCCAATGAGAGCGTTAGTGATTACTTAAGCTGGTATCAGCAGAAACCAGGCCAGCCTCCCAAGCTTATCATCTATGATGCCGATAACCTAGAGTCTGGTGTCTCAGACCGCTTCTCTGGGATTCAGTCTGACACAGAATTCATCCTCAAAATCAGCACAGTCGAGGCTGATGACGCCGCCGCTTACTACTGCCAGCAGGGTTATGCGCTTCCTCCCACGGTGCTGCAGCCCCGAACACAAACCCTCCTCCCGGGCTGGGGCTGCTCCTGCGGCGACGGTTGTCAGGTGGCCGGGGTTCCAGCAGCTGCACTGTGCCCTGCGGTCTGTTGGTCGGGGCGGGGCGTGCTCTGGGGAAGGGCTTGCGGGGCTCAAGGTGATGGCCTGCAAGGGACTTTGTCCTTCCAGAGTTTTTCTTTGGACCAACATAAAACAAGGAATTCATTGATTTTATCAAGGAGGCTTCTGGGTCAGGCTTGCAAAAGAATTTATCTACAGCATGGTCTTTGAATCTCTTCTCTGAGAAATTCTCCGGGAGGTTTTGTTTTGTTTTACTTTGAGACAGAGAACTAGGCTGAAAAAGGAGCCCTTAACCAGGACAATACTCCTAATACGTTAACAATAACAACAGTATAAAGCAGGAATACGACTGACAGTAAACAGCGACAGTAACTAGTCTGCCCATTGACATTTGCTGAATGCTTGAAGATCTATGCGTTCAATGATGCACTAAGGCCTTACCCTTCTCGAGTGATCAGTTGCACAATAATCCTCTAGAGATGAGAAATCAGAGGTTCTCGGAGCTCAGGTTGCTCAAAATACCAGTGCTTGTAGGGAAGAAGAAAGGGAAAAAGTTCTAATTTTCAGACTCCGCAAGTCCTACTCAGTAATTCATTCATTCATTTAAAAAGTAGATAATATTATGGGCATCTGGCTGCCTCCGTCAGTTAAGCGTCTGACTTCAGCTCAGGTCACGATCTCACAGTTCATGGATTTAAGCCTCGAGTCGGGCTCTGTGCTGGCAGCACAGAGCCTGCTTGGGATCTATGTCTCCCTCTCTGTCTGCCCCTCCCCTGCTTGCTCTGTCTCACTCAAAATAAATAAATAAAACATTAAAAGAAATAAAAGGTAGATAATATTAAGTGCAGTAAAGTGAACTAACTGTATATCAGGTGAATTCAAAGTATACACCCGGATAAAGATAAACATGTGCATATCCTCCTCTAACTGCTACCCAGTCCAGAGACCCGTGTTTCCAGCATCCCAAAGACCTCCTCGTGCTCCTTCCATCATTTCCAGACTCCATCCCCGCCACGCCCGCCCGACCCCCAGCCGCCACCACTGTTCTCTTTCCTCTGGTCTTAAACTTCACATAAATGAAATCACGCACTGTGTACTTTTTGGCAGCTGGCTTTCTCTGGCAACACGTTTTTGAACTTCGCTTTTGTGGTTGGTATGGCCATAATCTGTCCCCTTTTGCTGCGGAAAAGTTCTCTAGCATGTGAACGCATCACGATTTGCTTTAAATGTATGTGTCCTTCTAGATTTGAGACTGTCGTTGATAAAGATTTTAGGAACATTTTGAAACGTCTTTTGTGAACTCACGCACTCACTTCCCTTGGGTACATTCCTCAGAATTGCAAGCAGGGCATTGCGTGAGTTTGGCTGCCAGTTGCTATCTATGCTCCAGCAGCTGTGAATGAAAGTCCCAGTTGCTGTAATCTTTGCAATACTTGGTGTAGTCATACTTTTTACTATAATCATATTGGTAGATCTTTAGGTGGTATTGTGGTTAAAACGTACATTTGCTTGATGATTAATGATTGAGTAACTTCTCATATGTTTTTCATTAGTTATTTGGATATTTGGGGAAATATCTGTTCAAAACACTATATATATATATATATATATATATATATATATATATAAATACATATATTTTGTTACATATTCTGAAAATGGATCTTTTACCAAAAATATGCACTGGGAAACCTTCCCCCATTTTTAAGAATGTCTGTTAACTCTCTTAATGATATATTTGAAAATAAGTTTCCAATCTTGATGAGGTCTAATTTATCAGTCTTTTTCTCCCTTAATTTTGCATGTGTGTGTGTGTGCTCCATTTAATAAATATTTGCCTTACCTTTAGAGCCTAAAGATATCCTCCTGTGCTTTGTTCTAGAAGCTTCATTATTTTAGCTCTCACGTGTAGATGATAATGCTCCAGGAGCTCATAGTTTTGCCAGATGTAAGGTGGGACAAGGTTTTTATTTCTACTGTCCATTTAATTGCATTTCCACGTCCAATTGCTCCTCGTTATATATTGGAAAAGAAAAACAGCATATCATCCACTCCATTGTGTGGCAAATGGCCACCTCAGAATCATTTGTCATTTAATGTGAATATAATTTCTTTTACAAAAACCTTTATTGTACAGCAGCTTTAAAAAAGAACCAAGGTCTGAAAAAAAAAAAAAACTCTTTGAAAGCAAAGAGACTAGAAATGAGCTAGAAACAGAAGAATGCTTACTTCAGTTGATAGGAAAATTCAAGGGCAGGAAAACCCAGACTACCGTGAGAGAGTCAGAATGATAGCTACCCTGTTGGGAGTAGTAACTGGCTGGGAAAGTGCATGAATGAGGTTTCTGGAGGATTTGAAATCTTCAGTATTTTCATCCAGTTGGTGACCTACATGTAAACCTTAGTCATTTGTGCCCTGAAAATTTTTGCCCTTTTTTCCTGTACACGTTTCGTCTCAATCAAAATGAAAAAGGACAAACCCAGAGCCTTTCAAACAAACATAAAGAAAAAAGCAAAAATCACTAAATATTTGTGGAAACTCAACCTCGTTAAAATATAAATACGACTAAGAAAGTTCTGAAAGACCAGAAAACTGGTTGGGAAAATAGAAGGGGCACTGAACTGTGTGCCTTTACCCCTGAGGCACCACAGAGTTTATCTCTATTGATTTTCCTCGAACTACGGAGACATTTTATCTTACTTGGCTCACAGGAGAGCCTCCCAACCCCTTCTGGTTCTCTCCACACTGCTGCACCCACAGGGGATGTGCACGCTGTTCTCTAGGAAGGCGCTTCCCTTGCAAGTCTGAGATAAAAGGTCAGCTCTCATTTTGCTTTGACTTATCAGGACTCATCAGTTCAGTTTCTCAAAAGGACATTCCCTGCTCAGTTCCTGGGGCAGCTGATGCTCTGGATCGCTGGCAAGACAGAGGGCCGATGACAAAGGAATAGGGGTTGGGACGGTGAATTCTGGGGACAGAGGTGCATATCAGGTGGATTTATCGACATATTAGATGCATACATCTTGCTCCCTAGGATGGGTCATGTGATGTTTACATTCATGAGCCTGAGGAAAATTCCAGAAGGAACAAGGACCTGTGTTCTGATGAAGACTGTAACACAGAAGGAGAGGGATGGCAAAGGTGACTTACACTCTCCTTTGAAGAGGCCCCTTTGTATGCTGCAAATCTTGGGTTCTTTTTGAGATCGGATATTTTAGGGGTTTTCATCAAAACTTTAAAAACGGTTTAGCCTGTAATAAGTAACAAAAGAAAAGTTCTAAAAATGACTCATAACGTTTGTACATAACCTTGCATTTCTCTCTTCTTACTTTAGGGTCTAGTGGGGATGTCGTGATGACACAGACCCCTCTGTCCCTGCCGGTCACCCCTGGACAGCCGGCCTCAATCTCCTGCAGGGCCAGTCAGAGCCTCCTGCACAGTAACCAATATACCTGTTTAAGTTGGTTCCTGCAGAAGCCAGGCCAGTCTCCAGGGTGCCTGATCTATAGGGTTTCCAATCGGGCCTCTTGGGTCCCCGACAGGTTCACTGGAAGCAGGTCAGGGACAGATTTCACACCCTTACAGAGCGGAGGCCGAGGATGCCAGAGTTCATTAGAGCCTGCAAACTCTACAAACTCCTCCCATAGCTCTGCCCACAAACCTCCCCTCTCTGGGTCAGGCAGCTGCCCGCCCCGTGGTGATAGTTCGGGGAAACAAGTGGGCAGATTATTGTCTTACTCTGTTCAGTTAGTCTCTGGGTGAGCTGGGATCAGCAGAGAGTTTCACACTTACAGACCAAAAGCCGTCATCTCCAGCACACGATTTTTCCCCTTATCCTTATGGATCAGTGGTGTATTTCTAAAGAATTCTTACGGTTTTTTTTTTCCCAAAAAAATAGACTCCTATAAGGCAGATGGATAATAAAGTCTTGATGATCCAGAAAAATCAGGCACGTAGATATACGTTGCTTCCAGCGTTTTGAGAGAACGTGAGCACTCTGAGCATAAACACATTCATGGAGGCTTCCCAGAGCTCCCTGTAACCAGCATGCCTTCTCACGGATTTTACCTTTGGTGGGTAACAATGTGCAATTATCTGTCCAAAGTGATCAGCTTGGGTCACAGGTGACTCGGGACTCAGCAATCCACTCCAGACCATCTGCCCCTGAGGGAGCTCCCCTGCTGGGGGGGTTGACCTCACTCAAGGGCAAACTCTCCCCTTTAAGCAGAAAGAGGAAAATTCCCTTGGATCCAGGAAGCGAACAGGTCTCCGTGTCTCTAATCTCATCCAGAGCAGCGTGGGCTTGGCTGTTTGGCGTGACAAAGGCTAGAGGACACAGCGCACACAATGTGTATGAGTATCACAGTATCACTCCATCCTCTAAAGGGTGATTGCAGGATATCAGACTCAGACCCCAACGAGACCGTCTCCCCACGTCACACAGCCCACACCGGCTTCCAGCCTTAGGGACCTGAAACCAACAGCACTGAAAGCAGAGACACTGCTTTCATTGTTCAGCGACGATGGTCAGGATTAGAGATTCCCAGAGGCTGATGCTCAGCTGGATTTCATGTTCCTTGTTCTTTCAACCTGCACATGCTCTTATCGTTTCCAGGTGCTGTGAAGGGACTGGTGTTGGCCGCTGGTTGGTTTTGTTGTCCGGCCCCCGGACACATGGTTAGTCTGCGAGAGACAGACGTTCTTTTTTAGATTTAGGACTATCGAACTTTCTGTCTACAAATAGTACAGGAACATTTCCTAGCCATTCCCCCAGCAAGAGATAATCTAAAAATATTTTACATTTTATATTTTATATTTTACATTTTAGGATAACAGATTATGACATGAAACAACCAATACGAATTGGAGATCTTTATAACCGGAAGTTTGAATCTCTTGACCACCTTCATCTAATTCTCTTACCCCCTAATCCCTGCCTCTAACAACCACAAATCTGATCTCTCTCTTTTTTTTTTTTAAGTTTACTTTTGTTTTTGTTTCTTTCTTTGTTTTAGAATCCACTCATAAGTGAGAACACACACTATTTGTCTTTCTCTGTCTGATTTATTTCACTTAGCGTAATGTCCTCAAGGTCAATTCATGTTGTCACAAATGGCAGGACTCCCTTCTTTTTTTTTTTTTTAAACGTTTATTCATTTTTGAGAGAGACAGAGCGTGAGCAGGGGAGGGGCAGAGAGAGAGGGAGACAGACTCAGAAGCAGGCTCCAGGCTCTGAACTGTTAGCCCAGAGCCCAACGCGGGGCTTGAGCTCATCAACCTCGAGATCATGACCTGAGCCGACGTTGGACACTTAACCAACTCACTTAACCAACTGAGCCACCCAGATGCCCCGGGACTTCCTCTTTTTTAATGGCTGAATAATATTCCATTGTACGTATACATCACATTTTCTTTATCCATCAGTCCATCAATGGACACTTAGGTTGTTTCCACATCTGGGCTATTGTAAATAATGCTGCAGTGAACATGGGGGTGCAGATATCTTATTGACATACTGTTTTTATTTCCTCCGAATATATACCTAGAAGTGGAATAGCTGGGTCGTAAGGGTAGTTCTATTTTTATATTTTTGAGGATCCTCCACACTGTTTTCCATAGTGGCTACACCAATTTGCAATCCCATCAATCATGCACAAGGACTTCTTCTCCACATCTTTGCCAGGATTAGTTATCTCTTGTCTTTTGATGACAGCCCTTCTAATAAGCCTGGGATCATAGCTGGTTGTGGTTTTGATTTGCATTTCCCGGGTGATTAGTGATATTGAACGCCTTTTCATGTATCTTTCATGTATCGTGTTGGCCATTTGTGTGTCTTTGAGAAAAACGTCTACTCAGGTTCTTTGCCCATTTTAAAATTAGATTATTTGTGTGTTTCTGCTCCTTAGTTGTATGAGTTCTTTATATGTTTTGGATTAACCCCTGATCAGATATATGTTCTCCTGTTCTGTAGGTTGCCTTTTCATTTTGTGAATCATTTCTTTTACTACGGAGAAGCCTTTGTTTGACGTGGTCTTGCTTGCTTATTTTTTATTATGTTGTTTGTGCTTTAGGTATCATGTCCAAAAACTCATTCCAAGAACCATGTCAAGGAGCTTTTCTCTGTTTTTTTTCCCCCTAGGAGTTTATGGTTTTAGGTCTTATAGTTAAGTCTTTAATCATTTTGAGCTTCCAGTAATAAGGTAAATAAATTGTGGGGATATAATGTACAACATGATAACCTTAGTTACAGTCACTATATGGCATATTTGAAAGTTGCTAAGACTGGGACACCTGGGAAGCTCCGTCAGTCAAGTGTCCGACTCTTGATTTCAGCTTAGGTCATGATCTCAGGGTTGTGAGATAGAGACCTGAGCCTGGCTCTGGGCTGACAGCGTGGAACCTGCTTGGGATTCTCTCTCTCCCTCTCTCTGTCGCTCCCCCACTCATGTGCAGGCGCTCTCTCTGTCTCTCTCTCTCTCTCTCAAAATAAATAAATAAACACTAAAAATAAAGAGGGGCACCTAGGTGGCCCAGTCGGTTAAGCATCTGACTCTTGGTTTTGGGTCAGGTCATGATCTCACGGTTTGTGAGTTCGAGCCCCCTGTTGGGCTCTGCACTGACAGCATGGAGCCTGCTTGGGATTCTCTCCCTCTCTCTCTCTCTCTCTGTCCTTCCCTGGCTTGCTCTCTCTCCTTCCCTCTCTCTCTCAAAAATTAAAAATATTTTTAAAAAGTTGCTAGAACAGTAATTTCTAAAAGTTTTCATCAGAAGGAAAGAAACATGTTTTTCTTTGTTTTTGTTTTTGTTTTTGTTTTTTGTGGCTTTTTTTTTTTTTTGGTTTGTTTGCATCTCTATGAGATGATGGAGTTAACTAGACTTACTGTGGTGATCATTTCACACTATACATAAGTCAAGTCATCATGCTGTATACCTAAAGCTTATACAGTGGCTGGATGTCATTTCTAGTTCAATAAAACTGAAAGAAACAAAGAATTTGGAGAACTTTAAAAGTTTTATGCTAATTTCACAGAAATAACATTATTCCCTAATTCATACATCTTAAAGACTTTTGTAAAAAAGAGTTTCTGAAAACTGGACCTGTAATAAAAGCAAACAAATTAAGATTCTCACTACCACTCATTTCCCCCTAATCTATGTTTTCATACTGGATCGTGGGCACATCTTTTCCTAGGGTTGCCATGACAAAGTATCACATACTTGGTGACTTCAAACAACAGAAATGTACTCTCTCACAGGCCTAGAGGCTTCAAGTCTGAAATCAAGGTGCTGGCCAGACACTGCCATCTCTGAAACCTGTAGAAGATGATCCTCCCTTGCTTCTTCACAGCCCTGGTGGCCCCAGGCATTCCCTGATTTGGGGCAACAAAAATCGAACCTCTATCTCTGTCTTCACATGGTCTCTTCTCTCTGTATCTCTGTGCCTTTTTGTTTCCTTCTCCTCCTTTTTTTTTTTTTTTAGGTTTATTTATTTATTTTGAGGGAGAAAGAGTGCATGTGAGCAGAGGAGGGGCAGAAAGAGAAGGAGAAAGAGAATCCCAAGCAAGCTTCATGCTATCAGCACAGAGCCCAACTCAGGGCTCAATCTCACAACCATGGGATCGTGATCTGAGCCGAAATCAAGAGTCTGATGCTTAACTGGCTGAGCCACCCAGGTGCCCCTCTCCTCCTTTTCTTATAAGGCAACAGTAGGGGCTAAGTGTAGGCCACCCAAAATGTGCCACTTAGGCATATTGATTATTTTAGGTAAGTTAGTTGAAGGACAGCCTATGTAAGAAGGACACTTAGACCCTCATCTGTTTCCCTGAAAGCAGGAAATAAATATCTCATGTGAAAGGTATCCTCCCTGGACCAGGAGCTAAAGAGACTCCTTATCATCAGATACAGGAAATTTCTAACTGAGAGGGCTGTATAAACAACCTTTGTTACTTTTTCCTAAGTTACTACCACTGCCCAAATCTTGTTTAGAATTCCTTACTAATCAAAGTTCTCAAAGTTCACTTTTCTTTGTCCTGTCAATTCCTTATAGATTTGTTGTTTCTTTGTCTAAGGAGTATGAAAACTGTCTTTTTTTCTTAGGCCTTTCTTAGGGCCTCAGTTTCATTATTGAGCCTCTGTGCACACGTAACAAAAGTTTTCCCCTGCTTTTCCCCATTTTTGTGCTTACTGTGTTTTTCTTTTGTAAATCTGTGTCACATAAATTTCTTAGTTCAGCTAGAAGAACCTTGAGCAGAGGAAAGGCTCTTCCTCTCCTCTGCCACCAATCATATTCATTGAGGGCCCAACGTACTATAGTATGACCACATCCAAATTAATTCTATCTGCAATGCTTTTTTTTCCCCAAATAATGTCACATTCTGAAGTAGTAAGGGGCTAAAACTTCAACATAATTTTTGAGGGGACACAATGCAACCAATAATAGTGTATAAAAACAGTTTTTAATTTCATACATTTAAAAATAGTCCAAGGAAACTAGCTTTATGATTTTCAATAGAGACCACGCTATGTTTCTTTGTTACTTTTTTTTCTTCAGCTGCTTATCTTTCTTTCACTGGTGAGATTCATGAAGAGATCTGGAATTTTTAGGACGGCAACCTGTTACTTAGCAATAGAAACACAAGTATTGGTACCATCAGAGGCCAGGAGCAAGACCCAAAATTGTTTCGTTGAGCATCATAAGAAATGACCAGGTCCAAGAAACCAAAAAAAAAAAAAAAAAAAAAAAAAAAAAATCAAAATGGAATAAAATAAAAGGGTAATAATCTTTTAACTAGTGGATTATGGGACATGTGTAATTCTACATCTAACTCCTCACCATGATTTATCTGAGCAAATGAGATTGCTACCATAGAGTTCAGAGTTAATGATCAACGCAATTGTTACTCCATTATCTTTTTCAGCACCGTGTTAAAATCTTACTCTTGTAGATTTCCCAGAAGATATTGTCAGCCTAAGTAATGAGGTAAAAACTGAGGCAAGCTTAAATGACCAGAAATTGAGTTTTTTTCTGGAAGAACAGGGAAATCACAATTTGGACCAAGCTACTGGTGAGTCTGCTGAGGGTTTGGGGTAAGCTGTATTTATGGGCAAGAAATGGAAGAAGGGGTAAGGCCATCCAGAGTCCCAGCAGTGAATTCATTGGCTTGAGGATGGGGAGAAATTCTTGGTGGATGTTCACTGGTCAGCAGATAAATCTGGATCTTCTCTCCATTCTCAATTTCCATTCTTTTGAAGGCCCATATGTGAGATTCTCCATTTCATATCCTCCGGTTCTATATTAAATTGAAATCCTTTCACAACGTTCAGACCAAATATTCTTGTGGAATCTTACCTAGATTAGTATTTGTTAATTTGTTTCCTTGGTCAGTTCAGTCTGACTCTGGATTTAAATTACCCAAACTATAATAAGATGGCCAAGTGGAGTTTTTCAACTGCTCCAGAATTTAATTTGCAGGGCAAAAGCAATTTGACACAGGTACTGTTTATCAGGAACTGTTCAATTCAACGTGATCTGTTGACACATGAAGAAAAAAAATGGGTTATTTCCCTGTTTGTGAAGGGTGATGGGATAGATTGACATCCCACAGCAGCTCTGACCCAGCACCCTAATCCATAGTGATCATATTTAAATGAAAGCCCAGGAATGGATCAGTGCCCTGAGATATTAAAATAATGGAGGCAGTCATTGCTCTTCTCAAGTATGGGATCTCCTATTGAATTGTACAATCATAGCTATGGCTTCCCCACATACAGGCCAGGTGAGAGCCTAAGGTTCTCCCACAGAGCTAACAAGAACTCAGAATATCCTGATAGGGCTTTGCTCTATTTGATGGAAAAGAGTCAGTATGAAAAGAGGTTTTCTGGTTTTCCATCCAGGAAAAACTAATATAAAATCATTCCTTTTTTATTAGGTCCCATCATTCCAAGGGAATTATTTCCTTAAGAACTCTTTGATTGGCCTGCTCTGTGTATATGTGTGTGTGTGTGTGTGTGTGTGTGTGTGTGTATACCACATTGTAACAACTAGTTTCTAGGAATTTCATATTCATAGCCAGAGACATGAATTTTTTTCACCCTTACTATTCTCTGTGCTGGGCTATAGGCTATCTCTACAACAGACACATTTTTTCCCTGTCCACTTCTTTCGACCTGGGTGCTCTATAAAATTCAATTCACTGAGTCCGAGGGAAAGACCATTTATGCCATGTGATTCTAACATTCTTAAACAGCCTACAAGAGTAGATAGCAGAAAATTCTCGAACTAGCTCAACTCCATGTTGCTATTGGGAAAAAATTCTAATGAGCAGTACTTGTGAGGTGGGAGCTGTCTCCTTAACTAGATTAGGTGGAAGAACGTGAGCGAGATGGCCATTCGTCTCAGGAGACTGACCCTGGACACACATGTGTGCATTTCAGGGTCTATGATTCCTTCTCAAGGCGCAGAGCCCTGTGTGCTGTATCCTTACAATACATTCACACTTGCAGAGTAAGATTCGTCTTTCCATTACTGCAGGTAGTATGGACTTTAGCTTTGTATTTTCTTCCAAATGCAGAAGACCTTTTATTTCACTTGCTTGAAGGTAGGCTCCTCCCACCCTCTTCTTGGCTCTTTGCACACTGCTGTACCCACCAAGGGATTTGCATATTGTCCCCTAGGGAGGACCTTCCCCTTAAAGTCTAGATAAAAGGTCAGCTTGAATCTGGCTTTGACTTGTCAGGACTCATAGGTTCAACTTCTCAAAATGAGGTTCCCTGCTCAGCTCCTGGGGCTGCTAGTGCTTTGGTTCCCTGGTAAGGACAGACGGGGAAAGAAAAAGGAGAACCAGGTGGGGAGGGTGAGCTACAGGGGTACCACTGTCTCCAGGTGTATTCTTTGTGCATGTCTGACATGTGTGACTTGTCCTCCAGGGTGGGGCAGGTGACATTTAGATCTGTGAGTGAGGAAGTTTCCAGAAGGAACAAGGGCCTGTGCTCTAGTGAGGACTGTGACACAGAAAGTGGCAATGGTGTTAGCAATGGTTAGAGACCTCTCTCCTCTTCATCTTCATAGATCTCAGGTTCCTTATTGTGATGGGACATTTTTGGTGGATGCTGGACATCGCAAGTACTGGGAGTAAAACAAAGTAGTATTTTAGCTAAAGTAAATGAGAAGGAAATAATGAAAGTTGCAAAGAATATTTGTATGTAACTTAGCACTTCTCTCTCCTTCATTTAGGATCCAGTGGGGATGTCATGATGACCCAGACCCCTCTGTCCCCACCCGTCGCCCCTGGACAGCCGGCCTCAATCTCCTGAAGGGCCAGTCAGAGCCTCCTGCCCAGCAATGGATACTCCTATTTAAGTTGGTACCTGCAGAAGCCAGGCCAGTCTCCACAGCGCCCGATCTATCAGGTTTCCAACCCGGCCTCTGGGGTCCCAGACAGGTTCAGTGGCAGCGGGTCAGGGACAGATTTCACACTCAAAATCAACAGAGTGGAGGCTGAGGATGTGGGAGTTTATTACTGCTTGCAAGATATACAACTTCCTCTCACAGTGATTCAGCCTTGAAGATAAACCTCTGAGCGGGTCCAGCTGCCCGAGCATGTGGCTTCTCTGGGGAACACACAGGACGTTCTCTGAGTCTGTGAAAAAGGAAGGTGCTGGAGAACCCAAGGAACGGCTTGCAGCTGGATATCGGGCTCCACATGTCAAGGGCCCGTCAGCTGCACAGTCTGGCAGGCAGAACCAGCAGGGACAGGGAGGGTCCTGTCCTGTGAGGGACCCTGTCCTGTGACAGAGCTAATGACAGCTCCGCCTGGTCCTCCGTGTCGTGCCCGTGTTTGTCAAATACACGTAGCCAATGTAGTAATGAGACAAGTGACACAGATGTGTGGCCAAAAAGTTAATACCTTTTGGAAATGAATAGTGTGGGATGTATTTTTCACAGGACCATATTTGTTAATCTTGGTATTTTCTCACTTTCTCCTTTTCCTACTTCTCTACTACTTATACTATCCCCTCCGTTAATATGTACAAGAGAGCAATCTACACAAGCTGCCCTCACAGAAAGAATGGGTGAGAAAGATTAGCAAAAATGTTTAATTCTGCTCAATCCAAGGACCTTTGCAAATTTTTAGTAAATATAAGATTTCGATGCCAAGTGCCTTTGATTTGCCTCCACTACATTTTTCTGAGTGAAAAGGGCGTTTTCACTATTTCAAAAGTGGACTTCGAACTAAACAGAGAAAAGTAATGATGGAGACAAAAGTTACACTTCTATACCACAGGAAAATCCAGAATATATGAGGTATTCCTTTCTCTCCTCAATGGTAAGGATGTTAAGTATACTGAACCTAGACATTACTTTAGATATGATGAATTTGGAATCTATTGCTGTGAAAAAGATCTTAAATAATAAATAAGTGCATTTTTTTCACATGACATTGTCATGGGTTGAACATGACCCTGAACAGTATGTTTTTTGGAAATGTACACAAAATTCATGCTTTGAATAGATCCCATTCAAAAGAATGCCTCAAAGTGACACCTGACGTAATTACTAGTCATGCCCTTATGTCATCACATACCTGATAAAAGCAAGAGTGATTAAATTCACAGAATACACAACTTTGTAGATAAGAAATAAAGTGTGTTGGGGATGATCGCCTATTCTAAGATAATGAATATCATGACAAGTGCAATTCAGTCTGATGTGTCAATTCTGATAGTTTTGATAGTGTGTGGAAAATGTATATAGAAATCAAGTAACCAGGAGCCCACAGATCATGGGACTTTGGAAAATTGATGAATGCATGATTGAGATGGACAGAGATTATGCAAAGCACTGGGAGGAAACGCAGTGAGAGCAGGAAGACCAGACTTCAGCAATGCCACAGTCATCTTACTCCGCATGATTCATAGCAACTTGTGATCTGGATGTTCTACTTTGATGTCAGACTGTAGAGAAGGCCAGACTCACTCCGAGTGTTGAGATAGTTAAAGGAATCCACATGATGCCCTAATCCCAAAGGTGCTATACTCAAAACAATAGTGAGAAATAAATTACCCCCCCTCAATTGAAAGGGGCCACCAAGAAGAATCAGAAGACAATCTAATTGGCTGTTCCAAAGAAATCCCAAAATACTCATGGTTGAATGTGGCAAGATGACTCTGTCTCTAATGAAACAGTCCCAAGGTGGGCAGGCTAATTTGGTAACGTAAGCGGCTCTGCTCCATTAGGTCATTTGGGTTTTCCCAAACTGGTCAATGTGTGTAGTGATTAGTGACCCTGCTTTTTATTTCACTCCTTGGCCTCAAAACCTATTCATTCCTTTTCTTTATTACATGTATATATATTTTTATTTTTAAGTAATCTCTACATCCAACGTAGGGCTCGAATTTACCCAACATAGGGCTGAGGTCAAGAATCATATGAGCTACTGACTGATCCAGTCAGAAGCCCCAAACCAATTCATTCTTAGGCTGATGGTCACTATTTCAAAATACACATCTCACGATAGCACATCTCAAAGGACAGTCTTTGAAGTCTATAGGATTTAATATCCAAGCAGTCCTCTTTGTGTGTTGTCGTAGACAGTGTGATTGACGGAGGCCACAGTCCTGTGTCTATTGTTACTCGATCTTCATCACAAAATGGGTTCCCTTCCCAACCAACTCTCTCCCGTGAACTCTTGGATGTTGATAGCAGCTGAGCCTCAGTGGACAGGGAGGGCTTCACTGTATCTGGAATACAACGAATCCCGGGAATGATGCATGACACTCTCTCGAGGGGAACTGGTATGAAGTGTAAAATTACCAAGTGGTTGGTAGTGTTAGTCCCTGGGTCTGAGAGCTCAGATACCCAGAGGTGACAATAATTAGCTCTACACCAGTAGAGATGGCGGTGGTGGGCTCATGCCTTTGGGCCTGTGCGTAGCCTCCACCCGTGTCACCATGGCTATGTCTCTCCTGAACAGAGTGAGCAAGAACTCTGGAGCTTGAGACAAAGGCTGAGGCCTGCTCATCTGCTCAGAGGTGTAAGCTTGTGTTTGTTTGTTTGTTTTATGTCTTATCTGTGGTGGATTCTCTGCTGAATTTTGCTGTAACATGAAGTCCTAATGACCGTACATCCACGATCTTTTTTCCAGATCTCACAATTGGTGACCTTCTGATTTTCTCTTCCTAGGCCCTTCATTAAACAGTCACCCAGGAATCCATGTCAACCTTTATCTCAAGCCAGTTCTCTATCCAGACTAAGTTCTCTGTGTGTGTTTGTGGTAGACGGAGGCATAAAGACAAGAATGCTTAGTAATGGAGGATTCCTGGCATGGTAATCATACTTCCTTCGGCTAGAGAAAACCAAACACTTTGAAGAATTCACGAATTCTACTCTTTTCCTGTCATCACCTCTCTTGTCATACCCTCAGGGCCAAAGCAGCCACATATTCTCCTTTATTTTTCTCACCTCCAAGCACCTTAAAATAGAATTGCATGCAAGAAAAGTCAGCTACAACATAGAGAGTAGGGATCCCCTGGGTCTCCTCAACCCCAACCTGGGTTTTAGGTTTCCTTCCTTGTTTAGGTGTTTTTGAAAGGGAGGTGCTGTCTCATCCAGCTGGGTTGTCACCTGAGGGTGCACTTTGAGGATTTACAAAGAAATAGGATGCAGTACAATGGTTCTGGATTCCCAGCATAGAAGAGACCAGAGTGAGTCCTGAGAGGCTGTGTAGGTGGAAAACAAGAACTTGGCCCTCAGACCTAGGGCCACAGTCTCGGAAGCCTGAGGGTGAGGACATCTTATCAAAGAGCCACAGTCACCTGAGTTGGGGTCTTATCAGGATACCCGATTTTATCATGACCATCACAGCCTGTCATGCATTTGGGGACCCACCTTCAACAATGCATCCATTAGGCCCCCAAACAAGGACTCTCAGGTGCCTTGGTTGAGGTGGGATGGACCCCACTGGATGAAGCAGGTTCGCGGTGGGAGTCTGTGGGTGAAACACCATAGTCCCCATTCAGAAGGCTCATAGTCACCTGAAGTAGGAAACAAGTTTCTCCTAATTGTACTGATGACTCTTAAACTTGAGGGCCCCTCACTTACTGACAGAGGTTCTCCTCTGGAGCTATTGACGTCCAGCATCTGGAGTGGGTCTGTGCAATCTAGCTAGAAACGTATCATGGAGAGAAGACTCTTCCTTTCCCTCCAAGAACAGCTTCATTTTCTGTCTGGTCCTTATCAAGGATAAGAAAGTCCTTTCCTGACAGCTCTGATTTCTCACCTACAATTCCAGTCCCCTCTCAGGTCAGAAGCTATTCCCAGGAATCCTTCCCTGGGAGCCTTTTGCTCTCATCTCCATCCCCATCTCGTCTCAAGCACCTCCAGCCCATCTTTCCTAAAGTCAGGAAACATGGACTCCACTAGAAAGTGGTCCTCTGAGTTTCTAGGTCACTGAATCCTCATGTTTCCCCAGTTCTGTGATGTCAGGCACATATGAAACCTGCATTTTACCTCTTTTCTGTTTTATTTTGTTTTGTTTTGTAACTTTTGCAATGGTTGGGACTCTAAAGTGTTCAACATTTAACCTAGGAATGAAGATTCCTTTCATTTTTTTAACCTAAAAATTGTTTTGGGGGCGCCTGGGTGGCTCAGTTAGTTAAGCGGCCGACTTTGGCTCAGGTCATATTCTTACTCGACTTACTCAACTTCTCGAGTTCTTGAGTTCTCATAGACTTACTCGACTTACTCGACTTCTCGAGTTCTCGAGTTCAAGTGCCACATCTGGATCTGAGCTTAGAGCCTGCTTCAGATTCTGTGTCTCCCTTTCTCTTTTTGCCCCTCCCCCACTCTCTCTCTCTCTCTCTCTGTTTCTCTCTCTCTCTCTCAAAAATAAATAAACATTTAAAAAATTTAAAAACTGTTTTGGAGATTACAACCTTTGTACTATTTTGTCATAAAAGGAGATTTTTACAAAAAACATGTACTGGGGCGCCTGGGTGGCGCAGTCGGTTAAGCGTCCGACTTCAGCCAGGTCACGATCTCGCGGTCCGTGAGTTCGAGCCCCGCGTCGGGCTCTGGGCTGATGGCTCAGAGCCTGGAGCCTGTTTCCGATTCTGTGTCTCCCTCTCTCTCTGCCCCTCCCCCGTTCATGCTCTGTCTCTCTCTGTCCCAAAAATAAATAAACGTTGAAAAAAAAAAATTTAAAAAAAAAAAACAAAACAAAAAACATGTACTGTTTTCGTGTATCATAGTCATTACCTATGATTGAATATGATACTAATGTAATAGTATTTGTATAGAAAATATATACTTTGGCTGGGTACCATTTATTTAAATGCTCTAAAATTATTTCTGAACTAATACTGGCATGCCATTTACATATCATAGTACAAAAAAAGGAAACCAGTGTTTGGATAGCAAGGATAATACAGACTTATTTATGTTACAGAAATAAATCATATTAGACATTATTTCCCTTTTCAAAATGTCGATTCCATAACGAGTGCAATAAAAATGTACTGTTAACCGAAAAAAAAGGAAAGCAAGCAAGCAAGCAAGCAAGCAAGAAAAAAAGAAAAGAACGAAAGAAAAGAGGAATGCTTTACGTTAATGAGTTTATAACACATATAAAGAACGACAAGAGGGGCGCCTGGGTGGCTCAGTCCGTTAAGTGTCCAACTCTGGATTTCAGCTCGGTCACGATCTCACGGTTTGTGAGTTCAAGCCCCACGTTGGGCTCGGTGCTGAATTGAGAAGCCTGGCCGTGGAGGCTTTGAGGAGAAGACCACGGAGGCCTCTGACACAACCACCGGGTCCTCTTCTGTGTAAACAGGGGCCAAGCCATCACGGGACAGCCTCCCAGAGCCTCTTCCTCCCTCCTCACATACAGGGTTCATGCCCCACAGACCCTCCCGGGAATGGCCTGCCTGGTCTTCCTGGAGAGTCCGCTACCTGCTTTCACCCGGTCCTTACCCCAACGGAACACTAGGGGGCGGCCAAGTCAAGGGTTCAACTCACACAGTTCTCCTGGTGTAGGTCCTGGTCCAAAGTTGTTTTGTATTTTCCTATCACATCGAAGGTTATTGCTGTGAGGGTGTTTATTCAAAGTAAGCCTCTCATATCTCTCTCATTGTCTCTCATTCTCTCCCTGTCTCTCTTTCTCTGTAAATGTTAACCGGAGACAAATTTGGTAACGGCTGGTGCATGATCTTTCTTTTGTCCTTCATGTTCTGTTGTTGAACTGCTGTTGGGACCAGTACTACAAGGATGGTTGGAAACAAGGATACTGGCGGAAATGTTAAAACCTTGGAATTAAGGCAAAAACAAAAGCTGTTGCTCTCGTCTGCCCAGGCTCATCCTCAGGGTTGTCAGTGACTAGCAAATATTTGCTTTATTTTTTTCCTGAAAATCAGTAGATTTCTCCCGTTTATTTTGCCTTAAGTAAATCATCTTGGAACAGAATTACCGTTATACTAGATTAATATACACCCTCATAACTGGTTTCAAATTCCATCCAGGCCTGCTGGATTTCCAGAATATGAGAGAGCCACTGTCTGGGTTGAGGATGTTCCCAATTTCCTAGTCTAAGAGTGTGAGATGCGAGGAAGCTGTGCCCCAGTGAGTGCCTGACAATTGTCATAGCCTAGAACTTGTTGTTCAACTTTGACATTTCATCCTGTGTCTGCTCCAGGCAGTTCAGAATTTAGTTATGTCATAACATTTTATTTTACTAGTGATCCTTATTCTCAGCTGGGGATACTGGTGATCTAGAGGAGTCAACGCACACATTTCTGGAAGCCTTGACCCCGTCATGACAGGTGATACTTCCAACAGCATTTGCCCTCGGGGTTATCCTTGGCTCCAGGTCAACCAGAGACTGAGGACGTGTGAAGTTCACACTGAGAGGCTGCTGCTCCCCTAAGGCAGAAAATCACCATTTTCATTCACTAATTAAAATTCGCAATGACCCTTTGTTTGCAAATGTCACGTCCGAGGAACTGGAGGCTAAAACTTTAACCCTACTTTAAGGCGGGTAGAAGACGTAATTTAACCAATAAGATTGTGTAGAAACAATCCACACAACTTTTGAAAATAGTCCTACAAAACTAGCTTTACAATTTCTAAAGAGTCCTTTCTTTCTCTTTCTTTCTTTCTTTCTTTCTTTCTTTCTTTCTTTCTTTCTTTCCTTCTTTCCTTCTTTCTTCCCTTCAGCTGTTAATGTTCTGACTGCTTTCGTTGGCATATTTCGTAGGAGGCTGCCATTGTCAGGACACAGACAATAATACTGGTAATACGTATTTGTATAGATATCGTCAGGAGCCAGAAGGAACACCTAGAATGACTTTGCTTATAATCATAAGAAATGACCCGGCCAAGGCAGCTCCAAACCTGAGCTCAGGTAGTACACTGAATGGTAAACAATATTGTAAATAGTGAAATACTGAAACGCCCAGAGTCTAAGAGACCCCCAAAAACGAACCACCAGAGTCCAGAGTCAAAGCTAAGCAGCAAGGGTCATTTATTGCAGGTTCGAACCTGGACCTCTGCGCCCCCCTTGCCGGTGACGCCAAGAGGCCCTGAGAGAGGTTTTTATACCCCTTTTATAGACAGGTACAAACAAGTCATGGGGAAATCAGGAATTTTCCAGTTACAGAGCTGCGATTGGTTGGTGTTTAAAGTTGGACACTTAACAGTATTCGATTGGTTCCTGCCTTTAGGTCAGACCACAACGGGGGGTACGGGTATCACAATGATTGATCAGGAGTACACGGATGTGCCAAGTAACAATGGTTGATCAAGAATATACGGATGTGCCAGGCAATAATGATTGATCAGGAATACATGGGCGTGCCAAGCAATTGTACAGAAGCGGAACAAGCTGGTTAAGCTTGGTTAGGTTTCAGTTTCCCATAACTTAAGCTTTTAAGTTTTAATTTTCTCAGGCCTCTCAATACAAGGCATGTATGGTTCCACATCTACTCCACACGCTTACTTTCCTCTGCAACCAGGATTCTTGCCCCGAGTTCAGAGCTGAACGCTCCGCAGAATTGGGGCTCAGTTGTGTTCTCAGCTTGTTTTAACATATGATTCCTGAAGATTTCCCGGAAGATGTTCAGGCCAAACACCCCCGAAGAATCTTACATAATACCGTCATGTTAATCTGTTGTCCCGATCGACTAAGGCTGAGTTTGCGATTAATATTCAACATAGAATAACATGGCAAATGTGTCTTTTTCAATTGGTCCAGAATTTGATTTGCAGGGAAAAGCAATGTGACATGAGCACTATTGTTCAGGAGCTGTTCATTTCAAAGCCATCTGTGTCGGGCTGACGCGAGAAGTAAAATCACATCATTTTCCTATTTAATAAGGCTGGTGTGGTAGACGGACGCCCCAGGGCACCTCTGACCCAGCACCCTATCCCCGAGTGATCCGATTTAGACAGAAGCTCAGGACGTTGTCAGTGATAGGCTGAGGCTCCGTGAATAAAATACTGGATATAGGCATTGCCTTTCTCACACATGTAACCTCCCTTTGAATTGTAGACTCATGATGTTGGATCCCCAACCTTTAGGGCAGGTGAGACCACAGGGTCCCACACAAAGCTAAGGAAACTGGGATGTCCTCATAGGACCTGGTTCTGCTTGATGAAAAGGCATCAAAGGGTACCATTCAAATACAATTATTGTAAAATCATTTCTTTTTCTTTATTTCCCATTATCTCAAGGGATTTTTGTCTCTGAGAAATCCTTGGAATAATTCTATCCAACTATCTAGATGTGTGTGTGGAGTGAGAAAATAAGATAGGCTAGACACCGTATTGTAAAAATTGCTTTCCCAGAATTTCATGTTTTCGCATTCATAGCCAGAGATATAATATTCTTTTACCTTTCCCTCTTGTCTCACACTGGGCTGTTAACTCTCCCTACAAGAGACCCATCATTACGTCCCTGTCCAATTCATTTGTTGTGAGCACATTTGGGAAATTTAATTGCCAGGTTTCAGGAAAAGACCATTTCTTTTTTTTTTTTTCAACTTTTTTTTTTTTTTAATTTTTTATTTTTGGGACAGAGAGAGACAGAGCATGAACGGGGCAGGGGCAGAGAGAGAGGGAGACACAGAATCGGAATCAGGCTCCAGGCTCTGAGCCATCAGCCCAGAGCCTGACGCGGGGCTCGAACTCACGGACCGCGAGATCGTGACCTGGCTGAAGTCGGACGCTTAACCGACTGCGCCACCCAGGCGCTCCTAGGAAAAGACCATTTCTACACCTGATTCTTCCATTCTCAACACTTCACCTGATGACAGCAGCTACCAGACAATCTGGAAAGAGCTCAGCTCCAAACTGCTATTGGGAAAAGTGCTGATGACCATACTCATGGGGCGGGAGCCACTTCCTTATCCAGACCAGGTGGAAGAATGTGAGCAGATGTCCATTCACCTCCCAGAGATGGACCCAGGGCACACATGTCTTCTCCCCTCTCCGTGCTTTCTCTAGTGCAGGCACAGTGAGCGCTGAGTCCCTGCCGTGATTCACCCTTTCACGTGGGATTATGTTCCCACTCCAGCAAGTTGCATGGACTTGACTTTATAGGTTTTCTCCCAAACACAGAAAACCTTATATAGCACTTTGCTTAAAGGGAGGCCCCTCCCACAACCTTCCAGCCCTGTCTACACTGTTGCACCCACAAGGGGATTTGCATGTTGTCCCCTCTGGAGGACCTTTCCCTTAAAGTCTAGATAAAAGGTCAGCTTGAATCCTGCTTTGACTTGTGAGGACTCATCAAGCCAACATCTCAAAATGAGGTTCCCTGCTCAGCTCCTGGGGCTGCTAGTGCTTTGGTTCCCTGGTAAGGACAGAAGGGATGAGAAAGAAGAACCAGGTGGGGAGGGTGAGCTCTGGGGGCACCACTGTCTCTGGGTGTTTACTGTGCACATGTCAGACATGTGTGACCTGTCCCCCAAGGTGGGGCAGGTGAGGTTTAGATCTGGGAGAGTGAGGAAGATTCCAGAAGGAACAAGGGCTTGTGCTCTAGTGAGGACTGTGCCACAGAAGGTGGGGATGGTGTCAGCGATGGTTAGAGAACTTTCTCCACTTCACAGATCTCAGGTTCATTACTGTAATTATGCATTTGTGGTGCCTGCTGGAAGTCACAAGTAATGGGAGAAAAACAAAGTTGTTTTTTTAGCTAAAATAAATGAGATGGAAACAATGAAACTTGCTAAAAATATTTGTATGCAACTTGGCACCTCTCTCTCTGTTCCTCAGGATCCGGTGCGGATGTCGTGATGACACAGACCCCTCTGTCCCTGCCCGTCACCCCTGGAGAGCCGGCCTCAATCTCCTGCAGGGCCAGTCAGAGCCTCCTGCACAGTAATGGAAACACCTATTTACATTGGTACCTGCAGAAGCCAGGCCAGTCTCCACGGCGCTTGATCTATAAGGTTTCCAACCGGGCCTCTGGGGTCCCAGACAGGTTCAGTGGCAGCGGGTCAGGGACAGATTTCACCCTGAGAATCAGCAGGGTGGAAGCTGACGACGTCGGAGTTTATTACTGCCAGCAAAGTACAAAGTATCCTACCACGGTGGTTCAGCCCAGAACACAAACCTCCCTTCCTGGGGGTCCAGCTGCCTGAGCATGTGGCCTCTCTGGGGAACACACAGGACGTTCTCTGAGTCTGTGTAAGAGGAAGGTGCTGGAGAACCCGGGGAACAGCCTGCAGCTGCACAGAACGGCCCCGTCAGCTGCACAGCCTGGCAGGCAGCATCAGAAGGGAAATTCAAGAGGTCCTGTCCTGTGAGGAACCGGTCACGGGGAAGGGAAGAGCCAATGACAGCTGCACCTGATCCCCGGTCCCCGCCTGTGTTTTCAGTTAAATGCAGCCAGTCTAGTCACCAGACAAGTCACATAGATATTTGGTGACAAATTCATCCATACTGCAGATGAACAGTGTGGGGTATGTTTTCCACAGCATCGTAGTTGCTAATACTGGTAATGTTGGTATTTTCTCACTTTCTCTTTTTCTTACTTCTCTGTGACTCCCTGTCCCCTGCATTCATATGTTCAAGAGAGCACTCGGCACAAGCTGTCCTCACCGAGAGTACGGATGAGAAAGGTTCGTAACGATGTTTAATTCTGGTAAAATCAAATTAGCCTTTTGGAAATTTTCTGTAAATATAATAAGATTCCAGTGCCAAGATTCTTTGATTTCCCTCCATTACATTTTTCGGAGTGCAAAGGGGGTTCTCGCAATTTCAAAAGTGGGTTTTGATACTAAACAGTGACAAGGAATGATCGAGACAAAAGTTACCTTTCTGTATCACAGGAAAATCCAGAATACATGAGATTTTTCTTTCTCTCCTCAATGGTAAGGGTGTTAAGTATCTTGAACGTAAACACTGCTTTGGATGTGACGAATTTGGAACTCTGTTGCTATAAGAAAAGGTTTTGTACAATACATGAACGCATCGTTCCATAGGATGTGCTCATTAACCAAAAATGACCCCGAATAATATATTTTGGGGGAATGTGTATTAAATTCATGCATTGAATACATCCCCTTCAATAGTGCGCTTAAATGTGAATCCTGACTAATCACGGGGTCATACCATTAGTTCATGGCACATACAACAGAAGCAAGAGAGATTAAATTCACAAGCATCTAATCCTATGCCTAGTTAAGAAAATAAGGTGCACTAGAGATGATCGACTCTTCCAAGATAATGAATATCATGACAAGTACAATTAAACCCAATGTTTCAGTTCTGGTTGCTTTGACAGGGTGTGGAAAAATGTATACAGAAATCAAACTGACTGGAGGCCACACATCATGGCAGCCTGAGTGATTGGTGTGAAACTCCTTTGCTAGTATGCATGTTAATCGTTATCAGTTCAGACCTATAAACCCAATGCGTTCTTGTCTCCCACAAAGTTTGGTATACGGTATATTCTTTCAACTCAAAAAACGTTCCAGTTTCCCTTTTTGTTCTCTCTGGACCCGACTTTTGCTTGGTAATTTCTTACTTGGTTTCTAAATGTTTGGGGATTGTTTGATAACTTTCTGTTACTGGCTTTGAATGTATTTCCCTGTTTTCATAGAATAACGTTTTATGGCTTGTCTCCATTTTAATTGTATTGACATAACCTGTGGCCCCCACTTGTGGTTTATCATAGCGAATGCTTTGAGGGAACGTGTATTTTATGACCTTCAGCACAGCATCCTCCAAGTGTGAATTATGTCCCTGTGGGTGATGTCACTGTTTGGGGCGTCTGTGTCCTCACTGGCCCCAGGGTAAGGCTGCCTGCACTGGGGGCTGGACCTGCTGAAGCCTGTCCCCTGTTGTGGTCCCCACTGGAAACCACCTGACTTCATGTCACCTGGTCCCCAGGCCAGACCCGTCCTCCTAGACGTGGATGGTCTTGTCCCAGAGTCAGGGATGCCAAAGGCGATTCCTTCTTAAAGTCAAAGATAGACACTGAACACAATGGAAGGGAAGGTACCCTCCAATCCTGTTCATGGGGTCCCCAGGCCGGGGGTCTCTCACCAATGGGGGAAAATATTTTATGAAAATAAACATTCTGCTGGAATCTAGAACTCTGTGAGTTGAGGTTGTTCCCCACTTACTAGGGTAAGGATAGGAAATATGGGGGAAATGTGCCCGAGGAAGTTTCTCCTAAATTATTGTACCTGGTAGGTTTTTGTGAAATCTTACGCTTTCATCATGTGACTGCTCCAGGGGACTCAGAATTCATTCATTCTATTTTTATTTTATTTTTATTTCATTTATTGTATTTCTGATCCTTATTCTGCTCATGGCCGAGAGGTACTTTAGAAGAGTCGATACGCAGATTTCTGCAAGCCCTGCAAAATGAAGGTAGTTGAAGTTTCAAACAGCACTTGAACCTTGGCTTACCCTTGGCTCCTGACTAGAAAAGGCCACGTGGATGTGTAGGTCACCAGTGTGCAGCTGTTGCTCCCCTGGGGCAGGAAGTTACTGTTTTCACTTACAGATGCGGACAGAGACTGTACTTCATGATCAGGCCAGGAATGGCCACTGACTACTCCATTCAGCCCTTGCCTCTTTCTTGTTTGGTACAATTCGTGTTAACAACTGGAATAAAAAGAGGGGGTCAAAGGGAATTTCAGTTAATTTAAAAAAATCAGCTTGAGTGATTGAATTCTGATTTTGCTTCTCCCAGAGGGTATAAAATTCTCTTGTTCAAAATTTGTGTAAGCATTTTGTAGATTCTTGCAATAGCTGAATATGGAAGCAACATTGAATTTGGGATTCTCAGGCTCCATTTTTCTGCGAGTAGACTAGCTTTTCTAAATAAAAAAAAATCCAAAGAAAATTATTTTCTTTTTTCTCCTGGAATGTTAAATTCAGTTTCTCTCTTTCAATTCCCACATTGTATGTTCAAAGGCAGCGTCGATTTAAACTTAAAAGACTGGAATGCCCATGTCTCAAGAGAACCAGGCTCTCTTACAAGGCCGAACAGATTATGAAAACAGTGATTAAGTTTGCAGACAAACTGTGGCTTCTAAGAGACCGTGATAGCAGGGACTCCCATTTCTGCAAGGGCAAGCCTAGGGAGGGTCTTCAAGGAGGTGAAAAACTTATCAGGCAGAGATGCTCAGTAGGCAATAGAATTATTGTCTCACTTTGTCCAATCAGTCTGGACACGGCAGCGAGTTTCCCATGGACAGACAAAATGCCTTCATCTCCAGCACATGATTTTCTCACCTGAGCGATGAATCGTATATCTCTATAGGATTTTTATATTGATTTCAAGAAAAAGGAAACAAAACTAAATCAAATAGTTGGATACAGATTCATATGAAGCCGATGAAAAGTGACACCTTGAGAATTCAGAAAAGTCAGCTATGTAAACATATCTGGTTCTCAGTGCTTTCAGAGAACCTATACACTCAGAGGATTAAGCACATGCACTGAGCCTTCCCAGACCTCCCTGCACATCAGGAGTCATCCTCTCATGGGTAAAACATTGTAGTTATTCAGAAGAGATGGACACATTTAATCCCAGGGGCCTCAGGGGCAGGAATCCCCTCTAGTTCACCTATGGTTGGGGGTACTCCTCAATGGCTGGGTTGATCTCAGTACTCTGACAATGACATCACTGGGTCTTTAATCAGGAAGAACCTCTATTCGTGTCCATGGAGGGAAGAGGCCTTTGTGTATCTCTAAGCTTGGACAAAACAGTGTGGGTTTGGACTGTTTGGGCCGACAAAGTCTACAGAACACGGTGCCCACAATGTGTGGGAGTATCTTACCACCTGTGACGGGACCACAGACTCAGAAGTTCCATCTGCAAGACCGCCTTCCCACGTCACCCCACCTCCACACCAGCTTTCAGTTTCACTGAACCCAAACTAATGTCCTCCGACAACACAGACAAAATTACAGTAAAAGCCACCCGTATAAGTTTTCTTCCCATTCAGCTGATGATGGTCACGTATAGAGATACACAGAGCCGCTCTGTTCCCCACTCAGACCCCATACGTCCCTTCACCAGATGTTATTATTTCTGTCCAGGCTGGAATGACTGACTTGGTTCAAGGGCCGATTTGTTGTCCAGGGCACAGAATGGTTTGTTAGAACTCAGAGTGTCACCCTTTCTGTCTACAGGTAGTAAAGGAAAACCGTGAAGCCTGTGTGACCAATTCTATAGGATGTTACATGTGTTGTGTATTTCAGAGCAACAGACTACGTGACAAAACAATCAGCCAGAATCAGAGACTCTTAAAAGACTTTTTTTTACATTAATTTCACAGGAAATGACAAAACTCTCTGATACTGAAGTATCGCAAAGAATACTTTATAAAAGTAACCTTTTCAAGAATTGCCTTGTAACAAAGAAAACACACGTTTCTCACAGTTACTACCTTTCTCACAATGCAAGCTTCAGTTTGGGTGATCAGTTTCCAAGCCTGACACAGCAAAGCTCCACTAATTTGGTGGTCAAAGGGGCAACATTCTCTGATGTTGGAGCTCTGGTGGCAAGAAGTCTGAAATTAATGCTGTTGAGCAGCTCTGACCCAGCACCTAGTTCCCTGGTGACCATCTTCCATGAAAGTCCATGGAAATGTACAGGATACACTGAAACTTGAAAGGAATGCTGTGTCTCTTGTTCTAACATCATGGAATCTCCTTTTAAACTGGGAACTCATGGCTGTGGCTGCCCAAAACACATGACAAGAAAGAGTAGATGTGGGAAGACATTTTCTAGAACTATTCGGAAAAAAATAATTTAAAATGATTCTTTGTTCATTTTGTTTCATCATATTTACTGCTAGAAACACATTTCCTTTGCCCTTTTCTCTTGCCTTAAACAGAACTATCAGTGGAGAACACTTTTGCACTTTTGGGGGAATGCAAACTGGTGCAGCCACTGTGGAAAACAGGATGGAGGTTCCACAAAAAATTAAAAATAGAGCTGCTGTAAGAGGGAGCAATTACACTACTAGGAATTTATCCAAAGGGTACAAAACTGCTGATTTGAAGGGGCACATGCATCCCGGTGTTTATAGCAGCACTATCAACAATAGCCAAAGTATGGAAAGAGCCCAAATGTCCTTCAACTGATGAATAGATAAGGAAGATGTGGTATATATATACAGTGGAATAGTACTCAAACATCAAAAAGAGTGAAATCTTGCCATTTGCAACAAAGTGGATGGAACTAGAGTGTATTATGCTAAGCATAATAAGTCAAGTCAGAGAAAGACAAATGTCATATGACTTCACTCATATGTGCAATTTAAGAAACAAAACAGATGAACATAGGGGAAGGGAAGGAAAAATAAGATAAAAACATAGAAGGAGGTAAACCATAAGAGACTTCTAAATGTAGAGAACAAACTGAGGGTTGTTGGAGGGTTGTTGAATGGAGGGACAGGCTAAATGGGTGATCGGTATTAAGTAGGGCACTTGTCGGGATGAGCACTGGGTGTTATATGAAGGGATGACTCCCTTAATTCTACTCCTGGAACCAAGTAACACTATATGCTAACTGGGATTTAAATTTTAAAATAAGTCGGGGCGCCTAGGTGGTTCAGTTGGTTAAGCGTCTGACTTCTGGCTCAGGTCATGATCTCACAGTTAGTGAGTTCGAGCCCCGTGTTGGGCTCTGTGCTGACAGCTCGGAGCCTGGAGCCTGCTTCGGATTCTGTGTCTCCTTCTCTCTCTCTGCCTCTCCCCGACTTGTGCTCTGTCTGTCTCTCTCTCTCAAAAATAAATTTAAAAATGTGAAAAAAACTTTTTTAATTTTTTAAGTAAAACAAAGCCTTCTTTTTGATCAAAGAAGAATTCTTATAGTATTTTGCATTTTCTGAATTCTTAAGGGCAACAGATTATGAGATTAAAGAACCAGTTAAAATGGCAGACTTTTAAGGGAGGTATCAATTAATTTTCACAGGAAGTAGCGATATTTTATGGCATTCAAGCATCTTGAAAATATTTTGTAAAAATAACATTTTAAGAATCAATGTGTAATTAAAAGGAAACATGACAGGTTTCTTGCTGTTACTCATTTTCCCATAAATTGGGGTCCATACTGGAGTGTAGGTAAAACCGATTAATTTATACCTTTACAGAATGATCCTTTAAAACTAGGTTAAGGTATATGATATTGTTCTTTTTCTGTTTTTATCTTTGTTTTCATGTTCAATTCAATTGTTTTTTTCTTTTTCAACTGCATATCTTTTTGACTTCTTACTCCAGGATGGTTAATTAGGAGTCTGACATATTCTGAAGTAAGACTCAGAATTGAAGTAGGTAGCATAATAAATAAAAGTCAAAGAAACACAGAAGTTCCAAAAGGTAATGAAAGAAAAGATAAATAAAGTTGTTGGTAGTGAAATTTGAGACATTTATTGTAATCCTGTCTCCTTACCATAATTTGTTACTGGCCACCCAGATTCTTATCATAGAGCTCAACAGTGAAAAAACTGTATTATTTTTACCCAAGATATTTTCCAACCTTGTTAAAAATTCTTATTTTGTTTATTTTTTCAAAAAACCAACTCTTGGTTTCATTGATCTGCTCTACAGTTTGTTTAGATTCTATAGTGTTTATTTTCTGCTCTGATCTTTATTATTTCTCTTCTTCTGCTGGGTTTAGGCTGTCTTTGCTGTTCTGCTTCTATTTCCTTTAGGTGTGCTGTTAGATTTTGTATTTGGGATTTTTCTTGTTTCTTGAGATAGGCCTGGATTGCAATGTATTTTCCTCTCAGGACTGCCTTCGCTGCTTCCCAAAGCGTTTGGATTGTTGTATTTTCATCTTCATTTGTTTCCATATATTTTTTAATTTCTTCTCTAATTGCCTGGTTGACCCATTCATTCTTTAGTAGGGTGTTCTTTAACCTCCATGCTTTTGGAGGTTTTCCAGACTTTCTCCTGTGGTTGATTTCAAGTTTCATAGCATTGTGGTCTGAAAGTGTGCATGGTATGATCTCAATGCTTTTATACTTATGAAGGGCTGTTTTGTGACCCAGTATGTGATCTATCTTGGAAAATGTTCCATGTGCACTCGAGAAGAAAGTATATTCTGTTGCTTTGGGATGCAGAGTTCTAAATATATCTGTCAAGTCCATCTGATCCAATGTCTCATTCAGGGCCCTTGTTTCTTTATTGATCCTGTGTCTAAATGATCTATCCATTATTGTAAGTGGATTATTAAAGTCCCCTGCAATTACCACATTCTTATCAATAAGGTTGCTTATGGTTGTGGTTAATTGTTTTATATATTTGGGAGCTCCTGTATTTGGCGCATAGATATTTATAATTGTTAGCTCTTCCTGATGGATAAGCAAAATTGATAAACCTCAAGCCAGGGTTTTCAAAAAGAAAAGGGAGATGACCCAAATAGATAAAATCATGAATGAAAATGGAATTATTACAACCAATCCCTCATAAATACAAGCAATTATCAGGGAATACTATGAAAAATTATATGCCAACAAACTGGACAACCTGGAAGAAATGGACAAATTCCTAAGCACCCACACACTTCCAAAACTCAAACAGGAAGAAAGGAATACTTGAACAGACCCATAACCAGCAAAGAAATTGAATCAGTTATCAAAAATCTCCCAACAAATAAGAGTCCAGGACCAGATGGCTTCTCAGGGGAATTCTACCAGACATTTAAAGCAGAGATAATACCTATCCTTCTCAAGCTGTTCCAAAAAATAGACAGGGAAGGAAAACTTCCAGACTCATTCTATGAAGCCAGCATTACTTTGATTCCTAAACAAGACAAAGACTCAACAAAAAAGAGAACTAACTACAGGCCAAAATCTCTGATGAATATGGATGCAAAAATTCTCAATAAGATACTAGCAAATCAAATTCAACAGCATATAAAAAGAATTATTCACCATAGTTAAGTGGGATTCATTCCTGGGGTGCAGGGCTGGTTCAACATTCGCAAATCAATCAATGTGATACATCACATTAATAAAAGAAAAGATAAGAACCATATGATCCTGTCAATCGATACAGAAAAAGCATTTGACAAAATTCAGCATCCTTTCTTAATAAAAACCCTTGAGAATGTCGGGATAGAAGGAACATACTTAAACATCATAAAAGTCATTTATGAAAAGCCCACAGCTAACATCATCCTCAATGGGGAAAAACTGAGAGCTTTACCCCTGAGATCAGGAACACAACAGAGATGTTCACTCTCACTGCCGTTGTTTAACATAGTGTTGGAAGTGCTAGCATCAGCAATCAGACAATAAAAGGTAATCAAAGGCATCAAAATAGGCAAAGATGAAGACAAGCTTTCACTTTTTGCAGATGACATGATATTATACGTGGAAAACCCAACAGACTCCACCAAAAGTCTGCTAGAACTGATACATGAATTCAGCAAAGTCGCAGGATACAAAATCAATGTACAGAAATCAGTTGCATTCTTATATACTAATAATGAAGCAACAGAAAGACTAATAAAGAAACTGATCCCATTCACAATTGCACCAAGAAGCATAAAATACCTAGGAATAAACCTAACCAAAGATGTAAAAGATCTGTATGCTGAAAACTATGGAAAACTTATGAAGGAAATTGAAGAAGAATAAAGAAATGGAAAAACATTCCGTGCTCATGGATTGGAAGGATAAATATTGTTAAATGTCAATACTACCCAAAGCTAGCTACACATTCAATGCAATCCCAATCAAAATTGCACCAGCATTCTTCTCGAAGCTAGAACAAGCAATCCTAAAATTTGTATGGAACCACAAAAGACCTCGAATAGCCAAAGTAATTTGGAAGAAGACCAAAGTGGGAGGCATCACAATCCCAGACTTTAGCCTCTATCACAAAGCTGTAATCATCAAGACAGCATTGTATTGGCACAAAAACAGACACATAGACCAATGGAATAGGATAGAAACCCCAGAATTAGACCCACAAAAGTATGGCCAACTAATCTTTGACAAAGCAGGAAAGAATATCCAATGGAAAAAAGACAGTCTCTTTCACAAATGGTGCTGGGAGAACTGGACAGCAACATGCAGAAGGATGAAACTAGACCACTTTCTTACACCATTCATAAAAATAAACTCAAAATGGATAAAGGTCCTGAATGTGAGACAGGAAACCATCCAAACCCTAGAGGAGAAAGCAGGAAAAACCTCTCTGACCTCAGCCACAGCAATTTCTTACTTGACACGTCCCCAAAGGCAAGAGAATTAAAAGCAAAAATGAGCTATTGGGACTTCATCAGACAAAAAACTTCTGCACTGCAAAGGAAACAATCAACAAAACTAAAAGGCAACCAATGGAATGGGAAAAGATATTTGCAAATGACATATAGGACAAAGGGCTCGTATCCAAAATCTATAAAGAATTCACCAAACTCCACACCTAAAAAACAAATAATCCAGTGAAGAAATGGGCAGAAAACATGAGTAGACACTTCTCTAAAGAAAACATCCAGATGGCCAACAGGCACATGAAAAGATGCTCAACGTCGCTCCTCATCAGGGAAATACAAATCAAAACCACACTCAGATATCACCTCACGCCAGTCAGAGTGGCCAAAATGAACAAATCAGGAGATTATAGATGCTGGCGAGGATGTGGAGAAACAGGAACCCACTTGCACTGGTGGTGGGAATGCAAACTGGTGCAGCGCTCTGGAAAACAGTGTGGAGGTTCCTCAAAAAATTAAAAATAGATCTACCCTATGACCCAGCAATAGCACTGCTAGGAATTTACCCAAGGGATACAGGAGTGCTGATGCATAGGGGCACTTGTACCCCATGTTTATAGCAGCACTTTCAACAATAGCCAAATTATGGAAAGAGCCTGTATGTCCATCAACTGATGAATGGATAAAGAAGTTGTGGTTTATATATGCAATGGAATACTATGTGGCAATGAGAAAGAATGAACTATGGCCTTTTGTAGAACATGGATGGAACTGGAGAGTGTTATGCTAAGTGAAATAAGTCATACAGAGAAAGACAGATACCATGTTTTCACTCTTATGTGGATCCTGAGAAACTTACCAGAAGACCATGGGGGAGGGGAAGAAAAAAAAAGGTTAGAGAGGGAGGGAAGCAAACCATAAGAGACTCTTAAAAACTGAGAATAAACTGAGGGTTGATGGGGGGTGGGAGGGAGGAGAGGGTGGGTGATGGGTATTGAGGAGGGCACCTGTTGGGATGAGCACCGGGTGTTGTATGGAAACCAATTGGACAATAAATTTCATATTTAAAAAAATAAAAATAAATAAAAAATAAAAATAAATTCGTATTTTGAAGGATTGCCCTGAAGATAGTCAAGCCAAGATCTCTTTGAGAAGGTTATTGAGAACTGTGTTTATTTGTTTGTGTTCTTTGGCAATTAAGTATGACTTTGGGTTAGTTACCCAAGATTACCCAGAGCCACGCACTCGACTTTTCAATCGCTCTAGGCTGGTTTCTTTGTTTTGTTTTGGGTGACAAAGGACAGTGACTACCCTTGTGAAACAATTTAAAATAAGCTCCATTTTTCACACGTTGTTCAATCCATCATGACTGGCATCACTGGGGAGGGAAAGAGATTCAGGCGGATGTCCTCTTTGAATGACCTGAGGTATGGTGACCTGATGCCCCTGAGCCATGGCTATCTTTGAGGGAAATCGCAGGGAAATATCAGTCATAGGAAAGGGTTACCCCAAGATGTTAAAACAGCATCTCCGGTTCTTGCTCTTCTCACATACAAATCTCCTTTTGAACTCTAAGCTCATGGCCATGGCTGTGACTCATTCAGGTCGGGAAGAGACTCAGGTTTTCACACAGAGGGAACAAGAACCTGGAAGGCCTGGAAGAACCTGTCCTACATGATGAGAAAGACTGTATGGGAGGAGTTTTTCTAAACACCAAGTAGGAAAAATAGTCCTTGTTTATGTTATTCCATTATCTTAGGCAGCTCTTCCGTTAAGAAATTCCTTTGATTAATCTGGTACATGACGGGTAAGTATGATGGGATACAGCCCATCAGTTGATGTCCAAGAATCTTACATTCACTGCCTGATACATAAAATCTTCCCTGTCTTCCTCTTTTTTTTTTTTTAATTTTTTTCAACGTTTTTATTTATTTTTGGGACAAAGAGAGACAGAGCATGAACGGGGGAGGGGCAGAGAGAGAGGGAGACACAGAATCGGAAACAGGCTCCAGGCTCCGAGCCATCAGCCCAGAGCCTGATGCGGGGCTCAAACTCACAGACCGCGAGATCGTGACCTGGCTGAAGTCGGACGCCCAACCGACTGCGCCACCCAGGCGCCCCCCCTGTCTTCCTCTTAAATTGGGCTATTAGCTCTCTATATGTAGGAGATGACCTCGTTTTCCCTGTCAAGTCCTCTTACAGAGCGCTTTTACGCTGTTTAACTCCCCAGATGACTTACAATGGCGGTTTCTAACACTGGCATTTTACATTCTTAATCAGCTATCCTGGCAACAGCAGATAGCTGACGACACTTGAACTAGCAGAATACCATCTGTCAGTGGAGACACCCTCTTGGTCACCATCAGAGTTGATGGGAACTATTTTCTCTACAGATGAGCTGGCAGGAAGCCAAGAAGATGGACATTCACTTCCCAGTGGTTGAACTTAGCTAGATACACATCTCTACATAGTCAGTGTCCCTATGCTTTCTTAGAGTGTCAAGGCCGGTGCCCTAGGTCCTCACCACAGACCCAGATCTCCACGATCAGATCTTCACACTTCCACAGGCAGCAAGAACCGTATCTTTATTGCTTTTCCTCTGACACCACAGCATGCTTTATATGAATTTGCTTACATGATAAAGCCTTTACCCCTTTGTTGGCTCTTTCCACTCTGCTGCAGCCACAGGAGATTTGCATATTGTCCCCTAGGGAGGACCTTCCCTTGCAAGTCTGAGATAAAAGGTCACCTCTAAACTTGCTTTGACTTATCAGGGCTCATCCTGTTCAGCTTCTCAAAATGAGGTTCCCTGCTCAGCTCCTGGGACTCATCATGCTCTGGATCCCAGGTGAGTGCAAAGGGGGCGATGAGAAAGGAGAATGGGGTGGGGAGAGGGTGCCCCTGCTCTCCATGTGTATTCTGACCAGGTATGTTCATGCTCCGGGGAAGAGAACTTGATATTTTGCCTATGAGAATTAGGAACTACCTAAAACAAACAATGACTAGTGTCAGATGAATTCCTTGAGACAGAATCATTTTTATGCCTTGTAAATATTAATTTTTTAATTATGATATGGGTCATTAATAAAAAAAAACCAGATGAACCTGAAATAATTAACAAAGGAAAATCAAGAAAATTGCTTATAATGTCTGTATGTAACCTTGAACTTCTTTCTCTTTAATTTAGGATCCAGGGGGGATATTGTGATGACGCAGACCCCTCTGTCCCTGCCCGTCACCCCTGGAGAGCCGGCCTCAATCTCCTGCAGGGCCAGTCAGAGCCTGCTGCACAGTGATGGAAATACTTATCTGAATTGGTACCTGCAGAAGCCAGGCCAGTCTCCACGGCGACTGATCTATCTTGTTTCCAACCGGGCCTCTGGGGTCCCAGACAGGTTCAGCGGCAGCGGGTCAGGGACAGATTTCACCCTGAGAATCAGCAGGGTGGAGGCTGACGACTTTGGAGTTTATTACTGCGGTCAAGCTTTACAGTATCCTCCCACAGTGGTTAAACTTTGAACAAAAACCTGCCCGTCTGGGATATTTCAGCTGCCCAAAAGTGTCGTTTGTCTGGGGAAGCCACAGCAGATCGTCTGAGTCTGTGTGGGCGGAAGAAGTTGGACAACCCAGGGGAATAGGTTGCAGCTGAGGGCCCCAGACCATGAGGGCTTTGGCTGCCCCTCAGGCTCCACGTGTTAAGGTCCCGTCAGGTGCCACAGGCTAAGAATGGCAGAGCCAGTCTCGCGATGTTTCTGTGGACTTAGACACGGGCTTATCTTGGGTGTAATGTTAGCAATGGAGTCTGCATCACAGGGCTGGCATATGTTTGGCTCCGGCAAGCACTGCCGAATGGTTTTCCAACAAGTCAAACGTACACTCCGCACCTATGTACAAATTCCAGTTGCTATAAATCCTTTGCAACACTTCTTATGCCACACTTTTTATCATATCCATATTGCTAGATCCTGAAATGGTATGGTGGTAAACATTTATATTTCCTTGATGAGGAAGACGTTGAGAAATTTTTCATGTTTATTTCCGATTAGCTATTTGGATATTCTTTTTCTTGGGAAGTGCTTGTTTTGCTTGTTTAACTGATATATACACTTACCTATCATCATATTGATATAATAGGTAATTTGTATGTTTATACATAAATATATATGGCTTGTCTCTTCTCTTGTAAGGAGTTCTTTATACATTCAGAAATAATCTTTTTGTCAGATTGGAGTATCCTCTCATGCTTTTCGACACATCTATTCACCTTTTAAATGATTATTTGAAATGAAATTCTTAATTTGATGAAGTCTCATGTATCGAATTTTTTCCTCCCACAATTATATGGCCATGTTGTTTAAAATGTATTTGCCTCCCTTTCTGGGTACGTGGGTGACTCGGTTGAACATCTGATTTCAGCTCAGGTCATAATCTCACAGTTCATGAGTTTGAGCCACCTGTCCGGCTCTGTGCTGACAGCTCAGAGCCTGGAGCCTGCTTCAGATTCTGTGTCTCCCTCTTTCTGCCCCTTCCCCACTAGCGCTATGTCTCTCAAAAATAAATAAAAACATTTAAAAATTTAAAAATATATTAAAACATCTTTACCCCCCCTTTAGGGACCAAAGATACCCTCCGACACTTTCTTCATTAAAGCATAATTACTTTAACGCCTACATGTAGAAATATGATCCTTCACTAACTCGTGCTTTTGCTTGATATGAGTTGGGCCAAGGTTTTTATTTACATTTTTATAACTTATTAAAAAGTAAAAATGACCAATAATCCACCTTACTGCCTTTGTTAGAAATCAAGGGACGGCGTACATGTGGATCATTTCTTGGACTTTTTGTTTAGTTCTATTTGTTTGTCTATCTTTATACCCATCATACACTACACTGTATTATGCAACTTTGTCATAAGTTTCAAAACCTCTCATTATTAGTTTTCTGACATTATCTTACTTCTTAGGAGGTCCTTGGAGATTGTAGATCATATAAATTTCATGTAAGTTAGTTTATCAATTTCTTCAATTTTGAAAAAAAGTCCCTTAGGAATTTTAATTGGATTACATTGAATATTTATATCAATTTGGGAAAAACTTAATCTTAATAATGTTGACTCCTTTACGTTATCAACCTAGAAAATATCTCTAGATACCAAAATCTTCTCTAACCCACAATAGATATTATATATGTTTTTATTTATTTATTTGGAGAGAGAAGGAGAGAGAAAGAGAGAGAATCTGAGTGGGGAAGGACAAAAAAAGAGGGAGAGAGAGAATCCCAAGCAGGCTCTGTGCTGTCAGTGCAGAGCCCGACGTGGGGCAGATTCTTATGAACCGTGAGATCATAACCAGAGCCGAAGTCAAGGGTGGGATATTAACTGACTGAGCCACCCGGCACCCCTAGGTATTTTAGAGATCGACACTGAACCCAAAGCCTTTGCTAAGATATTTCTAGTGTTTTCTTTTAGATTTTTAAAGATTTATGTACACAATTTGTTATCGTAAGTAAGGATAGTGTAATGGAACACATTTTACAGGGTTTTACATTATGAAGATGAAATACAGAGGCAGGTAACACTGCATCCTTATTTCCTGTCTTCTTTTGATTCATTTTTAACCTCAGGTATTTATGGTGACATTATGTTTGACTGAGTCCCCAGTCTCTGTCTGGAGCTTCTGGAGGGAGAATTATCATTACCCCCAAGGCCAATGAAAGTTTCAAGGACACTGATGGGAAAACCGATTTGAACTGGTCCCAACAGAAAAGGGGAAAACCCAAGCACTTCATTTACCATGTTGCCCAGTTACAGCCTGGGGTACCCGGGATGGTTCAGGGGCAGTTAGTCTGACAGGGATTTCCCACTGACCATCAGCAGCCAGGAGGCTGAAGCTGCCGCCATCTTCCTTCCCTCTTCCCACAGTGATGCAGTCCCCAACAGAGACCCCACAAAACACATCTCCACGAGACTTCACTCTCAGTTGCTTCCCCTGCCCAGGCCCCTACTTGCCTGGTCTTAATCAGTGACTTGATTAATCTGTGGCTATTTAATTGAAACAGAAAACCAAAACCCAAACCAGAAACCCCAGGTCTAGAAGGAGCCACCTGAGTTTTAGTCAAGGACCATCCAGTGCCATTTCAATAATCTTGTAAATAAATAATTAATGCCTTACAGTTATTTTCAGTCGCATGAAGGTAGAAAAAATTTCTTGTCTTGAAAGAAGTCAAGAGATGAGGTACATGCAAATCACACTTGAAGGATGACAAACACATTTTATCCATTTTAAACCAAACCCGGCTACGCGTTAGTATTTTCTTCGTTACTGGGTGAAAGGTTTAGTGAGGAGAGGAATCATTTCGTGTTCCCTACAGACTCTGGCCTAGTGATGGACATCATAGCGTCAACTTCATGAATAACAGTGAAGAGTCTCACAGCCCAAACTCAAAGGGATCCCACATCAAAAAATCCTTTGAGTTGCTAGATCACACCAGAGCCATTAGATGGCAGGCAAACCCCACGATAAACAACAAAGAAGACCGCCCCCCCCCCCCCACAGTCCTGATCTTCAAATACTGAGAGAGCAAGAGTGATATTGCCCAGTTATGACCCAGGAGCTCCAAAGGCTGAACGGGTTCTCTGGTGCGATGGGGACACCTGAGAGGAGCTGTCTCTGTGCTGGGTGGTGGAGAAAACCCTCTGTGTGGCTGTGCTCGAGGCCAACGTGGCCTTGGCCCATCCCCTCTGTGATGGCTGTGTCTCAGAGCACTTCCCTACCTTCTTGGGGCAGGGTCAGCTTCAGCAGGAACCTCGGGGACATGGGGACCCCGGCTTTGCTCCTTCCTTCTTGCTGACTGACTCTGGTGAGGAAGGAGGACTCAGGCTTCATCCTCAGCTTGTTGGCATTAAACTTGGACATTTAAACTTGGACCAGTAATACATCAAACTGAATGAGCTATCTGCTTAGTATTAACGCTTGGGGATGTCCATGTTGGCTTTCCCACTTACGTGCCAGTGGGGACACTGTGTGGACATCTCCTGCGTCCCTCCCTACGGTCCAGGAGAGAGAGAGGGTCACCATTCCCCGCAGGGCCAGCCAGCGGAGGAACACTGCCGTAGCCTGAAATCAGCAGAAACCAGGAAGGGCTCCGGGGTTCCTGCTCACTCACGCTGCCCCCTGGACGCGATGCCTGCCTGGTCAGGGGCAGCGGGTGGGGACAGAAGTCACTCGCATCATCAATGACCGAGATGCTTGCAGGAACACAGGTCCTGTCCTCCTGTCGCCTCTTGGGGGCACAAACCTCACGCGGCTGTCACTCCTGCCCTGGGGCTGCTGAAGGTCTGGGACCTTGTCGATGACAGGGGTAGGGCCGACAGCTCTGACATGGCATCCCCCCTCCTCTTCCTGCCACTGGCTCCCAGGCTCCTCATCCGGGCACCTCCAGTGTGTCTCCTCTTGGTCACCGAGTGGAAGCGCAGGGTGTGTGTGCAGCTCCTGTTCTGGATTCACCCACCCCAGGTCCCCTTACTTCCCGCACAGGCCATTCACGCCTGCAGGCGACAGCCTTGTTCCCTCACACATCCGGGCCCTTGTTAACCTGCGGTTCTGACTCCACCTCAGAATCCTCTGTTGGTAAGTGCTGGTTCTTGGAAACCAGAAAATAAACTATGAACACTCAGAATCTTGCACATGGGGACAGACCCGCCCGCTGAGACCCGCGTCCTGGAGGCCGTGGGTGGCAGTGAGAGCTGGGCAGGGAGATCACGCCTGGCAGGGAGTCAGACACGAGGCTGTGACCAGGCCATGGAGAGGTTTTGTCTGTGAGCTTGGCTACAAGGGAGGGACTCGTCCATCTGCCTCTCAGGGTGGGGCTGTGCCCTGTTGGGTCACCTTTCATAACTTGTCCCGGGCCCCAGGATGCATGGACAACTACGTGAATTCTTGGACACAGGCAAAGGTGGGAAGGCCCAGGGGCACTTGATTTCCGGTTTGTGCCACGTTTAAGCATGATGTGGCTCTTCTGAGCATCCACGTTTCCTCGAAGGCTTTGAGCGAAATAATACACTGCGGTGCCCGGGTGGGGTGTCGTTGCAGGCAGCGGAGGGTGGCACGTCCTGACTCAGGCCCCAGAGACCCTGGCAGCATCTCGGGACAGCTTCGTCTCCATCACCTGCAGAAGCAGCACGGAGGTAGGTACCTCCATGGCGTGGTACCAACAGAAACCCAATGAGGCTCCCAAGCTGCTCATCTTTGGGGCGTTTGCCCGGGCCGCCGGAACCCCGTCCAGGTTCCGGGGAAGTGGCTCTGGCTCGGACTTCTCCCTCACCATCCACGGAGTGGAGGCTGAGGACATCGGGATATATTACTGTCAGCAGCACTTCAGCTGGCCTCCCACAGCGACACGTCCCCACACCCAAATCCCCTGTCTGGGTCGTGGATGCCGGTTCTCGAACCAAGACACCTGCTTCCCGCAGGAGGCCACGGCGTGAGAGGTGTGACGTGCCTGTATTTGAGATTCCACACCCTGAGAGTCTCTGTCTCCTGACCTGGTGACGCGGGGGCGGGCTCCAAAGAGTGAATTGACTGTAGAAATTTATAAATTGATAGCAATGCTACTTTTATTATCACCGTCCACCGGCAATTGTGAACAATGCCAATGACAAGACACTTGCTCCCACAGGAAGGACCACGCCCCCCAGCACACCACACTCCCTGTCACGCCACTGGATGGCCCACTCACATGTCTGGTCGTTGGTGCGGGCTGTTGGCCGGGGGCCTCAGGGCCCCACGTGACCTCTCATCGACCATGAGGCTAGATCGGCTTTCTTGCACTCTGAGATGGAAGGTGAAAGCTGCAAAGCCTCTCGAGGCCTGGATTCCAGAACTGGCCCGGGGCCCCTATCACCACATGCTGTTTGACACAGCACGTCCCAAGGGTGCACTTTGATTCAAGAAATCAAGAAATAGTCTCGACAGTCCTATTCGAGAGATCAGTTTACGCTCGATGGAAGGAGCAGGTGGCAGTGTTCTTCTCACCTACCATAAGTGCCTTGAATTATAAGTTTAACAATGGCCAAGAGAAGAACGGCTGAGATATGTACTTAATGCTTATTATGTGCCATAAACTGAGCTAAGTCTTAATATGAGATGTTTTATTTGCCTCTTCCAGTAGAAGGCTATGAGGCAGAGAGAGGTTATGAAATGTGTCCGAGGTCATTCAGACAGTAAGCCAGGATTCTAACCAGAAAATCTGAATCATAGAACGGGGTGGGTGGTGTCACCACCCAGAGGAATTCTGCATAGCTAGCCATGGAAAAATTCTGTGAGAAGCACTAGCACTGGGGGGTAGCCAGTCACATAATAAATAATCTCAAGCCTCAGATATATCCCAGATCGGACCAGCTCTCAGCGCCTCCACTGCCTGACCTGGAGCAAGCCTCCATCATCTTTCACCCGGACCAGGGCTGTACCCTCCTCAAAGATGGCCAGCTTCTCCCCTGGTCCACCTGCAGTCCGTTCTCAACTCGGCAACATCGCCTCGCATCTTCTGCTGACACAGGTTTGTCGGTCAGGTAGCATGACGCCAAGAATTTTGTGAGCCACAGACCGAGGTGCTGACAGTAGCATGGTAGACAAGGACGGCAAGCAGTAGCCAGACGTAGGGTCTATTGTAGTGGTGACAAACGGCTGTCCCCTTCTTGGTGGAGGGGGTGCATAAAATATAGCTACTACCAGACGGGTAGCTGGATCCCCTGGGCACTGAAGCCCGATAAGGGTTCAGGGATAGGATTAATCTTTTTCCTTTAAACTGTTGTGCAATTACCTGGTGGGAAAATGCCAGGTAAGTCCCGGTTAGGGGACGTCTGTGTTGTGGAGCCCGGGTGTCACCTCCATCCTCCTCGTCGTGGCCACCGGATGCCTGAGCTCAACGAACAGGCACTGGCGTGTCTGGGAAAGAGGCTAACTGACCTCCACGGAGTTGGTCATCTCGTCTGCCTGATGATTGAGAGCTCCCTGTACAGGGCACGTGTTGTCATGAGCATTTGCATAGGACACAAATGCTCTTACAGTAGGTGCCTGGTCCAGAGATCCATTCATAAAACTCTACTTTGGAGCCTCTCGTCACCAACCTCCCAGGTCGTTTTATCCAATCTTCTGACCGTCGGACCACACCGTTAATGAGTGCCCTTGAATGTTGTAGAGCTCTGATTTGGGTTCTCTGTGAGAGGTACCATGGATTGGAAAACACAACCCCAAGCTCTGCCCACTAGATGAATTTCCTCCCACGTGTTCTCCTCCCCACCCCCGCCATTTTTAAAGTGGTCATTAAAGCTAAAAATCTACCTTGGAGGGCTGACAGCATATCCCACATAAATTAAATCTGAACTATTTTCTTTCCCATTCAGTGTGTAGAGGAAATTCACATAAGGCTGTGGGTATAGGATGAGGGTAAAGGAGGAATTCAGCAAGTGCAGGTTCCAAGACAGTTCGAACAACTTCTATATGTACAGCACATGTGCCCTGGGGACTTCGTCAAGGACCAGCCTGTGTATCCCACTTCTACCTGATGATAGGAGGCTGTTGTGCACGTGTGCATTTATATCTGGGTGCATCAGATCCCACTGAATTCATAAAAGACAATGCAGATCACATGGTTTCTTTGTGTCCTAAAGACTACAGGTAGTCTCTACCGGGGCTCAATGAGAAGTCAGGACTATTATCCCACAAGGGATAGGTTATCTTTAGGAGAGACCATAACATTGTTGTTTCGATACCCTAGAGGTCTGTACTGTGGTTCTGGAACCTCCAAGCACTGTCCCTATGTGCCACAGGCACTTTAAGCATCATTGGCTTACTGAATCATAAGTCCACTGCATGCTGAACTTGGTGCGGACTCCTCTTCTGTTCTGGGACTCACTCGACACAGCCAACTTTACTACCAAATCAATAAATGAGTCAGAGAAAGTCTCTCAAAAATGGACGTGTTGCCTTCAGGATCCAAAGAGGACGGCTACCCGGGGTTGACTCTATCTTTTAGTTATGAGATTCATGTCTTTATTTTAGAAAAAATTTCTCAATATTCCCCAGATCATTCAACTACGAGAAACTTACAACAACAACCAGTACCATGAGGGAGCTAGGGGCCAATTGTAGGGTTTATCTTGGGCTTGTATACTTAGCCATGGTATTTGATCTGTGACAAAGGAGGCAAGAATATACAATAGGGGAAATACAGTCTCTTCAAAAATGGTTATGGGAGTCAGTTAATCATCCAACTCCTTATTTCAGTTCAGATCATGTAGTCCTCTGAGCTGGGCATGGAACCTGCTTAAGATTCTCCCTCTCCCTCTCCCTCTGCCCCTCCCCCCTCCCAAACACAAACAAGCAAACAAACACATATTATACACACAAACACACACACATACGCACACACACACAATAATACTGGGGAAACTGGACAACTACTTGCAAAACAATGAAACTGGACCACTTTCTTGTACCGCACTCAAAAATAAACTCAAGATGGATTAGAGTCCTAAATGTGAAACCTGAAATCATAAACCGCCTAAAAGAAAACATAGGTAGTAATCTCTTGGACATTGGCCCTAGCAACCTATTTATAAATGTGTCTCCTCAGCCATGGGGAAAGGAAGCAAAATAAAGTATTGGATCTACACCAAAATAAAAAGCTTTATTACAGCAAGGAGAACCATCAACAAAACCAAAAGGCAACCTAATGAATGGAGAAAGGTATTTGCAAATGACTTATCCAACAAGGGGTTCGTGTCCAAAATATATAAAGAACTCACACAACTCAAAACTAGAAAAAACAAACAGTCCAACTGACTCTGGATTTTTAATTATATAAGCCCTAGGAATGATTTCTTAAAATTGGAAACAACTTAGCCAATATCGTTACAAATATTTTTGTACTCCCTTCCCCACATTCTCTTCTTAGATCTCCAATTATACGCAAAATAGACTGCTTGAAGCTGTCACACAGTTCACTGATGCTCTGTTCATTTTATTTTTTTCCAAGTTCAGAAAGAGTTTTCTACAAACCCAGCAGATTCTTCACGTGTATATCAGTCACTGTGTGGTCACATGTACAGGGGAACTCTGTAGATACTCTGGGTTCTGTCTCTGAGCTGACAACGGACCATCCCGAGGCCATCAGCAAATCGGATCAAAGAGAAAGATTGTCTGGCCTCGGTAATATCCCAACGTACCAGATGCAGAGCTTGTTAAATGGCTTGCAGTTTCTTAAAATGTGTCATTCTCAATCGAACCTATCTGAGATGGAGGGGAGGCAAAGAAAGCATATCATGAGCATTGAAGAGAACACAAGACACTTTCCTCAAAGGACAGTAGACTGATTCTATGCCATGGCCCCACGGAGAGACGTGTGTGCCACCCTGGTCAGGCTCGGGCATCTGGCGGACAGGAGCCTGGCTTGTTACTGAGATTACCCAGCCCCGCAGCTGTGCCCAGCCTGTCCCTTCCTCTGCTGATTTGCATATTACTCAAGCACAGCCCACTTCCCTGAACGCTGATTAATGGGCCGGTCACACCCTGTGCAGGACCCAGGCCCGGTCAGGACACAGCATGGACGTGAAGGCCCCCGCTCAGCTCCTGGGCCTCCTGCTGCTCCGGCTCCCAGGTAAGGAAGGAGAACACCGGGAAATTACTCAGCCAGCGCGCCCAGTACTGCCTGGCCCTCCAGCCGCGTCCTCTTATGACACGATTCGTCGTGTGGGTCTTTGTTTCTCTGTGCCCCATCTCAGGAGCCAGCTGCGAAATCCAGATGACCCAGTCTCCATCCTCGCTGTCTGCATCTCCAGGAGACAGAGTCACCATCACCTGCCGGGCGAGTCAGAACGTTAACACGTGGTTAGCCTGGTTTCAGCAGAAACCGGGGAAAGTTCCTAAGCTTCTGATCTATCGTGCATTCACGTTGCAAACTGGGGTCCCCCTGTGGTTCAGCGGCAGTGGGTCTGGGACAGATTTCACCCTCACCATCGGCAGCCTGGAGCCTGAAGACGCTGCCACTTACTACTGCCGGCAGCATAACAGCGGCATCCACAGTGAGTTAACGAGAGACAAAAACCTCTATAACCTTCAGTGATTATCTCATTATACCAGGTGCTTCTTTATCAGCAGCTGCTGTGGTGCTCAGCTCAGCATGTCTGTTCTGTTCGGAAATCCTGAGGTTCTGAAAAGCAAGTCCATGACAAGATTTGAACTCTGATCCCTGGCTGTGCCTCAGCCTTCGCTGCACAACCAGGTTCAAACACAATTTCACCACTAAGGGCGTCAGATCCGATTCATATGAACGGACGCCTCCGATGGTCCCGGCCGGCGTGAGAGGACGCCCACATCTGCGACAAACAGACACAGGCAGAGAAGAGTGGAAACCAACGTAATTCGCAGATGGAAGGATTATATGCGGAGAAAATTCCAAATATTTTACAAAGAAGCTACTAGAAATAATAGGAGAAATAGGTCATCATTGGATTCAAATCAACATGCAAAAGTCAGTTTGATTTCTATGCAACTGAAAGAAATGCTTAAAAATTAAACTTAGAAAGCGCACGAGTTCCAAGTGCCTCAAAAGCGTCCAGTATTTAGGAAAAATAACAAAATACACTCAAAGTTCCAGAATATCCTTTAAACACACACACACACACACACACACACACACACAATCTACGTAAATGGAAGGCCGTATTATGCTCAAGGATTGAAAGTCTCCGTACTGTGAATATGTCAATTCTCTCTTCCCCTTCTGCCCATGTCTGTATAGAAGCTGGAACGTTCACCCCTCACAAGTCTCCAGCTCAAGCTAGGGCGCTTCTAGTGCCTATAATCCCACTCCTTAGCGATTATAAATGCTCAATATGCTGTCCCGTGGAAACCAGCCTGGACCTGCTCATGCACATCCTGCTGTCTCCAGGAGTCCCTTGTAGGGATAATAAACACCCTCTCAACTTCTCTTGGTAGGTGGCATATCGTCAGCCTCAAAAAATGCCTATTAATTGGAAAAGGAGTACTTCCCACCTCCACGGAAAAACCCTAAAACATAAATATTGAAAGAGATAAGGAAAGAAGGAAAGCTCACAGAGTCGAGCCCCACTTTTCTCTTTTCCGGCAAGAATCTGAGATAAAGGACAGGCCAAGAGGCCTCAGAGCTGAGCAAAGCCTTCAGCCATCTCACACAGCCATAGATAAAAATTAATCTCGGGGCACCTGGGTGGCACAGTTGGTTACGTGTCTGACTCTTAATCTTGGTTCAGGTCATGATGTCACAGCCCGTGAGTCGAGCCCCACATCGGGCTCTGCGCTGATGGTGAGGAGACCAGTTGGGATTCTGTCTCTCCTTCCATCTGCCCCTCGCCCACTTGTGCACACACTCTCTCTCTCTCTCTCCCTGTCTCCAAATAAACTTAAAAAAAATTTTTTTAATTAATCTTCAAGGACTATAAAGAAGGAGGGATTCTGACAAATTTCAAGGACTCCAGTTGGAATCCTGGCAGGCCCACCCCCTAGGAGGAGGGAAGAACCGGGCAATGTATGACCCATGCTGGAGCCCAGACTCAAAGCACAGTGCAATCCTTGACTGGATGGGGGTGACATACCCTAGCGTTTCAGGCTGCCAGGCTCAAATGTAATCTCTTTCTGGATGAAAAAAATCATTCCAGAGCCGAAAATCGCCACTAAACTGTTTCACGGCCACTATGTGTGTAAATCGACAAAAGGATTAAGTTCACACAACACAGTATGGTTTTCAGTCAACAATTCTAAGCCAACAAAATCGAGGAGAGAAAAAAACAGGCAACAGAAACAGACCCCTCCTTTTGCAGATATCAGGTAATAGGATGTAACATGCGTAATGCAGGAGGTGACAAGATTGAGAGTTAGAAAGCCCGAAACTATTATAAGTAACCGTCAAGACGACCCAGCTCAAGGTTCTCCCTTTCTGCACGCATGACAAAGTGTGAAACCTGGTTCTCCCCAGGCCAGGGGTCATGGCTTTGGAGACCTGCAGATCACACTCACATATTTTTTAATGTTGTTCGATTATTGAGAGAGAGAGAGAACACAAGACGGAGAGGGGCAGAGAGAGAGAGAGAGGGAATCCCAAGCTGGCTCTGCACTGCCAGCACAGAGCCCAACGTGGGGCTTGAACTCACGAACCGTGAGATCACCACCTAGCTGAAACCAAGAGTCGGACACTTGACCAACCGGCTGAGCCACTCAGGCGCCCCGAGATTCACGTTTTTAAAAAAATGTTTGTTTATTTGAGAGAAAGTGACAGAAAGAGAGAGCACACGAGAGGGGGAGGGGCAGAGAGAGGGAGAGAGAGAATCCCAAGCAGGCTCCACACTGCCAGCCCAGAGCCTCATGCAGGACTCGAACTCACGGAACTGTTGAGATCATGACCTGTGCAGAAACCAAGAGTTGGACGCTTCACAGACTGGGCCACCCAGGTGCTCCCGGCACATCATTTCTTTCTTTCAGAACTATTTTTTCCTATTTGCATTCCCATGGTAAGTTTCTTCCCTTTTCCAGTTTCCCACGGGTGGCTGTGCTTAATCAGGCTCTATCCCTCTTGTCGGTGGCAGTGGGAGGGCGTGTCTCCATCTCCTACAGGGCCAGTCTCAGTCCCATCCATGGCGCCGGTTCCAGCAGAAGCCACACCGATCTCTGGGCACCACTGACGCAGAGGGTGTCCACAGGGCCCCCCGGGGGCCCAGCTTAGGTCAGTGCCAGCGGGTCAGGGACAGATTGCACACACATAATAGGCAGCATGGAGCGTGGGGACACCACGCACACTTGTGCACACAGAACCCTCACTACGACCCTGCGCAGCGTGACGACCCTAAACACACCCTCCCGTGTGGGGGCGGCGGTTCTGCTCAACCCAACAGCTGCCTCCCCCAGGGATCAGTCAGGGCAGCTGCTCCTCTCAGAGGAAAACCAAGCTGGGGGGGAGGTGACAACGGTGGGGGGCCCTCGCAGGAGGGCAGTGAGGCAGAAATATGGGCTTAACGCTAGCTAATAGCACAGGATTCGTGTTAATTTTCAGGTTTGATAAGTAGGCTGTGGTTATGCAAGGTGATACGTTAGGGGAAGCCAGGGCGGGAGTATATAGGAACTCTCTTTTGTGTGAAATTTTGGGTGAGTCTAAATTATCCCGAAGTGAATGATGGCATAGAAATAAAAATAACTCAAAGTCAGGAGAGGGCATAGTCTTACCGAAGAATTCCGCAAGCCCCATTCTGTTTTTCCTTCAGTCTCCGGTTGTAATTCCAGCGGCTGCTGGTGATGCCCGGCTCCCATCATCTGCAGTGTGTTCACTTATTGGAGCAATCTTGAAAAACGTAGAAGGTGATCAAAACCTGCTAGTGCCTACTTCTGAGAATAAAACTCCAAGTGACCAGAGTTCAATGTTTGCTTAGAATTCCATTTCTTTTTGTGGCACCTGGGTGGCTCAGTCGTTTAATCATCCGACTGTTGATTTCAGCTCAGGCCATGCTCTCACGGTTCATGAGATCGAGCCTCGAACTGGGCTTTGCACGGACAGCACGGAGCCTGCTTAGGATTCTCTCTCTCTCTCTCTTGCTTTCTTCCCCTCCCCTGTTCTCTTTCTCTCTCTCTCAAAAAATAATACACATTAAAATAATTCTTTAAATAAACATGAAAAAAGCTTAAGATTCACCAAATATGTATGGAATTCAGCCTTATTTAGAAGTATAAAGGTGACTGGGAAAGTTCTAGAGAACTACAAAACTGGTCGAGGAAAAGAAGGAAACATTTAACACAAGTTACTATTTTTTTAAATATGTATTTATTTTTGGGGGGGTGGGTGCAGGTGGGGAGGGGCAGAGAGAAGGGGACAGAGGATCTGAAGCAGGTTCTGGGGCTCGAACTCACGAACCTCGAGATCATGACCCAAGCTGAAGTCGGGCGCTCAACTGACTGAGCCACCCAGGTGCCCCAGTGTGTGCCTGTACTCTTTAGGCAGCATCGATTTTATCTCTCAATTTCCCTTCAAACACAGACATGTTATATTACTTTGCTCACGTGGGAGTGCCCCCCCACCCCCACTGCCTCCTCCCAGCTGCTGTGCCCACAGGAGATTTGCATATCGTTCCCTAAGGGAGGGCTAACGTACACAGTCTCAGATAAAACCTTTGCACCTGACATAAAAGATCAGCTCTAACCTTGCTTTGATTGACCAGGACTCACCAGTTCAGCTTCTCAAAATGAGGTTCCCTGCTCAGCTGCTGGGGCTGCTGATGCTCTGGATCCCAGGTGAGGGCAGAGGGGGGATGAGAAAGGAGAGCGGGGTGTGGAGGGAGAGCTCTGGGCAGCTACTGCTCCCCACGTGTGTTCTGTCCACGGGTGGGACTGCCCCCCGGCAGGGGAATTTAATTTGGGGGCCTGGGAAATCAAGAAGAAACTGAAAGGAACAAAGAACAGTGCTTTAGTGAGATGCTGGAAAGGAAGAGGCCACTTTGTGCCTGCAATTCTTTGGAAACTGGATACATTTAGAGGATGAATCAAATCACAAAATACGATTTAGGCTTAAATACAAAAACATTTTAAATCATAAAAGTGGCTTCTAAGGTTTCTGCATAACGTTGTGCTTCTCTCTCATTATTTTAGGGTCCAGTGGGGATGTCGTGATGACGCAGACCCCTCTGTCCCTGCCCGTCACCCCTGGAGAGCCGGCCTCAATCTCCTGCAGGGCCAGTCAGAGCCTCCTGCACAGTGATGGAAACACCTATTTAAGTTGGTACCTGCAGAAGCCAGGCCAGTCTCCACGGCTCCTGATGTATAGGGTTTCCAACCGGGCCTCTGGGGTCCCAGACAGGTTCAGTGGCAGCGGGTCAGGGACAGATTTCACCCTGAGAATCAGCAGGGTGGAGGCTGACGACGTCGGAGTTTATTACTGCCTGCAAGGTACACACAAACCTCCCACAATGGTTCAGCCCCAAATGCAAACCTCCCTGCCTGTCACTGCCCAGCTGCCCACATGTGCTGTTTGTCTGGGGAGCAGGCAGAGCAGATTCTGAGCGTGTGTAAGAAGATGCTAGAGAACTCAGGGGACTAGGTTGCAGCTGAGGGCTCTGGGCCACAAGGGCCTCGGCTGCAGCTCAGGCACCCCACACCGAGGCCCCGGAAGCGGCATGTCCTTGCTGGGTGGAGACAGCAGGGGCGTGGAGGGGCCCGAGAGCCCTTGGAGCCAGCAGTCATGAGAAAAAGGGAGAGGTGACTGAAAACTCATCGCAGTTCGCCCCGCCTGGCCTACGGGTGTCGACTCAGTCCGCATGACAGGCAGACAAGTGGGTCAGATTTGTGGAACACAAGTTAAATACATGTTGGAGTTCAGCAATTTGGGTCTATCTTTAAGAAGATCAGATCTGGTAATATCATGAAATTGATATTTACCCACTTTCCTTTTTCTCCTCTTAGTACGTATGTTCCCACTCCATTGACATGTTTAAGGGAACATTCTAAACAAGCTGGTGTCAGGTGGGATGAACCGAGAACAATCAGTAAAAGTGTTGGATTCTGAGTGTGCAAAGAATCTTCCGTAATTTCAGAGCAGGTATGATATTGTGAGAGGTGACTGATGTGTGACTTTTACAAATAATCAACACGTTTAATGCTATAAATTCAGTGTGACGAAGTCCCTGTTTCTGGCAAACGACCAATTTTGGGTTTTTTCTTTGTTAAAATTTTTATTTATTTTTTTTTTATTTTTAGAGAGAGGGTGCACGCAAGTAAGGGAGAGGGGCAGAGGGAGAGAGGGAGAGAATCTTAAGCAGGTTCCATGCCCAGCTCAGAGCCTGATGCAAGGCTTGATCCTATGACCCTGGGATCATGAACTGGGCCAAAGTCAAGAGTCAGAACCAACTGAGTCGACAGGCACCCCACAATCCACCAATTTCGATACACTGTTTTCTTTAGTGTTAAAACAATATCTAATTTCTCTTTTCATTTCTTGTTGGGCCCAAGTTTCACTTGCTGGGTATACTTTCTAGTGAGAGCAGATACTTAGGAAAGATGACCAACTTCAATCACAGGTGCCTCAGGGCCTAGGAATCCACTCCAGGGACCTGCGTTGGGGAAGGTCCTTCTGCTGGATGGCTTGACCTCAGTACTCATGCAAATAGAAAGTCTCCCTTTAAATGAGAGAGAAGTCCCTTTTGGGCCGATCAGGGAACAGGCTCTGCATATCTCTCATGGTGGCCAAAGCAGTGTGGGTTTGGAATATCTGAGCTGACAAAGTCTATAGGTCATCATAGAAGAGTATCACATTCTCCGTTCACAAACCCTGATTCTAAAAAAACAGATTCAGACTGTTTCACCAAACCTGTCTTCCCACCCACATCACACACTGTCTTCCCATTTTATGGAACCCCAACTAAGATCGTCTGACAACAGAGACAAATCTACATTAAAACCCACCTGTGTAAGTCCTTCCTCATTCAGCTGATGATGGTCAAGTACAGAGAGACTCACAGAACTGCTCTGTTCTCCACGAGGATGCCTTGCACCCCTTTACTTCTCACGTGTGTGGACTCACGGTCAGTTTCGTTGACCAAGCCACAGCATGGTTGGTTATCAGGCAGGAGACATTCTTTTTTAGAATTAGGAATATTATGGTCTCTGTATATAGATATATAAGGACGTTTCAAAGCCTCTTTGTAACCAAGAAAGAATTCTTATAAGATTGAACATTCTCAAAAATAGTAATTTGAACAGATATGATGCATATCAATGCCCGGGTGAGTGCTTTGGGGGGACATCTTCCTCACTTGGGACACAGAGTTAACCCTGGAAGCCCCAGCTCATTTTCTTTGCCTCCTATTACTCTGGCTCCCCGGGGAGAGGAACATGGGATTATTCTGCATGTCAATGAAAAGTTTCTCGATGTTGTTGAGTCCTGTGCGCCTATGCACAGTCAGCCCAATAATTAAAGCTCCACAGAGACCAACCATCCTAGCTCTGCTGGGAAGACAACAGTTAAGGTCTAGATTACATGGACGACTTTTGTGTTTCATGTCCAACCTCGGCTACCGCCAGAGAAACCATGACGATGTAGTCTGCAGCCTCCCTTTCTCTGTCCCCAGGTGACAGGACAATCCTGACCTAGCCCTAGAGGCTAGTTTGGTACCAGCAGAAACATGGGCAGACCTCCAGGCTCCTCATCAATGGGGCACCCCCCAAGGCCATAGGCACCCGAGCCCAGTTCAGGGCCGGTAGATCTGAACCGATTTCACTCTCGCCACGGGCAGCCCGGAAGCGGAGGATGTGCCGGTTTGCTACAGTCAGCCAGACCCCAGTGAGAACCACAGTGATCCCGTCTCTACCACAGCCCTTAGCAGCCTCATCTGCCTTCACCCTCTTTCACCCCTAGTGAACAGCTGTTTCCTCCAGAGACAGGGACATAGATCTTCGGCAGTTTTCTCTGTTCCCTTTGTCACCCCAAAGAGGAGGTTGTGAGAGTTAGAACCATACTTCATTCAGGTCTTATTGAATTCCCTGGGCTTTCAGACTCTCTTTTGCTCCCCCTCACAAAATGTCAGATGTTAAAGAAACATGGAGAACACCAATGTTCACATCTACACTTTTTATCAGGAGGAAACTGAGGCTCAGGGAAGGTCATCAATATCCCAAGTTTGTGCAGACGGTTAATGGTGAATATATTAAGGGGAACCTCCTCTCTCAGATTCTCCAAGTACTTCTAGTTTGACCTGAACAAATGATGGCCTCATCTGTCAATGTGCAGTCCCTGACAAAATGGTTCCAGAAATGTTCCCCAGGGCCCCTCAGGGGATATTTTCTCTCAATCACAGCAGTAAGGTCTGGAGCCTGAAAATCTATTGTTGGCCAAGTCCTTTCAAGGAGAAGTACACGTTTTCTTTGCCGAAGGCCCCTTAAAAGCAACTCTGAGAATCGTGTGGTTTCAGAGGAAGAGAGATGCGAGTCCTCTGAGCGTAGGGGAGGAGGTCCTGGCTTGTAAATCACGTGGTCCATCTGCTTCCTTGTGTAAGTGAAGTGGATCTCCGAGGGGGAAGGTTCTCGGTGCTTTTACAAAGTGAGCATCCACCTGGTCCGGGGTATCACCTGTCTGTCCCTGTCCGGACAGGCTTAATTTGAACTTCTTAGGAAGGAAAGCTCCATGGACCAGTTATGTGAAGCGAATTTCCTCGGCGATAAGAATCTGTCAAGGAAACATTGGTGTAATTTGTATCAGAAAATCCCAGCCCCACAGATCTGCCTCCTGTTTCCTTGGCAGTTGCTCAACTAAGACCTTGCCTATCTGTTGAGTTCTCTTCAAACACCCCTGAACCCTCAAAGCACTGGGAAAACGAGCATCCCAGTGTGTGACCTGGCATCTAATTATCCTCAGTACGAGTTTCCATAAAAGACAAGCACTGGTTCCATCCAGAGAAGAGAACCCACCGGCAGGCAGGGCAAAATAGATCTTTCTGTCAGAAACTGAAGGACACTCAGCTATTGATTCATTAGCACAGAAATTTATCCAGCACTCTAACTCATTCTGGGTTTAAAAGCCTCCTATGCTTTGAGGACCTAGAATTGGGGCTCATATTAAATAACTACACATTGAAGTCATCTTTTTAGTCACAAGAGGAACGCTGTTCTGTTACTGGAACGTTTAGCTGAAAGTCATGTCTGTATCTATGAATGTTAGAGCAGTTTTCAAAAAGTTACCTATCACTTATCAAAGAGTAAGTGAAAATACTAGAAGCGAGAGATTTTATGTAAGGATTTGTTCAAGGCAAGGTGATAAGAGATATTATTTCGTCTCACAGCAAATGTGGATCTATCCCTGTGTATACGAAAGAGATATCATGAAGGGACCATGAGGAAACGTGGAAGGAAATACCTCCCCTGCTTTCCGGGGATGAGGAACTGCCTCACTGATTCTCTCCGGAAACAATCTCCCATTGTTGGTCATTGATTCTTAAAGATTATTAATAAAAACTACTTAGGGTATTTGTGAGTAAAGGCCCCATGTCCAGAGATACTCATTTCCCAAGTTGTCTTGAGTTTACATAAATTCTTTTTTTTTTAATTTTTTTTAACGTTTATTTTTGAGACAGAGACAGAGCATGAACGGGGGAGGGTCAGAGAGAGAGGGAGACACAGAATCGGAAACAGGCTCCAGGCTCTGAGCTGTCCCCACAGAGCCCGACACGGGGCTCGAATTCACGGACCGCGACATCATGACCTGAGCCGAAGTCAGACGCTTAACCGACTGAGCCACCCGGGCGCCCCAAGTTTACATAAATTCTTGAAGGACACTTTGCTGAGAACTGAACTCTAGTATGTGGCTTCTTTTTCTTGTCATTTTGAAGATGTCTCAGTCTCTGCTTCCCTCTGTTTGTGTTTGAGAAATTAACTGTCAGTCTTCTTGTTCCTTCGAAATGGGAGGATTTTCTTTCAGGTTTGTTAAGATTTTTTTCTATGTCATCAGGAAAGAGACTAAATAAAGAATGGTGTTCCTCATACAATAATATGTGTGCGCAGAGCAACGACAATCAACTTCAACGAACGCCAACAGCGTATGAACCTAATATGTGGTTGGTGAAAGAAGTTTCATTCGTGTAAAGTCCAAAAAAAAGGAAACATTGAACCGTTTGTGAGACGTCCTTCGGGGGCAAAGCTGTAAAGCAAAATGAGGGAGTGATTATAGTGGAGGTCAGGGTGGTGGTGTATCAGGAGTTCATTCCTTTTACTGCTAGTTACCATGGCATCGAATAGACAGATCACATTTTGTTTATCCATTTATAGGTTGATGGACATTTGTGCTGTTTCTACTTTGGGGCTCTTATAAATAAGTCTTGTTTATCTAGCATCTACTGTAGAATGCTTCACGATGGAGAACCAAATTTTAAATATCACATAGGATGCTGTCAGTACAAGTAACAGAGGGTTAGAGAAAGTGTGGGTTCCAGAGCGGACTGAGTCAATGACTTAAAGATCAAACAGTTTCGGGGCGCCTGGGTGGCTCAGTCGCTTGAGCGGCCGACTTCGGCTCAGGTCATGATCTCACAGCTCGTGGGTTCGAGCCCCGCGTCCGGCTCTGTGCTGACAGCTCGGGGCCTGGAGCCTGCTTCGGATTCTGTGTCTCCCTCCCTCTCTCCCCCTAACCCACTCGCATTCTGTCTCTGCCTCTCTCAAAAATAAATAAAGATCAAACAGTTTCCACGTCATTGCGCTGTTGTCTTCAGCCTATTAATAACAGGCACCCATGATGGGAAAGTGGCTGACATGCCACTTTGTGTCCAAACCACAGGAGAAAAACACTGTCTGTTCACTGAAACGTCAAATACAATTTTTGAGTCTGTATTTAAGTCCTATGGAGCAACCCAGAACAACAGCAGTAACTGCATATACTGCTTCTCTTCAGGCAGTAAAGGTTGGGGTTATGTCAGCTTGCCACGAATCCAGAGAAAAGGTAGAAGCTGAAAGCATAAGGTACTGAGATGTTTAAGAATGAAGCCTGTCTATATGCTCAGTAAGCATTCGATCCTCCTTCCACACTCATGTATGCCTTGAGATCAGGGTAGTGAGAATGGGTGAGTCTTCATAACAGAGACCCGGTGGCAGAGAGGAGACACAGCCCCAAGAGTCCAGAAGAATATGCAAGTATTTTCACACTGCAGAAACAGGAAACGCAGAGATGCCCTAGAGATCCTGGAACCTAAATCCAGACTCATTGTCAGAGATCGAACTATGAAGTCACCTCCAGCCCTCCCTGTGAGGTCTACGCAGCTTCTCTAAAACTCACATAGTCCCGCCCCTTCTCAGTGTGACCTTAAATGCTTTTGCAAGTCTTTAGCTGAGATCCAGTGAGATATTATTTTTCCATTTCCATTTTCCCTTTTCCTGATAGCCTCTTGCCAGAAGAGAGAAGAGAAGCTGAGCGAAGGGCAGTCTTCTGAACTCACTGAGTAATGGTTTCTTGAGTTGGGCAGTGATGCAGGTGATGGGATGGTTACAGGGAACGCTGACGTGCCACATTCCCGGAGAGCATATCCTGCCGCGAAAGCACACTGGTCCCCTCTCCACGAGATGCAGCCGAAGCCATGAGCGGGCCAGTGATATAAATCTATCTGTGAGAACAACTCAGATTCAGGAGATACAAAAACTCTTGGGAAAGGTAGACAAGGGTCCATGGGAAGTCATTACAGCCTTCACAGAATGACTTCCTTGCCCAAGAGACATAGAAGAGGCTACTCAATCTTCCCTCGAGCCTTGTACGTTCTTCCACGATGAAGCCAGAAGACCTGCAACTCATACAGTTTAGGGAGAGACAGGGCTGAGCAGGGAGGAAGCAGCAGGTGCAGCCAAGCCTCCCTGACCCTCGGCCCCGGGAGAAGAGGTTTGTGTGCGAGGCTGAAGCACTGTGGGAGGAGGGCTAGGATACTGCTGACAGTGGTAACCCGCCACGTCCTCAGCCTGGAGGTTGCTGATGGTGAGGGTGAAATCCGTCCCGGACCCACTGCCACTGAATCGGTCGGGGACTCCAGATGCCCGGGGGGAAGCCCAGGAAACGAGCCGTTTGGGAGCCTGTCCCAGTTTCTGCTGGTACCAGGCTGAGTAGTTCTGGCTGGAGCTGTATAGAAGGCTCTGGCTCCGACTTGCAGTTGATGGTGACGCTCTCTCTTGTAGACCTAGTCACGGAGCTGGGAGACTGGGTCATCACGATGCCCCCAGACACACCTGCAGTCACAAATGGACAGTGGCCGTACACGGCATCACTAATATAGTAAAATACGTATTCGAAAAATGTACGTTTTCTTATTTCTCATAGGAAATCAGACCGTTCTAATGAAATGTTTTATCCACGCCACATGGGAAAGTCATCGGCCAATTTTATAAAGATCTTTCTCCTCTCGGCCTCTCACCTGAGACGCAGAGCACCAGGAAGAGGAGCAGTTGGGCTGTGGCGTCATCTTGCTGTTGGTCACCCGTCTGATGCACCCAGGCCCCATCCCCAGGAAACCCTATTAATAGAGCTCAGAGCAGCCAGCCTAGGGCCTCAGGAGCCTATGCAAAGCATCAGAGAGTATGAAAGCGTCTGCTCGGTGACTTGTGAAGCACAGAATGGAAAGAAAGAGACAAAATACCACGACCGGAGGGAATGTGACCGTCTGCCACAAGAGGTCCAGAAATCACCTCAAACTATGATTCGCAGTGGTATCCAGCCAAATCCCCAAATGTAAATGCTTGTCAGCACCAACTGTTCTATTTCAAATCAGCTGAAGTCAGCCTAAAAACATAAATCACTCTTTGTAGTAAAATGTATGTTTATGAGTATACAATTTTCACAACCTAATGGAAACAATGTAAATACGATGTCAGGACATGGAATATACTCATGCTATTGGATACGATGAAGATACAGCACACACGATACAGCACACACGTTTATGTCTCTATCTCTGGCTCTCTTCCGAGTTTTAAATACGTATTTGAAGTTGCTTTTGGACAACTCAAAGGCGCCTCGGTTCATCCAAAGCAGACCTCTTACAGGTCCCTCTGCACAAACACCATCCCAGAAACTGTGTCACCACATACTTATGAATCACCCCTGTCGCTGCTCCGCAGGTCAACCAGTGTCTGAAACAACATCTCAGATCCTCCCCACCCCCCATTCACTGACTGACCTATGGGGTCATCGCTCCTCTGGGGGCGGTAGGTGAAATAGCTTCAGCTCCCAGTTCTGTGGGGCAGTTTTCATTTATTCAGACTCCAAATCAACAATACTTCCAGAATTACATGAGGAACAGCATCAGGAACTCTCCTGGGCATAGAGCAGTTAAAACAAATCAAACAGAACCTCCGACCTCCTAGCTCTCTCCTTTCAGTGGGAGGGACAGATAACAAAGAAACAGATATCATGTCTGCTGCTGCCTCTCCTACCCTATGAGGTCCCTTCCCTGGAGCAGTGTCATCACTCAGGGTGAATGGGGCAGTGGATGTCCAAGTCCATTTGGTGTAACCTCATCCTTCAGCATGAACAGAGTCAGAAGAAGAGAGGACGCGTCTGTGCAAGCTAACACTTTTGTTCTGGAAAAATAAAGTCAACTGTAGTCTCACATATTGTCACGTATCTAAATCATCTCTTGATCACGGACAGTAGTCTTTCAATTCACCACTTCCCTACAGCCTGAAACTACCCCGGACACAGGCCAATGACAAAAATCAATACCTTAACACTGTATATAAAAATGAACTAGACCCAGTTTCATCAGAGCACTTGGTATGGTTAATACTCATTTCTAGCGAAGAGAACCACCTTTCATTTTCTCTTTTTCCATTTTTTCTTGAAACATGAACTTTATCTGCATAGAAGAGGTAAGCATTGATTCTTAATTTGCCTCAGATTATAGTGACTTCCCCTTTGAGCGCTCACTGTTTCTTCCTATAATCCTTAACTCAGAGCACTGGGTACAGATGGAAGAGTGGACATTTGTATTCTTTCCTCCAAACCATCTAGCTTCTCTGCTCAAGACTCTCTGTTACTCTTTGGTAAACTTGGTTTGGGTAATGCTGATTCCAACCTGATTCCAAGGATGAAATGCAGGACAGTAGATTTTTCTTTCAGCAAGTTCTCCTCCTTGACTGCAGTGGTCTGTAGAAATCTGTCAAGAATGGTCATTACTGAAGCTTGACCATCTGGAGAGAATCTCAGAATTCCCGATAGGATGTGAGGAATGAATACTGTATGTACAAGGAGCATACAACACCAGAATCCGTTGGCATCCATGCTAAAGCTTCCCTTCGTATGGAACTAGCACCACGGCAGTGAACGTGGAATGGTAGGAGGGAACTGGTAGTGACATAAATAAGTGACAGGATCAAACCTTTCCTGAAGCCTTCCACTCTGGACTTTTCATTAGCTTAAGTGCCCAGATTCCCTTTACTATTTAATACAGTGCAATTTGAGGTTCCTGCTAATTGCAACTGAAAATTTGCCAAAAGATTTTGTACTCGGGACCAACCTAATAAGGTAATGAAATTGGAAATATCTCCATTTTATTTTTTGGCCCGCAAAGTGTCACCACAGAAAATACGAAAGAAGCATTGTTTCCAATGGTCTGTTCCTAACCCGGAAAACCATGAAAAATGCAAGCCAATATGGTGATATCAGGCTTTTCCGGGGAAAAGATCATTATTTTCTTTAGATTGTCAAAACTTGTTTTTTAAGCCATTAAAAATCCCTTACTTAAAGTATAAATTCAGTTATTTTTATCGTAGTTACAATCCTGAAAGAGAGCATGATCTCCTTCAGGAATGAGCACAGCACACGGGAAGGATCGGACCATATACACACGTGCGCTCACCTGCACACACACATATCTACACGTTGTCATAAAATAATCATAGCCAACTTGATAGCAGGTATGGTTTATCCATTTGCACTAGCTGTATATGTCCACATGCATTCCATGAACTATTCCTCATCATAAATTATACCATCTTTAAATCAGTAATCAAAAACCTCCAAGTAAACAAAAGTCCAGGACCAGACAGATACACTGGTAAATTCTACCAAACATTCAAAGATTTAAGATCTGTTCTTCATAAGGCGCCTGGGTGGCTCAGTCAGTTAAGTGCCTGAATTTGGTTCAGGTCATGACCTCATGGTTTGTGAGTTCGAGCCCCGTGTCAGGCTCTGTGCTGAGAGCCTGGTGCCTGCTTCAGATTCTGTGTCTCCCTCTCTCACTCTCTGCCCCTCCTCTGCTCATGCTCTGTGTCTGTATCTCTCTCAAAAATAAACATTTAATAAAATTTATCTATTCTCAAAATTCCAAAAAGTTGAAGAGGAAAAATGCTTCAAATTTGTTTTATGAAGCCAGCATCTCCCTGATACCAAAACCAGACAAGGATACCGCAAGAAAAAAAAAATTACATGCCAATATCCTGGACGAACATAGATACAAAAAGTCTCAACAAAATAATAGCAAACCAGATTCAACAATACATTAAAATGATCATACACCACGATCAGGTAGGACTATTCCAGGGATGCAAGGATGGCTCACCAGCCATCAATCAATCAATATGTTGTATCACATTAACAAAATTAAGAGTAAAAACATAGGATTGTCCCAATAGATGCAAAAAGAGCATTTGATAAAATTCAGTAGCCACTGATCAAAAAGACAAGAAATCACAAGCGTTAGAAAGGGAGGTGGAGAATGTAAATTGGTGGGAATGTAAATGGGTGCAGCCACTATGGAAAACAGTATGGAGTTTCCTCAAAAACTTAAAAACAGAACTACCATATGACCCACCTATTCCATTTCTGGGTATTTATCTGAAGAAAACAAAAACAGTAATTCAAAAAGATATATGCATCACCGTGTCCGTTGCCACTTTATTTAAAATAGCCATGCTATGGAAACAACCTAAGCGTCCATCGATGGATAAAAGGATAAAGGAGATGTGATACACACACATACACACACAATGAAATACTACTCAGCCACGAAAGGGAAGGAAATCTTGCCATTTGTGACAACGTGGATGAAACTTGATGGTAATATGCCAAGCGAAATAAGCAAGACAAAGACATTCCTGTATAATAATCACTTATTGATGTGGAATCTAAAAAAGCCAAGTACGTAGAGACAGAGAGTAGATTTGTGGTGGCCAGGGGTTGGCTGGTGAGATAAATGGGGAAGTTTAAGTGCTGATCAAAAAGTACAAACTTCCATATATAAAATAAATAATTTCTGAGGATCTAATGTACAGCATGGTGACTGTAGTTAATAGTATTGTATTGCACTTGAAGGTTACAAGAGGCTAACTGAACATGTTCTCACCACATGCACACACACACACACACACACACACACACAAAATTAAAAGGAAAATTATGTGAGGAGATGGTCGCATTAACTATCCTTATTGTGATAATCATTTCACAATGTAAACGTATATCAAATTATCACATTTGGTAAAACTTAAACTTACACAATGTCGTATGTCAATTAAATCCAGAAAAAAAAAATGCCGCATCATTTCCTCCTGGCCTCTATGGTTTCTGAATTGAATTACTGTCATTCAACTGGTTTTCTCCTATGGCTAAGCGCGATCTCACTCCTTCCGACTTTCAGATTTTTTTCTTTTCCTTTGGTGCTCAGAAATTAAAATGTGATGTGTCTTCACATAGATTTCTTCGGGTTTATCTTGCCGAGGGCTCGCCAAATGTGGAAACCTTTCAGCGATTTTTGTTCAAAATATTTTTCATCTCCATCCTCTCTCCCCCCTCCTTCAGGGTGGGATTCCAGTGGCACAAATGTTAGATCTTCCGTTTGGTCCCGTGTATCCCAGAGACTCTGTTCTTGTCTTGTCTCTTCTTTTCTTTTTGGCTTAGTTTCTCCTTTTTGTTTAGACCGGGTAGTTTCTTGTCTCTGATCTTTCCTCCTTTATCATTCCAGCCTTCTCCTTCCAGGCCCTTACTGGCCACCACCCAGTAGTGCGTGCACGTCCTTGAGGCCACTTCTCCAGCCCCATCACGTCGACGACTCTTCACACTCTTTGAGTATCTACTACGTCAGCATCTTACTTCACACTCTGTGGTTACGGCTCCAGTATGGGAACTGTCCGATTTTACATACACCAACGTATGATGCCAACCCGGACGGAGCCTGGAGTTCTTTCTCTGGCGTCAGCCGGTTGGGAAGCCCTATGTCTTTGACCAGATATTTTAAGAAACAAAGACAGGAAGGTTATTATAATGCAGTAAGTAGTTTTTACTATACGCACAGAAACGGAACACATAGCAGGGTCCCAAGGCGACACGGCAGCACGGAGGTGAGAGGGGTGGGCAGAGAGAGGAACCGTAGGCCGTGTACTTTACTGTGTATTTCGTGAGAAGAAATAGGGATGCAAAGTAAGCAAGCCACTTAGGCCTAAGATTGGACAGTTTGAAAGTTGCAGCAGGCTGCACACCGCAGGAGTGTCCCCTGCAGCCGGGTACCTGGGGCGATTAGGGCAGGGGACACTTCACAGACCACAGGTCTGACTGAAAGGAGCCACGGAGGGATGTGGGGATTGTCCGGCCTGCGTATCAAAGGTGTGCGCTTGGGCAAGACTTTTACTGTTTGGGGGAATGCGCTAAGCTGGGGAGAGGCAGTTCCTTCATGGCCGAGGCACCAAGAATGCAGAAATACGAACATACATTTGATATAAACCTCCGTGAGGCTAAAACCATGAGCTGAGGCAGAGGTGTTGGGGCAAGAGTGGCAAGTACTGTAGAGAGCTGAGACTCCTGTCCTGTGAGTTGAGTGTGTCCACTGAACCGGCTTGGGTCCAAAACTAAAGACAGTGCTGTCGCCTTCCTGGGACTGACTGCTGCTGAGCTCCACCCAATCTTACCATTTGGGGTCTCTGACATTTCCAGTTTATGCTGGGCAGCTGAGACACACGGTCACTTGATGAACCACGGACATGTCCACCGGGGCCCGTGCCATTCTGGGAACCGCTTTGTGAACAGTGAAGAGTTGATTTTGCGAAGGGCCAAGTCCTGCTGTAGAACCTTTGACGTCTATGCTACGACTCTTTGTCTGGGCCGGCCAGAGCGTCCACACGGTGTCTCATCTAACACAGATGCACGTGCCACCAGGCGATGGGCCCAAATGCTAGAGCCACCTGCATCGTTACCTAAACCTGATAGAGGTTCCCTCCCGGCTCTGCGCCCACTCTAACCTGGTGACCTCAAAGTTGGCTGACACGCGGAACGTTGTAGTTTCTCCAATGTGTTGCTTCAACCCTCCAGAGATGCCTACAAAATATTGTGCTTCCTTCTCAGTGGCCGGAGGTACAAGATGCGATTTCTATTCCTTTACCTTGAAGAGGATGTGCCTGCCACGCTCAGACGTCTGGACCCCTGACACAGCCACCAGCGAGGCGGGCCCAGGGGTTTTTGTAGGATCTGCACCCCACTGTCGGAGCACATGTGTTTTTGCAGGATATCTACGTCCTCGCCGTTTCTTGGCCATCGGGTCTAATGACCATAATGTTATCAAAAGAGTGCGGTACGGTGGGACGCTTCACGTTGTGTTCACACAGCGCACTGTGACAGAGAGCAGAGAGTTCACATAGCCCCGGGCCAGGACTCAGGATGTGACCTGCTGCTCACCGCGGATGCATGGAGACTCCAACAGAGGACTGCGTTAGATGAGGTGTCATTACCCTGCTGGGGGATCTTGCATTTGGTCCAGCATGGGGTAAGCTCTTTCAAAACCCCCACAGGCCAGAAGAGGGAGCCTTGACCCAGCCAGAGAAGGGCAAGGGCTTCTGTGGACCCAACATAACTTTTGAGCCTTTGAACAATACAAAAGGCCCATAATTTGCATATACTCTTCCCCTTAGATCTGAAGTGTTTCTGCCTCTCGGGAGCTTATAAGAGAGAGAGTCTCTCTCTGGGTAAGTGGCCCGAGCAAAGTAGACCCAGCGAAAACAGCAAGATGGTGTCTCCATCACAGCTTCTTGGGCTTCTGCTTCTCTGGGTTCCGGGTGAGAATATTCGGACCGAGGTAAAAGTGGGGGGATTATTTTCAATCACCGATTTTCTTTCTTCCTGAGACTCTTTCGACAACGAATATGGCGTACTAAGTCTGAAAAATTTTTAAATAAATAGTATTCTTTCTCCTCCCTAACCAGAGAATGTGGGCTTCTAGGCTCTGCTAATGGTTTTCATGTGTGGTTTCAGCCTCCAGTGGTGAGGTTGTGCTGACCCAGTCCCCAGCCTTCCTGTCCAGGACTCTAAAAGAAAAAGCCACCATCACCTGCCGAGCCAATCAGGGCATCAGCACCAACTTGCACTGGTATCAGCAGAAACCAAATCAGGCTCCGAAGCTCCTTGTGAAGTATGCTTCCCAGTCCGTCTCGGGAGCGCCGTCGCGGTTCAGCGGCAGTGGGTCTGGGACAGATTTCACCCTCACCATCAGCAGCCTGGAGCCTGAAGACGCTGCCACTTACTACTGCCAGCAAAGTAACAATTTCCCTCGCACAGTGTTACAGACCAGACCATAAACCACCAGGGACGCAGATGTGAGAGGCCGGGCTGCCCCCGCCGCTCCTCCTGTGGCTGCATCTGCTCAGAGAGTCTGTCAGACGCAGCCCCGCTCTGGGGGGGTCACTGGGAGGCTGGGGAGAAGGGCAGGGAGGCGCCTCGGCCCCCTGACTGCCCTTCCCCCTCCTCAGTCCAGCGGCACAGACACGACAATGTCTCTCCCGATGTAATCCAGATGGAGATGTGGGCAATGGCATCCATCAGGGTTCACGCAGCAAAAGAGAAGCCACTCTAGATATTCCAAGCAGGAATTGCTTAATATAGGGAAGTAATATCTAAACTTCACTCTCTCAAAGGCCTGGGTATATAATAATAAGGGAAGCAGATACTAAAAATAAGTGATTCCTCCGTGGTCCCCCATAAGCCAGAGAACATATGCCACTGCCTTATACACTGTATGAGGTGTAAGAGGCTGCCTAACTACGTGGTCCTCAGGACTGTCTAGGAAGGCCAGGGATGGGGGTGCTGATGCTGTAGTCTCTGCAGCACCCCCCAGGTGATTCTCCGACCCTCCCTTGTCCTCGCCTCTGCCTGCAGGTGCTGATGGACGGTCCTGAATCCTCCTCTGCTGACGTCCATCTAAGGTAAGGCCTCTCCGCGAGCAGCCCCGTAGGAAACCACGGAGGGAAGGGGCTGGCTCTGGGAAACGTGCTTCCGGAAGTGATGGCGGTGATGGGGGGCGGGGGGAGGGGTGGGGGGTGACAGCAGACAGCCTGGATGGCCGCCATTGTCACATCCCTCAGCATTCTCCCAGTCAGGGGAAGGCCCCAGATACACTGGGACATGCTTCTAGCTACCATCAGCAGGTGTGAATTCATAACAAGAAAATTTTGTCAAGCGGCCCAGAAAACAGAGAAAAGAGGAAATTGCATCACATGGTATAAGAATAATTTGATACACCGTGAAAGACTTTTTTGATTAAAAAGCAAACTAAATGTGGGTGAAGCATTGTGTTTCCTTAATATGAAAATATCTCCTTGCTCAAAATTTTCCAGAAGCCAGAGCATCATGGACACCCCTGGAAGCCGTTACAGATGCAAACTAGCAGGCTCTGGCTGACACTACTTACACGGAGCTTCATCTATCAAGATACAGGAGACGTGTATAAGGTGTAAGATGCCCCGCTTTAGAGCACATTTACTTTCGCTAAGCAGTCTTTTCTATTTTCATTTATGAAGTTTCTGTTTAAAACCACATGTTAGGGGTGCCTGGGTGGCTCAGAAGGTTGGGCGTCCGACTTCGGCTCAGGTCATGATCTCACCATCCGTGAGTTCGAGCCCTGCGTCGGGCTCTGTGCTGACAGCTCAGAGCCTGGAGCCTGTTTCAGATTCTGTGTCTCCCTCTCTCTCTGACCTTCCCCCGTTCATGCTCTGTCTCTCTCTGTCTCAAAAATGAATAAACGTTTAAAAAATTTTTTTAAAAAAACCACATGTTAACAACATATCCGATTTTATTTTCTAATTCACACAAAATTAAATCTCACACCTGTTTTTATTTTATTTTTTTAATGCTTATTTATTTTTGAGAGAGAGCAAGTATGCATAAGCAGGGGAAGGGGAGAGAGAAAGAGGGAGAGAGAGAATCTTAAGCTGGCTCCCTGCTTATTGCGGGGACCCACGTGGGACTCAATCTCACGACTGCAAGATCACGATCTGAGCTGATACCAAGAGTCGGAAGCTTGACCTACTGAGCCACCCAGGTGTCCCATAAGCTTCTATTTAGATCGTAACACTGAAACATATAATTATTTGGAAATAGCATGACCGTATGACTTAAAAATTAAATAGCATAATGTGTTTTAACTACTTAAAGAATTATGAAGACTTAAGAATAAATCAAAATTATATGCGATTGTGTTGGCCATGATTGGACTTAAATTTGCTGGGCTTGGGATTCTGTGCCTTCCTACAACTTGCCATGAGAATGATGTACCATGGGTAATCACCACACCCTCCGTCTTGGCCAGATCAAACACAATCTATAGGCTGTAGAACAATTCGTCTGCCTGCAGAAGAACCACACACTGAGCCCTGTGTCCATCATCCAAACCACTGTTAACATGAACACCCGTGACTGTAGAAACAAATGCTTAGTATTATAAGCCATTGAGTTTTTGGCTGATTTGTTAAAATCCTGTGTAAAATCCGACTAATACAATTTTTACGCATCTTTGCATGGAGATCAACAGGTTTTATTGAAACCAATGGCATAAAAATGAATACTTGTGAAGCCCTTCATAAGAAGATATAAAAACATAAGGAAATATTTATAAAATTAAATATTTGAATTAAAAGGGTAAAATCTATCCCTTGGTAGAAACATCTAACTAAGGTTACATAGAGTAATAATAATGACAATTTTTATAGATCATTCAGACTTAAGTGATTAAGTCTAAATTTTATAAATAAAATTACATATGCAAACACGTGTCCATATGCATGTATGTGTAATTGTATATAATATACACACATGGGGGTACATATTTTTGATGTGTGTATACAGTTATCTTAGGAATCAAATGGGTTAATATGACTCCAGTAACTCCCCATCAAAAATTGGTGTCCAGGACTAGGTATAGTACCTAACCTAACTTAAACGAAATTTTGTGATCTTTGTTTCTAAATAATACACCAGTTGGCATACTTACCTGAATATATGTTTTCTAACTCTGTGGAGATCTGAGAGGTATGAATGGAGGCATTTTTTTCCTACTGTGAGAAAGTAAACATCACAGCCTATGAAAGTCCCATGGTCTCTATGTCCTCATTCATGCTATGAGTTCCAGGTACGAGATATTAACAAATCATTTTTTTCATTATGGCGAAATCTATTAATGCCCTCATGACATAGGTCACAGCTCCTGTAATTCACAGAGAGAATAACAATAAGCGACTGACTCTTGATTTTGGCTGAGGTCATGATCTCACCATTTGTGAGATCGAGTCCTGCGTCGGGGCTCTGCGCTGGTGACATGAAGACTGCTGGGATTCTCTTTCTCCCTCTCTCTCTCTCTCTCTCTCTGCCCCTCCCTCGTTTGCTCACCAGCTCCCTCTCTCTCCCAAAATAAATAAATAAACACAAAGAAAAGCATGGAATGGACACCTAAATTATGATCCTTGCAAATTTCCTTCTCCTCTCTGTACTTAATCCTATCAATAGTTTTGAAACCTGTGACCATTTCAATGCAGCCCAAATTATCAATCTTTTATGTGTGGTGCTCTTCAAGGTTTATCTGAAAAGCCGTTTCATACACCAAATTGATGAATACATTACTACTTATTTTTATATGAAGCTTTATTACTGTACTTTAGATTTATAATCTGGCTGGATTGTTTGATATGGTATAAAGTAGGGGGTCAGATTTAATTTTTCTTTCGGTATGAATACCCACTTGAGCCATCACACTACGTGAGGAAGAATGTTCTTTTGCCAGTTGCCTGAGGAGCCACGTTGATCGCAAATTAAGTATCTCAAGAGATATAAATCTGTGGACTATGTTTTATTCCCCTGGTCTCTTTGAATATCTTTGTGACAAGTATAGAGTCCTCATTACTGAGTCTTTAAATCAGTCTTAATAGTCACTAGAGTATTCTCCCCACATTCTTTCTTCCTCTTCAAAATTGCCTGGATTCTTTTTAGTTCTCTGAATTCCCTATACATTTTAGAATTTGCTTTACAGAATACATAATAATTGGGTTTTTATCGGGAATACATTGAAGCCACAGATCACTTTGTTGAGATAGATATATTGGGTCCTGAGATGCATGAATGTGTTTTATCTCTCTGTTCATTTAGGTCTCCTTTACTCTTTCTTAGCAAAGTTTTATTACCCTCAGGTCTGTATGGTGCCTGGTCCCTGGCACGTAAGAATGCATTTCCTCTCAATTGTACATTCAGCTTACAGTTTATTTCTAATTGCCAACATAATCAATTATCCTTGAAAACTTTTGCTTTGAATGTCCGTCTCCGTTACGAAAATTCAGTTTTCCATTTGGACAGGAACCTTGCAGCCTTGATAATCACTGTGGCCTCAGGCCGTAAGAAAGTGTCTCCTTGTGAATATTAGGTGGTAGGTCGATATGTATTCTTCTAGTCTATGATTGACCGAATCACTAGACTTATTCAGGAAGCTCATTATGCTTTACTATCTTTCCTCTGTGACAGTAGTGTGAGGTCTTTAGATAAAGAAGGACTATAACCTCATTGATAAGGAAGGAATTCATCCCCCGATGCAAGACCAAGGAGGTCCCACAGGAGAATGGCAGTCATACCTAGGAAGCTGGGACCCATGCATTATGCAGGAAACTGCTGTGCCCCAAAGCACTGCAGACTTTTGTTTATGAAGGTCACACTGTGGGGTCCTGGCCACTCGTGACTGTCATAGGTAGCAGCATCAGCTGTCCCCACACTGCTGAGAGTGAGAGTAAAGGAGCTACTACCACTCAAGGGTGTTGGGACACCTGAGGCCCCCGTGGAAGTGTCATATAGCAGGACCTGAGGAATCCTGCCTCGTTTCTATGGGTACCAAGCAACCTTGCTTTTGTAATTGGGATGTGTAATTGGGCGGCTGGAGAATGCCTCATACTATTGCCTATTTTTAAAGCTGCAATTTCTAAGACATCCACAACTCAACACAAATACAGACCCTGACTTGGTCCATATGAATACGCGCATATATTTGAATTCTCAAAGGACACACTTTTGGCTGAAGGATCCGTTTCCGTGGAGAAAAATTCTCTCAGGCACATACCTAATGTGATGAGACCCTCCGGGACTCCCAATCCCGGCTCCCGTGGCGAGGATACTCAGAGTAACATTTCCGCTGTCCTCTTCCTCTTCTCAGCGGGGACACAGAGCAGCAGGAAATACAAGAGCAGGGACAGAGATGCCATCTGGCTCTGAGATCTGACGGACTCCGGCTGTCTCCTCCCTCGGGGATCCATTAATAGCAGCTCAGCAAGATGAGAACTCAGGGTGACTGTGCAGATAGACTCAGAGCAGAAACCGCAGTCACTACGCAGAGATGCTCTTTTCCCATTCTTACACGTCAGCCATAGTATTGGAGGTGGTTGAAAACACGTGTAGTGGTGCCCTGTGCAGGGACTACCGAGGCCAACCTGAGCGGGACACGGACACGATGCCTCCCCTGCACTATTCGTGCTGCACACGAAGCCACAGCTGTCCTAGGGGCCAGAGGGGGAAAACCCTAGAGGCGTGAGGGCACAGTGAACAAGGAACGTCCCTAAAGAGGCGTCAGAACACAAGATTCACGCAGCATCTCGTGCCTTTGTGCCTCATTTGAAAGAAATGAGAGTGTAAAGCGTGAGTGAAGGAGTGTGAATCTCATTGTTTGAACCTGAACACAGCCCACTTCTTTCTTCTGGCACCTGTCGTGTAGGGCGTTCGGAACAAGCCATGTTTCCCCGAGGCACGCCTCGCTTCCACTCCTGAAGGCCACTTTGTGGTCCCAGATGCTTTCTCCCTCAAAGGTTACCTCAGTTATGATTTTTCCTGTTGAACTACATGTTCTAATGATTTTCTTTACAGAACACTTTCTCATTCCCTTATTCCCTTTTTTGTCAACAAATGGCCTATGCCTTGCATCAGAAATGTGAATCACGAGGGGCGCCTAGGTGGCTCAGTCAGTTAAGCAGTCCACTCGGCTCAGGTCACGATCTCACAGTTTGCGAGTTCGAGCCCCGCATCGGGCTCTGTGCTGACAGCTCAGAGCCTGGAGCCTGCTTCGGATTCTGTGTCTCCTCCTGTCTCTGCCCCTCCCATGCTCATGCTCTGTCTCTGTCTGTGTCTCTCAATAATAAACATTTTTTTAAAAATTAAAAAAAAAATAAATGTAAATCATGACACTCTTTAAATAGAATTCCAAACAAAACAAAGAAACTTAGATATTTTGCAACTCTGTTGATTACAGGTTTGTCATCAATATGAGGAAATTCAGGTTGGCCTTTTGAAACCATCGATATACTAACCACTGTTAGCTGTTTGGAAATTCCTGCAATCTCTGCCTCAGTTAGAAACCACTGCATGAATTTCTGGAACAGCAGAGAAACCTGGATCTAGGCATTTCTCATAAGGAATCGTGGGTCACTATGGGATTAGCTGGGTTTTCTCATGAGGGTTAAAAAAACTCTACTGGCGACAATTTTCCAGCTTTAAGTGTTGGGCGTCCTGGTTCCACCACTGGATTCAGAGTTTCGTAGGTGTATGTAACCTGTGACCAGAATATTTACCCGTGAGTTTATCCTCTAGTGGGTGACAATTTGCAATTACTTAGAAAGGTTGAACAGTTTCAATCATTGGTCCCAACAATCTACTCAATAGACCTAAAGTTGGGGAAGCTCCCTCTGCTGGATGGCTTGATCTCAGTTCTCATGCAGGAAAGCTCACCTTTTATCAGAAAGACCTTGCATTTGGGCTCAGTCAGGACACAGGCTTCTGTGTGTCTCTCATCCTGGCCAAAGCAGAATGAGTTTGAGCCGTTCAGGCTGATAAAATTTATAGGTCAAAGTCTACAGGATGTATACCAGCCTCACACACTCACCCCTCGCACTCTGGCTCCCGGATAATGGACTCACACACTTTCACTAAAAAGACCTCTTCCCACGGAACACAAATCACATCTTGGCTTCCAGTTTCACGGATCCCAATGAACAGCCTGTGACACAGAAGCAAGACTGCGATAAAAGTCACCTGCCTGAGTCCTTGGTCTCAGTAGATGGTCATCAAGATTAGAGATGCCTGGAGTCCTGCTCCCTACTTGGATCTCATGGAAGTTCTTCTTACACCGCTCACGAATGTTTATTATTTGAGTGTAATGTGCAGCGACCCGCTTTGATGGCATCCATTTTATTGTCCAGGGTACAACAGAGTTTGTAAACACGCAGGAGAGAAGGGTTCTTTTTTGGAATTAGGAGCCCTCTTCTTCAGTCTACAGGTAGTGTAGGAAAATTACAAAGCCTTTTCCTGATCAAGAAAGAATTTTTTTTTTTTAATTTTTTTTTTCCAACGTTTATTTATTTTTAAGACAGAGAGAGACAGAGCATGAACGGGGGAGGGGCAGAGAGAGAGGGAGACACAGAATCGGAAACAGGCTCCAGGCTCTGAGCCATCAGCCCAGAGCCTGACGCGGGGCTCGAACTCCCGGACCGCGAGATCGTGACCTGGCTGAAGTCGGACGCTTAACCGACTGCGCCACCCAGGCGCCCCGAGAAAGAATTTTTAAAAGATTATATATTTCCTGGATGTGTTCAGGCAAGAAAATTAGAGATAAGCCACCACACAGGAGACTTTTAAAGTTTTCATGTTAAGTTTCATAGGCAATAGTAACACTCTTTGACAAATCAAGCATTCTTGGGGCGCCTGGGTGGCTCAGTCGGTTAAGCATCCGACTTCAGCTCAGGTCATGATCTCACAGTCTGTGAGCTCGAGCCCCGCGTCGGGCTCTGTGCTGACAGCTCGGAGCCTGGAGCCTGCTTCACATTCTATGTCTCCCTCTCTCTGACCCTCCCCCATTCATGCTCTGTCTTTCTCTGTCTCAAAAATAAATAAACATTAAAAAAAAAAAAGAAAAATCAAGCATTCTGAAGAATACTTTGTAAAAATAACATTTCCAAATGGATACACAGTAAAAGAAACTTGACAGATGAATAATTCTCAGCCATATTTCCACGCTTGGAGGTTTCACACACAATAATGTGGAGTGTGATTTTTCTCTCGGTATAGTTGACACACTTTTCTATAATGTGACTCGTAATCTAACATCTGTACTGAATAGTTCTTCCAACTCAGCTAGGATGTCTAAGATGGTCTTGTATCTTTCCTCTCTGTTTCTGTCCTTGTTTTTTTCCATTTTCAACTGCATAACTTTCTGAACGAATTCACTATCAGGATTCTTTAGGAGCGCTAGAACTGCCAAGAATAAAATTCAGCATGCCTTGGCTAGGGCTGTAAATAAGATCAAGGAAGGAAACACACAAAGGGGTAAAAAAAATGTCAACCAGCAAAATATGGAACATGGGATATTATACTCTTATTTCTATCACAATATGTCATCAGCAACCAACTCTCTCCACAGAGTTTACTTTTTTTGTGTGTGTGGAGAGAAGAGAGAGAGGCAGAGAGAGAGAGAGAGAGAGAGAGAGAGAGAGAGAAATGACAAAGCACACTCAACAAGGGGAGAGCAGGAGGACAGAAAATCCTAAGCAGGCTTCACACTCAGCACAGAACTGGACATGGGACTCAATCCCACGACCCTGGGATCATGACCTGAGCCCAATTCAAGACTCCAACACTTAATGGACTGAGCCACCCATGTGTCCCAGGGTTCACTCTCCATATCACTTTTACACAATATCTCTCAAACCTTGCTACAAAATCTTTTTCCTGGAGGATTTCTGGAAGATATTCACACTGACCTTATTTCTGTAATCATGCCTACAATTGTATGTATTTGTGTTTTTTTCAGTTCAGTATGACTTTAAGTTTAAATTACCTGTGATCTAATAAAACAACAAATCTATTCTTCCTGTAAGCTCCAGCATTTTGGTCATAGGACAGTGACTCTCATTGTGAGGTCACTTGAAGCTGACACAATTGTCATGATTCAATATGACATACGTCAGGCTGACACAGGAAGAATCATCAGGTCGTGTCCCTATTTAATGAAGGATGGTTGGTAAACCGATGCCCCCCAGCAGCTCTGAACATGCACCCGATTCCACAGTGACTGTCCTTAAATGAGGATCCAGGAAATGTCAGTCATAGATACAGGTGACACCCGGACATCAAATAGTTATCCCAGGCTTTGCTATTCTCATATACACAATCTCTTTTTGAACTCATTGACTCATGGTTTTTGCTGCCTAACATACCAGTGTGAGACTTAGCTTCTCAGACAGCGCTAACAAGAAACCAGAGCCTCTGACAGAAACTGCTAATGTGTGATGAGAAGCCTCCATATAGGAAGGGATTTTCTAAGCATCAAATGAAGAAAATGATACATTACAAAACAAAACATTGTTCATTCTGTCCAATCTACTTGGATTTTGCTTCCCTTAAGAAATGTCTTTGAGGGGCGCCTGGGTGGCTCAGTCGGTTAAGTGTCCGACTTCAGCTCAGGTCATCATCTCGCAGTTCATGGGTTCAATCCCCATGTCAGGCTCTGTGCTGACAGCTCAGAGCCTGGAGCCTGTTTCAGATTCTGTGTCTCCCTCTCTCTCTGACCCTCTCCCATTCCTGCTTGTCTCTCTCTGTCTCAAAAATAAATAAATGTTAAAAAACATTTTTTTAAATAAAAGAAATCTCTTTGATTTGGGGTTTGTGTGTTTCTGTGTGTGTATCCATATCTCACATATACCATATGGTGTGTGTGTTGTCGGTCTTTCTGTCTATCTATCTATCTACCTACCTACCTACCTAAATATCTAGGGGGAAAGAGAGAAGAATGACAGGATACACACCATGTTGTAACAAATGGTTATCACAAATTGCATACTCACTGCCTGAAGCATAAAATTTGTTCTCCTTTCCTATTCTCCAAAGCAGGGCTATTAGTTCCCTACCTGTGAGTGAGAGATTCTTTTCAGTCAAGGTCTTTTTACTTTCATCTTCTCGAAAGGTCCCAGGGTGAGTTTAAATCATTATTTAATCATGATTAAATTATCTTAAACCATCAACCTGGAAACAGCAGATACCAGAGGCTCTAGAACTCTCTCCAGCTCATCCTGTGGTTTGGAGATACTCTGCCAATCAGCTGGATTGGGGTGACACTGTTTTGTCCCGGACATTAGCTGAGAGGAATCCAAGCAGGACGGCCATTCACCTGCCAGCAACTGCCTCTGGACACTCAAGTCTACATCTTCAGGGTATCTGGAGCTTTCTCAGAACCGTGGGGCTATGGGCACCGTGTCCTCCCAGAGATCCTGACCTTCACAGTTAGAGCCTTCTGCCCACTCAGGCAGTAAGGAATTTGTCTGTTGGTTTTCCTCCCAACACAGAAGACATTCGAAGTTATTTTGCTCACAGGAGAGGCACCTGTGCCCCCTGCCTTTGGCTCTTTCCACTCTGCCACACCCACCAGGGAATTTGCATCTTGTCCCCTGGGGAGGACCTTCCCTCTGACATAAAGGCCAGCTCTGACCTTCTCTTTACCTGTTAGGACTCACCAGTTCAGCTTCTCAAAATGAGGTTCCCTGCTCAGCTGCTGGGGCTGCTGATGCTCTGGATCCCAGGTGAGGGCAGAGGGGGGATGAGAAAGGACAGCGGGGTGTGGAGGGAGAGCTCTGGGGGCGCTACTGCTCCCCACGTGTGTTCTGCCCACGGGTGGGACTGCCCCCCGGCAGGGGAATTTAATTTGGGGGCCTGGGAAATCAAGAAGAAACTGAAAGGAACAAAGAAGTGAGACATTTAGTGAGATGCTGGAAAGGAAGAGGCCACGTTGTGCCTGCAATTCTTGGCTTATCTTTGGAAACTGGATATCTCTAGAGTAGGAATCAAATCACCAAAAGTGATTTAGCCTTAAATACAAAAACATTTTAAATCATAAAAGTGGCTTCTAAGGTTTCTGCATAACGTTGTGCTTCTCTCTCATTATTTTAGGATCCAGTGGGGATGTCGTGATGACGCAGACCCCTCTGTCCCTGCCCGTCACCCCTGGAGAGCCGGCCTCAATCTCCTGCAGGGCCAGTCAGAGCCTCCTGCACAGTGATGGAAACACCTATTTAAGTTGGTACCTGCAGAAGCCAGGCCAGTCTCCACAGCGCTTGATCTATAAGGTTTCCAACCGGGCCTCTGGGGTCCCAGACAGGTTCAGTGGCAGCGGGTCAGGGACAGATTTCACCCTGAGAATCAGCAGGGTGGAGGCTGACGACTTTGGAGTTTATTACTGCTACCAAGGTACACACGCTCCTCGCACAGTGGTTCAGCCCCGAACACAAACCTTCTGTCTGGCGCGTCACCTCCCTCCACATGTGTGGCCTGAGTGGGAGGCAGACACAGCAGAGGCTCTCAGTGGCCCTGCGAGGCAGATGCTAGAGAAGTCAGGGCATAACGTGCAGCTGTGGGCTCTGGACCATGCCGTGGCCCCTCAGCTGCGACAGCCCAGCGCGGCATGACCCGCACGGGAACGGAGGTGATCACAGAGCCCTCTGAGCAGTAAGACGAAAGGGAGAGCAGACCTGCACCCCGTCCAGACGCTCACCGCTGTGTGCCTGGGTCAAGTACATTTCGTCACTGAAGGGTCAGCAATGGAGGCATATTGGTGACAACGCAAGTTGAATACATTTTGGAGGTAACAAATTTTGCTGTTTTTCAATACGGTAATATTTGGTACCGTGTAGAAATTATTTTTTGTTTTTGTACTTTCTGAACTTCTTCATTACCAGTTACACTAATCCCTCTTGTACAATATTCTCCAGATGGCATTACATACGCCCTACCCCCACAGCAAATATGACTGAGAAGAATTCTTAAAAGTGTCTGGGGTTCGAGCACCAAATAGACTTTTGTAAATTCACAGCACATATGAGCTTCTAATCCTGTAAAGAAGATGTGGTCTACATATACAATGGAATTTTACTCAGCCATTGAAGAGAAGGAAATATTGCCATTTGCAGCAACATGGGTGAACCGTGACGGTATTGTGTAGGTGAAATAAGTCAGACGCAGAAAGACCAAGGCCATATGACGAGGATTTCATTTATGTATGGAACCTGAAAAACAAAACAAACAACAAACAACAAAAGCATAAACAGACACGTGAATGCAGAGAACAAACTGATGGTCACCAGACAGGAGGTGGCCAAAGGGGATGGAAAAAACAGGCGAAGAGGAATGAGAGGGACAGGTTCCCAGTTATGGAACGAGTAAGTCACTGTGATGAAAGCATAGGGAATACAGTCAGTGCTCTTCTCTTGGTGTCTGTGGGGACAGACGGGAGCTACTCTTGTGGTGACCACAGCGTAGCGTACAGACTTGTCTAGTCTCTATGTCGTACACCGGAAACCAATGTAGCATTGTGTATCTCCATACTTGAATAAAACAACAACAACAACAACACGCACATGCACGCATGCCTGTGCGCACACACAGAAGAACCTATTCTAAAAGAGTGTATTTGTCTCAATGACCTTTCTCTGAGAGAAAAAGGGAGTTCTTGGAATTCCAAAGTAAGTTCTGAGAAAACAAAACAAGCGAGAAGATGTAGAGCAGAGAATGTCCCTCGTATACCACAGGAAGTGTACAGAATGATACGAACTTTGTTTCCCAAAAGGGACCATTTTAAGATCACCTAGCCTAAATATTATTTTGCAGGTGACAAATTTGGTACGATATTGCCAAAAAAGATTTCGTGCAATAGATAAATACATTAGTTTTCCAGAACATGGTCTTACCCAAAAATGAACCCGTATTGTATGTTCCATTGAAAAAAATATATAAATTATATGCTTTGAGTAGATCTCAATTAAAACAGTGCTCAAAAATTCTATCTGACCTGGGGCGCCTGGGTGGCGCAGTCGGTTAAGCGTCCGACATCAGCCAGGTCACGATCTCGCGGTCCGTGAGTTCGAGCCCCGCGTCGGGCTCTGGGCTGATGGCTCAGAGCCTGGAGCCTGCTTCCGATTCTGTGTCTCCCTCTCTCTCTGCCTCTCCCCCGTTCATGCTCTCTCTCTGTCCCCAAAATAAATAAAAAAAAAAAAAAACGTTGAAAAAAAAAAAATTAAAAAAAAAAAAAATTCTATCTGACCTAAGTTGGGCTCATGTCAATTTCCTGTCATAACACGGTGCACTAGAAGTAAAAGAACGATTAAATCACCACAGTAACATGATCCTGATTCTGGGTGAGTAAATAAAGCTTCTCTATTGCCTATAACTGCCTATTCCAAGATACTGGACTCCATGGCCTATGTAATTAACACTCAGGGATTCGCATAGACTCCCTGCCTCCACACATGCACAGCCCCACTGCCATCAATATCCCTTTCCAGAGTGACACATTCGTTACTGTCAATGAAGCTACACTGACACATCATTATCACCTCAAATGTACAGTTCCCATTAGAGTTCACTCTTGATGTTGACAATTCGAAGGGTTTGGACAAATGTACCATGTTGTGTATCCAATACAGTATCACACAGAATAATCTCACTGCCCTAAAACTCCGCTGTACTCTGCTTATTCACCCCTCTCTCCCCTCTAAGCTTTGGCAACCGCTGAACTTTTTACTGTTTCCATGGACAGCAGATTATGCCTTTTCAGCTGAATCACGTTTCATTGCTTAACGCACCATAGTTTATTTATCCATTCACCTTTGGAAAGACACCTTGGTTGCATACGAGTTTTGGAATTATGACCGAATCTCCTATATACATAGGTGTACAGGTTTTTCTGTGGCCATAAGTGTTCAGCTCCTTTGGGTAAATACCAAAAAATTTGACTGCCGAATTGTTTGGTAAGAGTACGTTTACTTCTGTAAGAACCTGCCAAACTGTGTTCCAAATTGGCTGTTCCATTTGTGCATTTCCACCAGCAATGAACGCTAGTCTGCTTCTCCTCATCCTCACCAGCATTTGGAGCTGTCTGTGTTCTAGATTTTGGATATTTAAATAGGCGTATAGTCTTGTTGGGATGAGCACTGGGTATTGTGTGTAAGTGATGAATCGCAAGAATCTCCTCCTGAAGCCAAGACTCCATTGTATGTTAGCTAACTTGACAATAAATTATTTAAAATATATATGCAAACAAAAATAAATGGGTGCATAGTAGCGTCTCTAATTACATTTCCTAATGACACATAATGTTGGTTATCTTTCCGATTTCGGTTTGATATCTGTATATCTTTTTGCGTGAGGTATCTGTTCAGACCTTTTCCCCCTTTTTGAATTGGATTGTGTCTTTTTGTTGTTTTGAGTATTCTTTGTAAATTGAGATAACAATCCTTTGCCAGATGTGTTTTTGCAAGTATATTCTCCCAGTCTGTGACTTGTTTCCTTATACTCTGGAGAATGCCTTTTACAGAGTAATTTTTCTTATTGCAACTGGACCTTGTTATTTCATACATTGATAAAGAATATATCACTATATTGCTAATTTTTGAAACATTTTGATATCAGTATTTAAATATAATTAGTTTCTTTGTAATCTTATGTGTTTTTTGTTTTGTTTTGTTTTGCTTTTGCTTTTAAAAACATTTCTGTGAAGGGCACCGATGTGACTAGGTCGGTTAAGGATGCAACTCTTGATTTCAGCTCAGGTCATGATTGTGCGGTCTGTGAGATCGGTTCCAAATTGGGCTCTGTGCTAATGGGGGTGGAGCCTACTTGGGATTCTCTATCTTGCTCTTTCTCTCTCTGCCCCCCCTCACCTTTGTCTCTCTCTCTCTCTCTCTCTGTCTCAAAATACATAAGCATTTTTTTTTAAACTTTTGTGTGTGTGTGAGTAGGCATCATAGATTAAATCTGACTACACAGAGGGAGATCTCACTTCGTATGTGACTAAATAGTGAAGAGAAGACACTCTCCCAAAAAGGTTGGGACACATGAAAAACAGAAGGTTGCTGGCTGGATCACCTGACAGAAGTCACTTCTATAAAACCCTAGTGTGTTGCAGATTGCTGCCTCTTCTCCTTGGCTATTGTCAGTAAACACAGCAATTCATTGAAATGCCATTTCCTTAGAGGTTATTTATTTACTTGTTTTTAAAGTTTATTCATTTATTTATTTTGAGAGCAAAAGAGACAGTGTGAGTGGGGAAGGAACAGAGACAGAGAGGGAGGGAGGGAGAGAGAGAGACAGAGAGAGAGAGAGAATCCCAAGAGGCTCTGTGCTGGTAGTACAGACGTGACGTGGGGCTCGAACTCACAAAACCCTGAGATCATGACCTGAGCCGAAACCGAGTCTGAGGCCTGACCGACTGAGCCACCCAGGAGCCCCAAGGTTATTTATTTTTGATGGAGGTGTTCAACTAAGTCTTTCATTTGCCAACACATTGAATAGTTGAGTTCTTCTCGATTTCTCTCAATCTATCTGGGTACATTGTATCATTACCTTCCCCCAAGCACCACCCAGAATGGAGCCTAAGTTTGCTCACAGCTTGTGATTCATGAGTCTTTTATCCAACTTACTTGCTGGAACAGGAGTGGAAGGGAGAGCTGGGCTGCGGACCCTTGAAGGTGCTCCAGTTTGTCTCCATTTGACTCCATTCCATCTGGAATTCCCTTAATGATCAGTCACCTACATTACCTAGTAAAGATTACAAACTCTTTCCGCCAGTCACCTCTCTGTCCCTTCCACCTCTGTTTGTTTTCCTGCTCCCTCCAGCTTCAGGTGGGGATGCTCCAACATTTCACACGGGAAAAAAAATATCTGGGGTTCAGAGAATGCCTTGCCATGGGTCATTAGGTAAAAGCAACGGAAACTGGAGTAAAAGGACAAAATCTTCTAAATGATTGTTGTTGTTTTCAGTTGAACCCCATAAAAGCAGAAACCCGTGTAAAGTTTCTCTGCTCTCCCACCAAAGAGAACATACAAATAACTTTCGATCCTCCCTTTTCTCTCTCTTAATTGGACTTCATAAGCAGAAGTTTTAGAGGGAAAGGGGACTTGGAGTTCTCTTCCAAGCAGAACTCATTCCTTTCCTAACGAGAACCTTTTTTGTTTACTTAGCATACTTTCTTTTAGATACAATACCTGTATTCCATATTTCATTTTTTTAATACACAAATACATCTGTGCTACCAAAAAGCGCTCCAAGTGAGGAGAGGACCTCGGGCAGCGCTGTCCCTCCAGGCAGTGCACAAGGAAGGAGGGCTAAAGAACCACAGTCCAGATCTCTGCTCTGGTGCCCTGGAGACTGTGGTAGAGCAGCCAGGCGAGGCCACCCGACCTCTGAAATGATGGTGACCTTACAGAATTCCTGACTTATGCCTGAGAGATAATGGAACATACATGTATTTGTCTCTGTGCCCCATCCCTGGCACAGAGGTCCTAACCCCCTTCTAATTTCCTAAGTGATAAGGGCACTAGGAGCAGGTCTTATTCTGGGAAGATGACCCTGAGTGGGCTCCTAGATGGGTGCTGCTCATCAGAAACACCGAGCCATGATTAGAAGCATGGAATTTACAGCACCCTCCCCCATCCTCCAGAGAGAAGAGAGGGGCTGGACACAGAGATAATAACGGATCCTGTCAATGTGAGCAAAGCCTCCATAAAATCCCAACAGTGCGGGGCTCCAAGAGCTCCCAGGTTGGTGAACGCATCCACCCTGGAGGGTGATGTACCCAAACCATGGGGACAGAAGCTGCTGCCCGCAGGACCTGCCTAGAGCTCACCTGTGTGTCTCTCCATCTAGCTGTTCATCTGTAACCTTTCTCATATCCTTTACTAAACTTGGAAACATAGGTAGGTGTTCTCTGAGTTCCGTGAGCTGCTCTAGCAAATTAATCACCTCAGGGAGAGATGGTGCAACCGCCCCCGCCCCCATCCACGGCTGGTGAGCGGCAGGAGTTTCTTCTTCACCTACTGGTAGACGCTGAGACTCCTTATGGGCTGGTCCTTCTCAAGCTGGGTCTCCAACCCGCCTTGAGGAGCCACAGGCAGCTGCTGTAGCGGGTGAAGTGCGGACACACAAGCCGCCCAAGAGCAGACCCGGACCCAGGAGGCTGTGCTCCTTGCGAGACTTCATCATGTATGTGCTTGGTGTCGTCTACACAGCAGGTCACACACAGCCACCTGGCTTTTATGGACTGGAGCGTCTCCACCACCGGGTGGTTATCGGTGCCCTGTGTCTGTGAGTTGTGACACCTTCCCCACAATGTGCAGGGGGCACTCTGCCTCCTCCCTAAACATTCACATAGGATGGACCTGGAACCAAATTTGAGGTCTTCCCTGAAACCAAGTTGAAAGTCATTTTTCTTTCCCATCACAAAGTTCAAAACTTGCCCTAATATATAAACAAAATGCTAGAGTGACGGCAAAAATAATATTATAAACTCTTCTTGCCTTCCATAAAAAGCAAAAATAAAAGTGAAAATGAGGCAACCTGAGAGGAAATTAGGAACCAATATTAAAGGGCCTGCTTCTCTGACAAGTGGATCAAAGAGGCATAAAAAAGGTACAGGATGAAGAGGAAGAGATGATACCACAGACAAGGGTCTGGCCCATGGGTTCCAATTCGCGTCAACTCTGGAGAGCCGTCATAGCTCTGCACCTGCCTGTGGAGACGGCTTCGGCTTTTGTCCGCCTGCATCACAGCCCAACTTCCTCCTCTCCCCAGTCCTCCTTCCTCCCTCCGGAGATGTTCATCCCAAGAATATTCCCCAATCAGCGTCCCATGTGCTAAATTCGATGTGAGTCTGCTGTCCAGGGAATAACGCCCGTGACCAAGGACGTCAGAGAGTGACACAGGCCAGATTGTCATAATGACCTTCATACACAAAAGGTGTTCATTTTCCAAAATGAGCAGGGGCAGAATATGGCAGAAATAGGGATCTGTGGCAATAGACAATTGATCCCATATTGGAGGATATTAAATCAATGTGCAGACACTTAGAGAATTTTGTCTCTCTCACTGGAAAACTCTAGGTCAAGTGGGCTGAAGCCTAAAAAGTCACTGCTTCTGACTCAGGTCCTCGACCTCAGCCAGTTCAACGTCTCAAGCTCACCGATTGAGGGCAAGGCCAGGTCTTGGAAGAAGGACCCTGAAGTGTTGCCAGAGATATATTGAGCAAGTTTTGCTTCCTTATTTTCTCTAAGGAACTATGAGCTCAGGGCTGAGCTCAGAATGTTCTTTCTCTGCACTGATGAGGGAGCTCTCTGCTCGGAGGAGACAAGGGGGAAGGCCATGCTCCAGTGGGTGGAGAAGGAAACATTTCTCTGTGCTTAGTGTTTAGTGTTTAGTGTTTGAGAAATTAGAAGGGACAAAACTGACGGTTCTAATGTAAATAGTTGTCTTAATGGTGCCAGAATTTTCTTCTGGAGTGTTGCATTGACAGGATATGCTACTGCTGTGGAAATCTGCACTCAAATCATACCTCTCTTATTGACAGAATAGACACTTTCAATAAATCACATAAAGATCAAACAGATTAGTGTCCTCTTCGAGTATTCTTTCCTCTCTCTCGCTCATACTCTCTCAGTTGAATCAAACTTTCCTGGAGACAAAAAGCGAGCATACAAATAAAAAACAATCTATCTATCTCACATTCAAACAGTGGAAGATGGCACCAAAACAGACACATGGACCAATGGAATAGAATAGAAACCCCAGAACTAGACCCACAAATGTATGGCCAACCAATCTTTGACAAAGCAGGAAAGAAGACAGTCTTTTCCAATGGAAAAAAGACAGTCTCTTTCACAAATGGTGCTGGGAGAACTGGACAGCAATGTGCAGAAGGTTGAAACTAGACCACTTTCTCACACCGTTCACAAAAATAAACTCAAAATGGATAAAGGACCTGAATGTGAGACAGGAAACCATCCAAACCCTAGAGGAGAAAGCAGGAAAAGACCTCTCTGACCTCAGTCGTAGCAATCTCTTACTTGACACATCCCCAAAGGCAAGGGAATTAAAAGCAAAAATGAACTACTGGGACCTCACGAAGATAAAAAGCTCCTGCACAGCAAAGGAAACCACCAACAAAACTAAAAGGCAACCAACGGAATGGGAAAAGATATTTGCAAATGACATATCGGACAAAGGGCTAGTACCCAAAATCTAGAAAGAGCTCACCAAACTCCAACCCGAAAAACAAATAACCCAGTGAAGAAATGGGCAGAAAACATGAATAGACACTTCTCTAAAGAAGACATCCGGATGGCCAACAGGCACATGAAAAGATGCTCAACGTCGCTCCTCATCAGGGAAATACAAATCAAAACCACACTCAGATATCACCTCACGCCAGTCAGAGTGGCCAAAATGAACAAATCAGGAGACTATAGATTCTGGAGAGGATGTGGAGAAATGGGAACCCTCCTGCACTGTTGGTGGGAATGCAAATTGGTGCAGCCACTCTGGAAAACAGTGTGGAGGTTCCTCAAAAATTTAAAATAGACCTACCCTATGACCCAGCAGTAGCACTGCTAGGAATTTACCCAAGGGATACAGGAGTACTGATGCATAGGGGCACTTGTACCCTAATGTTTACAGCCAACAATAGCCAAATTATGGAAAGAGCCTAAATGTCCATCAACTGATGAATGGATACAGAAATTGTGGTTTATATACACAATGGAATACTACGTGGCAATGAGAAAGAATGAAATATGGCCTTTTGTAGCAACGTGGATGGAACTGGAGAGTGTGATGCTAAGTGAAATAAGCCATACAGAGAAAGACAGATACCATATGGTTTCACTCTTATGTGGATCCTGAGAAACTTAACAGAAACCCATGGAGGAGGGGAAGGAAAAAAAAAAAAAAGAGGTTAGAGTGGGAGACAGCCAAAGCATAAGAGACTCTTAAAAACTGAGAACAAACTGAGGGTTGATGGGGGTGGGAGGGAGGGGAGGGTGGGTGATCGGTATTGAGGAGGGCACCTTTTGGGATGAGCACTGGGTGTTGGATGGAAACCAATTTGACAATAAATTTCATATGTTGAAAAAAAAACAAACCAGTGGAAGTATATTTTTTAAATGACAAGAAAGTTGTGGGATTTCATCAGACTTCTCAGAGCAGAAGTTCCAGCCCTCACGGGAGAGGCTTTGGGGTTCAGAATAAAAATTCCTACAGAGAGTAAAGAGTTCATAAAAGTAGAGAGATGACGAGGTGGCATGTGGCCAAAGGAAACTTCTGTCTCACTTTTCCCTATTAGACTGTGGTGATTTGGGCCTCCCGAGGGAGTAGCATTCTTACAAGAATAACCTTCACAGGCGACGTAAGACATTGCAACCATTTCTCCACAGGACCCAGATGAATCTCAGGTATCTCGACAACATGTATTTCCTTATTTATTTATTCCAAGGAAAAAGAAAAAAAAGAAATTACCATATTGGGAAGTAATTCAGATTACGCAGGCAGAGCCAGGGATGTGAAGGTTCTAGGTCACTGAAGCTCATAAGTGACCTGCTTCACATGGCCGAGACGTCACGTATAAAGTCAGAAGATCGACGCATTCGTAGGTGTATGTGAGCTGCCTGTGACCAGAATATTTATCCGTGAGTTTGTCCTCTGGTGGGTGACAATTTGCAGTTACTTAGAAAAGGTGACCAGTTTCACGCACGTCCCAAGAATCTACTCAACAGGCCTGAAACTGCAGAAGCTCCCTCTGCTGGATGGCTTGCATCAGTTAGTTCTCAGGCAAGAAAGCTCCCCTTTTATCAGAAAGAACTTGCACTGGAACTCAGAACACAGGCTTCTGTCTCTCATCTTAGCCAAGGCAGGAGGGGTTTGAGCTGTTCGGGTAGATAAAATGTATAGATCCAAGTCGACAGGACGTACAACAGCATCACACTCTCCACCCCGCACACTCTGGCCCCGGGGATAATGAACGCACATGGTTACACCCACAAGACATCTTCTCGAGGTACACAAATCCCACCCTGGCTTCCAGTGTCACGGGTCCCAGTGAACACCCTGCGGCACAGAAACAAAACTGCAGTGAAAGCCACCTGGGTAAGTCCTTGCTCGTTTGGTGGACGGTGGCCAAGAGTGAGATGCCTGGAGCCCTGTTCCCTACCCGGACCCCATGGAGATTCTTCTTACACCACTTACAAATGCTTCTTCTTTGCACGAATGTGCAGTGACAAGCTTTGATGGGGTCCGTTTTATTGCCCAGGGTACGACGTAGTTTATAAACACACGGGACAGAAAGATTCTTCGTTGGAATTAGGAGCCCTCTTCCCTCAGTCTACAGGTAGTATAGGAAAATTTCAAAGCCTTTTCCTGATCAAGAAAGAATTTTTATCAGATTTCACATTTCCTGGGTATTTTCAGGCAAGACATTTTGAGATAACCAAAACCAAACGGGAAAGGAAACCTTTAAAGATTTCAAGTTCAGTTTTGTAGGAAATAGTGATACTCTTTGAAATTCAAGCATTCTAAAGACTACTTTGTAAAACAAACATTTTCAAAACTGAAACACACAAAAAAGAAACATGATACATGAATAAGTTTCAGCGATTTTCCACACTTTGAGGTTTCATATATGATAATGTGTAATGTGATTCTTTTTTTTTTTTTAGTATAGTTGACAGTGTTATGTGATTCATAATCTAACACCCGTAATGAGTAGTTCTTCAAACTCATCTTAAGGTTTATAATATTGTGTTGTAATTTTCCTTTTTTTTGGTCTTTATTCTTTTCATTTTCAATTGCTTAGCTTTCTAATTCATTCACTAGCAGGATTGATTAAGAGGGCTGGAATTGTCAAGAAGAAAATTCAGGATTGCATTGGGTACCACTATAAAGATCAATGAAGAAAACACACAAAAGGGTAAATAAAATGTCAACTAGTATAATATGGGACACGGTCTATTATACTCTTACTTCTATCACAATATGTCATCAGCAACTGGGTCCCTCCACAGAGTTCAGGCTTTCCTTTTTTTTTTTTTTTTTTTTTGAGAGAGAGAGAGAGAGCACACGCGAGTGGAGGAGAGGCATAAGGAGAGATAGGGAATCCCAAGCAGGATCCACACTCAGTGCAGAGCCCGCCACAGGACTCAAGCCCACAACCCTGGGATCATGACCTGAGCCAAAGTCAAGACTCCAGGACTTAACTGACTGCATCACCCAAGGGCCCCAGGGTTCACTCTGAATATCACTGTTACACAGTATCTCTTCAAACCTTGGTTTGAAAATCTTATTCCTGGAGGATTTCTAGAAGGTATTCACACTGACCTACGTTGTGTAATCATGTCCACAATTGTACGTATTCAGATTTTTTTTTCAGTTCAGTATGATTTGGGGTTAATTTGCCTGAGATCTAATAAAACCACAAACTCTCTACTTTCAGTTTCTCCAGGATTTTGTTTATAGGACAGTGACTTTTGTTGTGAGATCATTTGAGGCTGACACAATTCTCACAAACGAGTCAATATGCCATACGTCAGGCTGACACAGTTAGAATCATCAGATCATGTCCCTATTTAACGAAGGATGGTTGGTAAACTGATGCCCCCCAGTGGCTCTGAACCGTGCCCGATTCCACTGTGACTGTCCTGAAATGAAGATTCAAGAAAATGTCAGTCATGGATACAAGTTATACCCAGACATTAAATAATTATCCCACGTTTTGCTATTCTCACATACAGAATCTCTTTTTGAACTCATTGACTCATGGTTGTTGCTGCCTGACATAAACCAGTGCGAGACTTAGCTTCTCAGACAGCACTAACAAGAGACCAGAGCCTCTGACAGAAACTGGTTATACATGATGAGAAAGTCTCTGTATAGGAAGGGATTTTATAAGCATCAAAACGAAAATGAAGGGGTGCCTGGGTGGCTCAGTTGGTTAAGCGTCTGACTTCAGCTCAGGTCATGATCTTGCCATTCCCAAGTTCGAACCCCACGTCGTGCTCTGTGCTGAGAGCTCAGAGGCTGGAGTCTGCTTTGGATTCCTTCTCTCTCTCTCTCTCTCTCTCTCTCTCTCTCTCTCTCTCTCAAAAGTAAATAAATATTTTTAAAAAAGAAAATGACAATAAAGTAAAATATTTCAAAACGAAACATTGTTCACGCTGTCCAATCTACTTAGAAAGTGCTTACCTTAAGAAATCTCTTTGATTTGGGTTGTATATATTTCATATATACCATATGGTTTGTGTGTTATCTGTCTATACTATCTGTCTACTTAAATATCTAGGGGGAGACAGAGAAGTATGAGAGGATACACGCCACATAGTAACAAATGGTTACCACAAATTGCATACTCACTGCCTGAAGTATAAAATTCTTTCTCCTTTCCTAGTCTCCTAGGTAGGGCTATTAGTTTTCTACCTGTGAGTGAGAGATTCTTTTCTATATGTCAAGTTCTTTTTACTTTCGTCTTCTCATACAGTATAATTCCCGAGGTCCCAGGGTGAGTTAATTCATTATTTAATCATGATTAAATTATCTTAAACCATCAACCTGGAAACAGCAGATACCAGAGGCTCTAGAACTCTCTCCAGCTCATCCTGTGGTTTGGAGATACTCTGCCAATCAGCTGGATTGGGGTGACACTGTTTTGTCCCGGACATTAGCTGAGAGGAATCCAAGCAGGACGGCCATTCACCTGCCAGCAACTGCCTCTGGACACTCAAGTCTACATCTTCAGGGTATCTGGAGCTTTCTCAGAACCGTGGGGCTATGGGCACCGTGTCCTCCCAGAGATCCTGACCTTCACAGTTAGAGCCTTCTGCCCACTCAGGCAGTAAGGAATTTGTCTGTTGGTTTTCCTCCCAACACAGAAGACATTCGAAGTTATTTTGCTCACAGGAGAGGCACCTGTGCCCCCTGCCTTTGGCTCTTTCCACTCTGCCACACCCACCAGGGAATTTGCATCTTGTCCCCTGGGGAGGACCTTCCCTCTGACATAAAGGCCAGCTCTGACCTTCTCTTTACCTGTTAGGACTCACCAGTTCAGCTTCTCAAAATGAGGTTCCCTGCTCAGCTGCTGGGGCTGCTGATGCTCTGGATCCCAGGTGAGGGCAGAGGGGGGATGAGAAAGGACAGCGGGGTGTGGAGGGAGAGCTCTGGGGGCGCTACTGCTCCCCACGTGTGTTCTGCCCACGGGTGGGACTGCCCCCCGGCAGGGGAATTTAATTTGGGGGCCTGGGAAATCAAGAAGAAACTGAAAGGAACAAAGAAGTGAGACATTTAGTGAGATGCTGGAAAGGAAGAGGCCACGTTGTGCCTGCAATTCTTGGCTTATCTTTGGAAACTGGATATCTCTAGAGTAGGAATCAAATCACCAAAAGTGATTTAGCCTTAAATACAAAAACATTTTAAATCATAAAAGTGGCTTCTAAGGTTTCTGCATAACGTTGTGCTTCTCTCTCATTATTTTAGGGTCCAGTGGGGATGTCGTGATGACGCAGACCCCTCTGTCCCTGCCCGTCACCCCTGGAGAGCCGGCCTCAATCTCCTGCAGGGCCAGTCAGAGCCTCCTGCACAGTGATGGAAACACCTATTTAAGTTGGTACCTGCAGAAGCCAGGCCAGTCTCCACGGCTCCTGATCTATAAGGTTTCCAACCGGGCCTCTGGGGTCCCAGACAGGTTCAGTGGCAGCGGGTCAGGGACAGATTTCACCCTGAGAATCAGCAGGGTGGAGGCTGACGACTTTGGAGTTTATTACTGCTACCAAAGTACACACGCTCCTCGCACAGTGGTTCAGCCCCGAACACAAACCTTCTGTCTGGCGCGTCACCTCCCTCCACATGTGTGGCCTGAGTGGGAGGCAGACACAGCAGAGGCTCTCAGTGGCCCTGCGAGGCAGATGCTGGAGAAGTCAGGGCATAATGTGCAGCTGCGGGCTCTGGACCATGCCGTGGCCCCTCAGCTGCGACAGCCCAGCGCGGCATGACCCGCACGGGAACGGAGGTGATCACAGAGCCCTCTGAGCAGTAAGACGAAAGGGAGAACAGACCTGCACCCCGTCCAGACGCTCCCCGCTGTGTGCCTGCGTCAAGTACATTTCGTCACTGAAGGGTCAGCAATGGAGGCATATTGGTGACAACACAAGTTGAATACATTTTGGAGATAATAAATTTTGCCATATTTGGATATATTAGGATACAATAATATTTGGTATTGTTCAGCATTATTATTTTTATTTTCCCACTTTGTGAACTTCTACTTTACAAGTTACACTAACCCCTCTTTTACTGTGTTCTTTAGACAGCATTACATACACACTATCCCTACAGCAAACGTGGCTGAGAATGATTAATAAAAGGATCTGAGGGGCACCTGCGTGGCTCAGTCGGTTAAGCCTCCGACTTCAGCTCAGGTCACGATCTCACAGTCCGTGAGTTCGAGCCCCATGTCGGGCTCTGGGCTGATGGCTCAGAGCCTGGAGCCTGCTTCCGATTCTGTGTCTCCCTCTCTCTCTCTGACCCTCCCCCATTCATGCTCTGTCTCTGTCTCAAAAATAAATAAACGTTAAAAAAAAATTAAAAAAAAAAAAAGGATTTGATGTTCAAGCATCAAAATAGACTTTTGTAAGCTCCTAGCACATATACGCCCCTAATCCGATAAACAAGATGCGGTCTGTGTATACAATGGGATTTTACTAAGCAACAAAGAAGAATGGAATCTTGCCGTCTGTGACAGCATGGATGGACCACGAGGGTTTTATGCAATGTGAAATAAGCCAGACAGAGACTAACAAACACCATGGGATTTCATTTATATGTGACATCTAAAAAACAAAGCCCACAAACCAACCAAACAAAAGCGGAACCGACCCATGAATACAGAGAACAATCTGGTCGTTGCCACAGGGGAAGGAGACAGGAGGGAAGGGCAAAATGGCCAAATGGGAGTGGAAGGTACAGGCTTCCAATCATGGGATGAATAAGTTTCACAGAGAATATAGTCATTGATATCGTAATAGGAGTGTAGGGAAACAGACGGTAGCTACACTCGGGGTGAGCTTAGCGTTGCATATGGACTTGTCACATCTCTATGTTGTACACCAGAAACCACTAGAACATTGAGTATCAACTATACTGCAGTAAAACAACAACTACACACACACACACACACACACACACACACACACACGCATGGGCTCACACACAAAAGAACCTAATCCTAGAAGTTTTTATTTGTGTCTCAGTTCCCTTTTTCCGAGAGAAAAATGGAGTTCTTGGAATTTCAGAGTGGGTTCTGAGCATTCAAAATAACCTAAAAGAGGCAGAGCAGAGAATGTACCTCATATAGCACAGGAAGGATGCAAAATGATACAAAATTTTTTTCCCAAAAGGTAACATTTTAAGACCATTTAGCCTAAATATTATTTTTGAAGCAACAAATTTGGTACTATAATGCCAACAAAGGTTTCATGAAATAGACAATGGCATTAGTTTTTTGTTTTTTTTTTTTTAATTTTTTTTTCAACGTTTATTTATTTTTGGGACAGAGAGAGACAGAGCATGAACGGGGGAGGGGCAGAGAGAGAGGGAGACACAGAATCGGAAACAGGCTCCAGGCTCTGAGCCATCAGCCCAGAGCCTGACGCGGGGCTCGAACTCACGGACCGCGAGATCGTGACCTGGCTGAAGTCGGACGCTTAACCAACTGCGCCACCCAGGCGCCCCATACAATGGCATTAGTTTTATAGGACATGGTCTTATCTGAAAATGAATCTGAATTGTATATTCCGTTGAAAATGTATAGATCAGGACGCCTGGGTGGCACATTCGGTTAACCATCCGACTCTTGGTTGGGGCTCAGGTCATGACCTCAGGGTTCAGGAGATTGAGCCCTGCATCAGGCTCTGTGCTGACCTTTGGAGACTGCTTGGGAATCTCCCTCTCTCCCTCTCTCTCTGTCCCTCCCCTGCTCTCTCTCTCTCTCAAAATAAATAAACATTAAAAAATTTTTTTAATTAAACTCAGATTTACACAAAACTATTTGTGTGAAGAGCTAAATCATTTTTAAACATGGTTCTATAAGCATCATCAGGTCTAGATATATTAAAATTTATATTTCAAAATGATTCATCAGAAATGTATTGTAATGTTGTCATAAAGTATTCCTCAAAGTTCAAGTGACAGTTGCAACAGCAAAAAATATTCCCTATCAGAATTAAAAATGATCAAAAGACATTTGTGGTCTTGTATTTGCCAAGAAAGACTCATGTCATTTTCAATCATATATGGAAATTGAATTTGCTAAAAGTACAAATTTTGATGCCATAATAAATGAAATTGCAGAAAAACAATCCAGAAAAATCTTATAACCAGTCAAAATGTCACATTAATCAAGTATTATCACCTATTATATGTACATATTTGTTGTATTTATAAAATTATAACACACAAATATTATTTTTGCAAGTTTATCTGTAAACTTACTGCAGGTTTATTGCAATATTTGCAAGTTTATTCCCAGTATTATTTTGCAAGTTGTAACACACAAATATTATTTTTGCTAATATTTATTTGTCTTGGTTTGCTGCAGTCCTGTATGTCCTCGCTGGCCACCAGAGCCAGGAGATCAAGGGGCACATCCCCTGGATGACAGCTGTATAAACAGAGGCGCCAGACAAGTGCAGAGGCTCTTTCCAGGGCGACCCCAGGCACCTGGCGCTGGGCAGAGAGAGAATGGGGAGACAGTGCAAACAAGGGTTTCCCTGATTTCCAGCGAGGAATGCAGTCAGCCCCTAGATGTGTTCTATATTAGAAAGCCTAACCTTCGGGCAGCAGCTTTGAAGATACGAAAACAGGCTTCTCTGAGGGTAAAGCTGGCAGGTGGGCGTTTCTGTCCGCTCCCTCTGTGCTGAGCCCTGAGATCGGTTTCTTTGTTTACTGTTGTCTTGTGGGTCTTCTGCAAGCCCCGCTGGCTTCCAGATCACAGTGTTTTTGGTGGTGTGTGGGGGAAGGGGGTTTCCTCAGGTAGAAGTCTTACAAATTGGGGACCTAGACGTTGGGTCCAAACTCTTCACTCTTCAGGGAAAAGCAGGGAGTTACAAGTCCCCTCCCGATCGTATGTTACTGTATTGAGGGTGGAGTTTATGGCAAGAATGTGTCCCAGCTTTGTGCACCTGTTTCAATCTGGGTGTTTCCTGCTTAACCCCATGTGTAGGAGTCCCTCCGCTCGTTTCTGGATTTCTTGCAGTGGGAGTTGTCCCGGTGTCCCTGGGAGAAGGTGAGTTCAGGAGCCTCCTACCCCACTGTCTTGGACCAGAACTTCTTTCTCTTTGCATGTTCAAGGTAGAAGTTTGGATCATTGATATTCAATGTTTCCTCTTTTTTATTTGAGCATACGTGATGCACAATGTTATACTATTTCAGGTGTACAACATACTGATTCAACAAGTTTATACATTATGCTATGCTCAGAGCTGTCACCATACAATGCTATTACAATATCACTGACTATATGCTTTATGCTGCAAAAATATTAAATAAGTAAGTATAAGTAAATAAACATTTCCTGTTTCTGAATACAGGAATTTAGTGCTATTAATTTCCTTCTAGGTATTGTTTAACAACATCCCACAAATTTTGATATGCTGTGCTTTTCTCATCATTTAGGGATACTTAGTATTATCTAATACTCACTTACCATTATTACAATTTATGATTTTACACATAAGTGATATAGAAAGGTATTGCTTCATATTTGAGGATTTTCTGAATAATTTATTGTAACTGCTTCTAACTTAATTATTTTGTTGCCAAAGAACATTTTCTGTCTGCTCTCCACACTTTTACGTTTACTTAGTTTTTCATCTTGGTGCACGCTCCATGCACTCTACACCAGGATACACATTTTTCCACTTGTGCTAGACCGTTCTTTAGCAATGATTTTAAGTTGGTTGGTAATGTTGCTTACATCTTCTCTTCCCTAATAGTTTTAGTCTTGTTCTATCATGAGCTGAAAGAAGTGTGTTAGATATTTGACTACTTTTATGGAAATTGGCAAATACTACAAACCAGAATTTTACTTTTCTGGAGATCTGGTTGTCAGGCATTCACGAGCACAATAATGGTACAATGTAGGCTATAATTGTTTCGTAATCATTCTCTTTTTTCTGTTTCTACCACTGCTTTCTCATTGTTGGTGGCCCTGGGTCCTCTATCACATATAGTGACTCAAAATGATGCATAGAGCTGTCTGAATCACATGCTTTCTGGCAGCCTTCCCTTAGATTCAGGCACCTCTTGCCAAGGAAAGTGAAAATCGCTCAGAGGGGACACTCGTATTCAGGCCTTGTGCCTAGAAAAGACGCCAGGGACAGCCAGGCCTTAATTAGACCAAACCAAAGGGTCCACAGTCCAGGATACTACCCCACCTGCTATCAATGAGTTTTATCATCTCAGGAGAGGAAGTAGGAAGAGTATACCAGGCACGGTATTGTAAGAAATTTGTCTGGGTGACTCAGTGGGTTAAGGGCCCAACTCTTGGTTTCCGCTCAGGTCATGACCTCCTGGTTCATGAGTTCGAGCACCGAGCCTGCTTGGGATGCTCTCTCTCTCTCACGCTCTCTCTGCCCCTCCCCTACTCACTCTCTCTCTCAAAATAGATAAATAAACTTAAAAAAAAAAAAAAAAAGAAGAAGGGCATCTCCAAAGCATTGTATGTTTAAGCAGGACGATGATCCTGGAGCTCCAGTGAGCCCAGATGATTTGTCAATGTAATTGAACACAATAATGAGTTACAGAAAAAACTAATTCAATCATATGGATAAATGATCGGAAGATAGCTGATAAACTTTCACATATATTTCTAATTTTTAATTACGAAGTCTCTTAGTATACTAGGAATAGCAAGAGTTAGAATGCACATACCTTTTCAAACGGACTCATTTATGAAAATAAAGAGAAGATGCTCCGGATGAGAACTCTGGAGCTGTATCAGGCAAAAAAGAAGACACAATTACCTCAGCCATGATTATGCAAAGAGAGAAAGTTAATACACAAAATGAGAAAAAGGTAATATACGAAATAAATTCACCTCCACACTAAAGAATGATAGCGTCCATGGAAATAGGTGCTAGGAGGCTGTGAGCCTGCTTCACTGTGCAGGGCTCCAGAGGCAGAGCCCAGGCTTCCTCCAAACACGTCAGCTGTCTCCCTTCTTCTTTTCCCCCATAGCTCATAGTATCTATTCTAGGGAACGTATCGAACCAGAACTGGTATTTCACACCCATCTCCAGAAGATGGTTTTACTATGTTCATATTAAAGCTTAAAACTTAGAATGGCCATCTAACTTTTCTTCTCATTCTTGGAAGGTGCATCCTTGAAAGTGGGTGATGGATGGGCACTGAGGAGGGCACTTGTTGGGATGTGCACTGGGTGTTGTGTCTAAGCGATGAATCACGGGAATCTACCCCCAAAACCAAGAGCACACCATATACATTGTATGTGAGCCAGCTTGACAAGAAATTATATTAAAAAAAAAAAAAAAAAAGGTGCCTCCTCGCTTCCAGTTACAAACTCTTAAACCTTGTGGACAAAAGAGGATCAGAAAAATTAGAGATGCTTTCTTCTTACAAACACGCTGGAGGAGCTCCTCTGGGACTGGATGTGAATCCTGCGTCCCATGAGAAACCCCAGTTGGCACTGGGTCCTACAGGGGCCCTGGTTCTGCGGCCGCAGCCAGACCCGCCCAACCCCTCACTGATTTGCATGTTTCCCCCAGAGAATCCACATTTCTGCTCTTCAGGATCCCCATAAATAGGCTGCTCAGTGATTCGGGGCAAAAAAAGAACGTGAGGCAGGCCCTGGATTGAACATGGGGGTCCTGACCCGGCTCCTCTGCCTTCTGCTGGCCTGCCTCCCAGGTGAGGAGGGCGGCGCAGGGGACATCCCCGAGATGGTGGCCGTTCTCTCCTCCTGACTGGGGGGTCTCCCCAGGGCTCCGTGGATCTCTGACCCGGGGTCTCCCCTCCCCTCGGAGACCCAGGTGCTCTCAGCTTAGGAGACCGGGACGCCAGAACCTTCTGGGAGGAAAGGGAGTGGGATCTCGTAAACAATGGTGACTCTGTGTTTTGTTTCCTTGCCAGCTGCCGGCGGGACCGCTGAGTTGACCCAGTCTCCCACCCATCTCTCTGTGTCCCTGAGAGACAGCGTGTCCCTCATCTGCAGGGCCAATGAGAGCGTTAGTGATTACTTAAGCTGGTATCAGCAGAAACCAGGCCAGCCTCCCAAGCTTATCATCTATGATGCCGATGACCTAGAGTCTGGCGTCTCAGACCGCTTCTCTGGGATTCAGTCTGGCACAGAATTCATCCTCAAAATCAGCACAGTCGAGGCTGATGACGCCGCCGCTTATTACTGCCAGCAGGGTTATGTGCTTCCTCCCACGGTGCTGCAGCCCCGAACATAAACCCTCCTCCCGGGCTGGGGCTGCTCCTGTGGCGACGGTTGTCAGGTGGCCGGGGTTCCAGCAGCTGCACTGTGCCCTGCGGTCTGTTGGTCGGGGCGGGGCGTGCTCTGGGGAAGGGCTTGCGGGGCTCAAGGGTGATGGCCTGCAAGGGACTTTGTCCTTCCAAAGCTTTCTTTCTTGATACCTCCAAACCCTCAAACCTTCAATTAATCTAATATTGAGATCTCTAGGGGAGCCTGCAAAGAAATTTGTCCATGGTCCATGGTCTTAGAATCCCATCTCTGAGATCCACTCTGAGAACTAGGGGCGGGGGCGGGGAGGGGAAGGGAGCCTATATCCAAGAAAATGCTACTACCACTACTAAACAGCAATAACTACACAGTCTATTGCCATTTGCCAAAGTCTCGAAGACCTGCTACGCATTCAACGATGCACTAAGGCCTTACCCATCTCGAGTAATCAGTCGCACAATAATCCTCTAGAGATGAGAAATCAGAGGGGCTCAGGGCTCAGGGCTCAGGTACCAGTGCTTGTAGGGAAGAAGATGGAAAAAACAATCTGATCCTTGAGTCTGTAATGCCTACTCATTGGTGAATTCATTCATTTAAAAAATAAAGTGCATTTGCTGTGTATAACATGAGTTTAAAGCATACACCTGGATGAATGTGACCATATGCATCCCCCCTTGCACGAGGACTCAGACAGAGACGGTCTCCAGCGTCACACTCTTCCCTCATGCTCCGTCCGGTCAATTCCATGCTCCGTTCCCCCCCCCCCCCCCCCCCCCCCCCCCCCGCCACCAGAGGCCACCACCACCTTTCTGTTTCCTAACCGTGTAGAGCAGACTTTCCCTGTTCTTGTACTTCATACAAATGGAATCATAAGGTATGTCCTTTCTGGTGCCTTGCTTCGTTGGCCCCAACACGTTCTTTGAACTTCCTCTATGTTGTCAGCGGGGCAGTAACTTGTTCCTTCTCACTGCAGAATAGTCTGTTGTTACAAGAATACGTCACGACGGCTGCATTTTTCAATGAATGAATTGTTTCAGATTTCAATGGGTTATCAATACAGTTGTGAAGAACACTCTTTCAAAGTCTGGTGGATTTATGCACTCACTTCCCATGGGTGTGTTCCTAGGCATGGAAGCGCTGAGTCACAGCGTTAGCCTAAGGTTGGTTTTGGTAGATACTATGAAACAACTTTCTGAAATGGGGAACGTCTTTACGCTCCACCGACCATGTATAACATTTCCACTTGCTGTAGATCCTTTCCCAATAGTTGCTATTGTCAGACTTTTTATTGTATCCATATTGGTGGATCCTGAAGGAGTATTGTTAAAATTTACATCTCCTTGATGACTAATGATTTTAAGTAACTTACCATATTTACTACTGAGTTGCTATTTAGACAGTTTGTTTCTTGGGCAGTGCCTGTTCTAGTCAGACACACACATAGTTGGGTCTTTTTTGGAGAGTACTTTGTATTCTGAAAATGAATCTTTTGTCAGAAATGTGCATGAGAATATCTTCTCTCATCTTACGGTTTCTCTATTTACTTCCTTAATGATACATTTGAAAAGCAATTATTAACTCTAATGAGACCTAATCTTTTTTCATTTCTTTCTCCTGCCATTTGGTGTGGGGGCAGGTGGGTCTGTGTAACAGATCTGATGTCTATTTTGCTCCCTCTTGTTAGTAAGCGACTTCATGTGTGGCTCAGAACGTCTGAAATTTGCTTGCGCTGTTTTCTGGTCATCAGATTGAGGGGAGGTAGCTTATCCTCACCAACATACCTCTCGGTGCCTATGGATATAACCACAAATGATAATAATTTCTTAGTTGTGCACGCCTGGATTGACATTGGTCCATTTACCCAGGGGATATTGGCATGAGATGCCTCCAATGACATGTGTTCACTGATTTAATGGGAATGGACAGAGAGGCGGGCCTGTGGTGAGCTGCTTAGATTCCCCCTTCATGATAAAGGATTCCTGCAGGTGCTGTGAGGGCTTCCTGCAGGCCACCCTCCATTGTTCACCCTCCGAGGAGATCACCTTGGCTGAAGAAGACCGCCTAGCCCAAGGTAACACTTCTTTTCCAGGAAAGACAATAACTACTCGATGCAAGGGTACAAAGGCCCAGCCCTCTTACGCCAATCCAAATCAATTCTGTAGAGCCACTGCCTCTCTAGACCTCCCTATGGCGTTGGCCATGGCTTTTCTCGAGACTCACAGCTCAATTTCTCTCTGTCCAATCCTGCTTCCTGTCTCTCCAGGGATGCTCATCTCAAGAACACTCTTTAATAAACAGTCTAAACTCTCTCAGAGTTGGTTTCTCAGGGAATCTTGGGATTCCTATGGGGAATGGATTTCCCATTGTCGCCCTGTGACAAATGGAATCAGGGAGCAGCACAGGCCAGGTTGTAGTGATAACCTTCACAGGGAACTTGTGTATAATTACCAAAAGGGACAGCAGGTGCCGAGTGACGTCAGAAATAGGGATCTGTAGCAGTGACTAATCGACCATGGGTTACTAGGGATTAAATTGATGTGTAGACCCTTGGAGAATTTCATGCATATGACTGGAAAACTCTAGGTCAGGTGAGCTGAAGCCCGCACTCACATCTTCTGACTCAGTCCCTGGATCTAAGGCAGTTCATGTGCCAGAGAGCACTGCTTGAAGCTGAGGCCACATCCTCTTGAGAAACGACCCTGAAATTTAGCCACAGATGTTTGGAGAACATTTGCTTCAATATTTTCTGAGAGGAACTCAGGGCAATTACCTCAAAGCAAATGTGAACTAGAGAAAGGAAAATACCCACATTTTCCCAGCCATGTAAGGTCTCCAAGTTTGTCTAATATTTAAGTGTCAATATGAATTTTCATAAAAGCCAGTTGGTTATCAGAGGGACACCTGGGTGGCTCAGGTGGTTAAGTGTTGACTTCGGCTCAGGTCATAATCTCACGGTCCATGAGCTTGGGCCCTGCATCGGGCTCTGTGCTGACAGCTCGGAGCCTGGAGCCTGATTCGGATTGTCTCCCTCCCTCCCTGCCCCTCTCCTGCTCGCGCTCTGTCTCTCTCTCTTAAAATTAAGTAAAAACTTTTAAAAAATTATAAAAAATATTACATCTTCATAAGAAACTGATTTGCCTGGGGTGCCTGGGTTGCTCTGATGGTTGAGTGTCCAACTCTTGATCTCAGGTCAGGTCATGATTCTAAGTTGTGGGATTGAGCCCCTGCCCAGCTCCATGCTGAGCATGAAGGCTGCTTGGGATTCTCTCTCCCGTTCTCTTTTTCTCTTTCCCTTTTTCTTCCTCTCTCTCTCTCTCCCTCCCTCCCTCCCTTCCTTCCTCCCTCCCTCCCCACCTTCTCCCCCACTCATGCACTCTCTCTCTCTCCAAAAAAATAATAATTCAAAAAAAAGAAAGAAACTGATTTTTTGTCATTCTCTCCAAGCATGATGCTTTCAGTGTATCTTTCTTATTTTCTTCCCTAAACGGACATCAGGGCAGACACAATACTCACACAGTCTCCAACAACTTTTTTTAGTTAGTTTGTTTGTTTATTTTTGAAAGAGAGAGAGAGTACAAGTGGAGGGGAGGGCAGAAAGAGAGAGAGAGAGAGAGAGAGAATATCCCAAGCAGGCTTCATGCTCAGCATGGAGCTGGACACAGGGCTCAATCGACCTGAGCCGAAATCAAGAATCAGACGCTTCACCGACTGAGCCACCCAGGTGCCCCGTGGTCTCCCACGTTTGTCAATGGCTCCAGGAAACAGAGTCACCATCAACGGCAAAGCCGGCCGAGCCAAAACATTGATGATGACGTACACGGGCATCAACACAAACCAAGACAAGCTCCTACACTTATTCTTAAATGTGTTTCCACTCTTATCTCTGGGATTTCATCCTGGTTCAGTGGCAGTGGGTGTAGAACAGACTTATCCTGAGAGCTGATAAGGTGAAATCTGAAGATGCTGCATATTATTTCTGTCAACGAGATGATCACGCACCTCTCACGGTGATATACTCTGTTACAAAAACCTCCGAAGCCATCAGTGGGACGGCCTTGGCTGCCAGTGAGAATGTTCAGTATGTGGAACTCTGTGACCCATTGGTACCTGCAAAGTTCCGGTATGCGAATGCACATTCGCCTCCTTTCTCTGTTTGCCAGGCTGGACCTGACACACTTGATAAGGGAGAGACTATTACAACTTTCCACGACATTGTCCAGCTGAGCCGATGATCTCGTGTTGAAGCAGAGACAAATTCACGTGGCTGTGTCCCTGTCTTCTGCCACACCTATCGTTTCCACCCCCCAAGAAGTCAAAGGCACCAATGGATCCAGGTTAGGTTCCGAATTGCGGCAGTGAATGCAATCTTCCCTCTCTCTCTAAGCACACTCACACTCATCCACACGCCCATTTAAACTCTTCCCTAACGGGCGCCTGGGTTGCCAGTGGGTTGAGCGTCCAGCTTCCGCTCAGGTCATGATCTCATAGTTGGTGAGTTTGAGCCCCACATCACACTCTCTGCTGTCAGTGCAGAGCCTGCTTCAGATCTTCTGTCTCCCTCTCTCTGCCCCTTACCTCTCTCTCTCTCTCTCTCTCTCTCCTGGTTTGCTCTTGCTATGATGACCACTAGAATGTCAATTATTATTATTTCTTAGATCTTTGTTCCTTTTGGAAACAGTTCAGTTCCATAATTCCAAGATTGAACAGCTATCCCCTACATCCTCCCCAAATACTATCATCTGCTGACTTTGGGCTTAACGCCTTTGTGCCGCTGCCTAAATTTCATCTGAAATCCCAAATACTTTTCCAAACCTGAAGGCTACATACATAAACATCAAAGAGATTACCTTAAATTTGTGAACTCCGAGTACCTGGGAGCCACAGATCTGTGTACCTTCTCCCTCTAGCATGGGGACAATGCTATTTCATCGAGTATCGGTTGCTTAAAGGCACTTCGCTTGGATCTGATGAGAAAGCAATAATGGCACCAAAGTAATACCCATGTGTTGACCCCATCATTCCCAGCCTATGGCGGCTTTCATGCTATCGTATCATTACAGGCCACTACCAGGAAAAGCTTCGCGTGTGACTATAAAAGCTTGTGGCTCCTCATGGAGCTCATGGACGCTCAACCGACCGAGCCACCCAGGCGCCCCAGTTAGGGAAGAGTTTAAATGAGCGTGTGACTAAGTGTGAGTGTGCTTCGAGAGAGAGGGGAGATTGCGTTTACTGCTGGACTTTATACTGCTGAAGTTACACCCGACTCTGCGACTGTTTACTGAGTACTCAGCTTAGTAGTTCATAACCACCAAACAAGGAAAGCAGTGGCGGCAACAATACTGCCAAGGAAGGAACTCGTTAGATGATAACGATGATTTCGTTTATGTTCGTGGTGTGCTGAAGGCCAGCAAGAGCCACTGTACCCAGTAATGATGTGCTCCATAATAAGCTCCAAAGTAAAAGCACATTCCTAAATTAACCACCATTCAATGGGGCTGAAATCCTGGAGGCCAACAGTAGAGGGATGATCTCATGAGGGACGATCTCACGATTCGTGAGTTTGAGCCCTGCATCGGGCTTTGCACTGACAGTATGGAGCCTGCTTGGGATTCTCATTCATTCTCTCTCTCTCTCTCTCTCTCTCTCTCTCTCTCTCTCTCTCTCCCTCCCCCACTCGCATGCTCCTGCACATGCTCTCTCTCTCAAAATAAATGAAACTTGGGGCCCCTGGGTGGCTCAGTCTGATGAGCGACCAACTTTAGCTCAGGTCATGATCTCATGGTTCACCAGTTCAAGCCCCATGTTGGGCTCTGTGCTAGCAGCTCAGAGCCTAGAGCCTGCTTTGGATTCTGTGTTTCCCTCTCTCTCTGCCCCTCCCCTGCTCATTCTCTCTCTCTCTCTCAAAAATAAACATTAAAAAAATTTTTAATAAAACTTTCCAAAAAAAAAAAAAAGAAAGAAAGAAATGTTTCCTTTTTTTTTTTTTTTTTTTTTTAAAGAGCAGAAACCAAAAAACCCAAGTTGGGATCTCATTTTCTCTGACAGCTCTTTTCTACAGTAATTTCTCATCCTCTTCTGAAGACATTCATTGATAACAGCAGTCAACACAATATAAAGGTGACATAAATATTAATTTCTACCCTTGAGGAGTAAGTAGAAACATTGGTGTTTGTCAGTTTTTAGAAATGACTTAAGCCTCTCTTGCCTAAAGTAATCTCTCTTCCTCTTTCTGGAATTAACATCAATAAGACCAATAAATAGTATGGTTCATCTCAAAGGTGGTATATATATAAACTGTACATATATCTATATACATATATACAAATACACATGTCAGGGTGGGGATTATGAAGTATTTAGATCAAAAGAAAACTACCAATTTTTGTGAGTCTGTGCTCCCGTATACATGTGCTCACACAGGGGACACATAAATGCATTTCTACCTCAGGGGAATGCATAGGAAACCTTGGTTAGTGTTTCTTTATATAGATTCATTTAGTGTATGCCTGCAAGCTGTCTCCTCACTGAATCACTGCCTTGCACCATATATGCAACCACCAGTGGTTTCTGATGAGAGGTAGCTATTAAAGTAGATAGCACAGATGAGGTTGTTTATGTGGGCAAGTGTATGCATCTGTCGGACATCCCCTGGGTCTCCCACACTGTTACTACAGTAGCATTATACGAATAGCAGCCAGGGGCACCTGGGTGGCCCAGTCGGTTAAGCATCCGACTTTGGCTCAGGTCATGATCTTGGGGTCTGTGAGTTTGAGCCCTGCATTGGGCTCTGTGCTGACAGCTCAGAGGCCGGAGTCTGTTTCAGATCTGTATCTCCCTCTCTTTCTGCCCCTCCCCTGCTCACGTTCTCTCTCTCTCTCTCTCTCTCTCTCTCAAAAATAAAAACATTTGTGGGGGTGCCTGGGTGGCTCAGTTGGTTAAGCGTCCAACTTCAGCTCAGGTCATGATCTCACAGTTCGTGGGTTCAAGCCTCGCGTTGGGCTCTGTGCTGACAGCTCAGAGCCTGGAGCCTGCTTTGGAATCTGTGTCTCCCTCTCTGTCTTCCCCTCCCCACTCATGCTCTGTCTCTCTGTCTTAAAAGTAAATAAAACATTAAAAAATGTTTTTAATAAAAATAAAAATAAAAACGTTTTTAAAAAATTAAAAAAAAAAGAATAGCATCTAGCTAGCTACCTATCCACCTAATCTACTGCACCTCATTACTAAGGATAGTAAAAAATGCCCAGAGGGGACACTTGTATTCTAGTCTTATGCTTAAAGAAACACTGGAGACAGACAGCCAGATCTTGATTAGACCAAACCAAAGGGTCCATAGTCCATGAATGTTACCCCACTCGCTATCACTGGATTTTATCATCTCAGAAGGAGGCATGAAAAATAAACCAGACATAATATTATAAGAAATTCGTTAGTCTGGACATTTTGTAACATCATAATTTTCTGTCTAACTCTGTCAGATACTACAGGAGTTAGGATTTAATCAAGTATTCCAAAAATAATTTCAATATGACATTCATAATAGGAGAAGAAGAAGAGGCATTGGTTTTCATTCATTAATCCTTCATAGGTGAACACATCATTCCAATCAAATAACACAAAAGATCCAGGACCTGTGTTCTGCCTGCCCCCAATCATATTCCTTTAATGGGAAGGATTCTGTGCAGTCAATTACACCCATTTGTATTTAATTACAAATAATTAAAAAATAATAATAATTTAAAAAAATAATCTACCCCCAAATTAATGCTCTAACACTGTTGGTGGGAATACAAATGGGCACAACCACTATGGAAAACAGTATGTAGTTTCCTCAAAAAAAGATTAAAAATCCAAATACTATATGGTCCAATAATTCCACAAATAAATTCTATTTATTCCAAAGAAACAAAAACTAATTTTAAAAGATATATACACCCCTATGTTTACTGCAGCATTATTTACAATAGCCAAGATAGGCAAAAAACCTAAATGTCCATTGATAGATGAATGAATAAGGAAGATGTAGAGTGTGTGTGTGTGTGTGTGTGTGTGTGTGTGTGTGTGTGTGTATGCAGCTTTCATGCTCTAGCCAGCAGGAGCCCAAAGACACCGAAGGCATCATGGCCACAGTAAGTTTGCCCAACATTTCTCCATGTGCCCCTTCTCACCTGGAACCCAGAACTGCAGGATGAAGATCAGGGGAGCCCCGGACCCCGTCTCTGACAGCTGGACTACAGGCTGCTCCTCAAGGGCCCTGACCAGCTCTGCCTTTAAGGATGCCGAGAGCAGCCTGGAGCTTTGTCTACTGACACAACATGCAAATCAGCTCAGAAGACCTTGAGGTTGTGCTCAAGGGGGACACCTGCTCTCACAGCACCCTGTGGGACTTGGGGTCACCAGAAATTTCCAAGTGGAGCTCAAGCATGTCCCAAGGGACTTTGTGACCAGTTTCCTGAATCTCTATCTTCTAGTCTGTCTGAGAAACAGACCCTGTGTGGGAGTGACCTGCGGCTGTCTTAACGTTAGGATAGAAGTTGTTTCTCTTAATCCCTACAATTAAAACTTCATATAAGCACAATGATGTATTTCAAGTTGTGATTATTATCAGGAAGAGGAAGCTGTGGGATTATAAAAGATGGAAACAGGGGGGCCTTGTTCAGATGGGGAGGGGAAGTCCGCTCCACTGAGTAGATGGCCTTGAAACCAAGTCCTGAAATGTCATGAGGACCTGGAAGGGTGGGAGGGGTGAGCATGGAAGCTTGGTGAAGGCTAGAGACCTACACTAATCAGTGAACTTGCCTCCGTTGGGTAAGACTGGGGCTCTCCAGTTGCTCAGTCCTGAAAACCAATGTCATGTCCCCCCCAAGCCCTCACAGATGGACGGGTCACTCCTACTCAGAGTGGAGAACAACCAGTCCCCAACTTCCCGTTCACCCTGTATCTAACATTAATGTGTCATGTACAGGCACTGGGACCAAGCACGGAAGAAAAACCCATGTGAACTCAAGCTCACAGGTCAAGAGGACAGGCTTTACCTACCACCTAAATGCTTTCTCTCCCATGGGCTAATTCTTTGTCTTCTGCAAGATGCCCTCCCAAGTACCTTCCCCCAAACAGGAGCGGGCTCAACCACACGTGATTCATCATCTCCTAACCCATAATTCTAGTTGCTTGTCATCTGTCAGGGGTTGGGCCAGGCGAGGGCAGGCAGCCCAGGGGAGGGGCTGGAAGGCAGCAGCACAGGGGCCACCACAAGCCTTGACTCTGGTAGCTCCACCTCTCTACCTTCGTCCTCCGTGGGGATTTGCATCAACCTCGGCCCAAATGCCTCTGCCACAGGTCCGGCCCTGTAGCCAGATGCTGATAAATGGGTCTTTTCCAGGGACAGGGTCTGAGCAGCCTGGGGAAGGTGAGAGGTAGCAAGGTGGTGCCACCATCCCAGACCCTCGGGCCCCTGCTCCTGCATTCCAGGTGAAAGAACGTCCCCAAGTGGAGAGTTCCCTCGGGGCAGGTCCTTGTGCTCCTGAAGAAGAGTGGTTGTTGGTTTTTTCTTTTATTTATTTACTTAGAGAGACCGAGTATGTGCTCAAAAGTGGGAGAGAGGGAGAGTGGGAGAGAGAATGCCTAGCAGGTTCCACGCTGTCAGCACGGAGCCTGACATGGGGCTCGATCTCATGAGCCGTGAGATCATGACCTGAGCCGAGATCAAGAGTTGGACGCTTAACCAACTGAGCCACCAGGACTTGATCCTTTAAAACCTTCTCCCAACTCACACCCTCTGAACCGCTGACATGCTCCGTAGCCTCGGTCTCTTCTAAAAGCTCCCTCAGCTTTTGTGCTTCCTCGGCAGACGTCTCAGGAGCTCCTATTGCCCCCTTCATTTGCCACTTCTAGACCTCCTACCCAAAAAGTGAAAACACAGTCTTTGAAATCAATATAGGTAGACTATGTCACCCAGTATCACTCCTTAGTGCACACAAACACCAGGCCCAAAGTCTGTCTTCACTTCTGCGGTGTTTTAGTTCCTGGCTCATAGACCCTGTCACGTGCCTGCTGGTTTCAATACATTTGTGTATGAGCCTTCCATTATCCTGCTCTCTCAGTTGTTTGACTGATTCTCCTCCAATTGGCTCTTCCCCACCCAATCTTGATCACTCACTCTCATGGCCCCACCTCAGACACATCGTTAGAAAACAACAGCAGCTTCTCCATCATTAAAATGTTAAGCATCTCAGGCTTGCCCACTTCTAAGGGCTCTGCAGCTCACTCCACCTGGCATGGCCATAGCCAATAATTTCTCGTTTTCATTAGACTGAGACCTGACATCTCTAGGAAAACATATGTTTTCTTTCCATGGAAAATTCGGCGTGTCTGTGGTGTACCTCTCCGGGTTATCAGATCCTACCCCTATTCATTGTCTTTGAGCTATCCTGCAACTCTTTATAAACTGTTGGTAACTGATAGATGCATGATTCTGTCCTGTCTAGTAGTAATTTCATTGACTTCTTACCTCACCTTGGAAAACCAGTTTGCCTCCACTTTTCCTTTGACCCAGTTAGAACATCTTCGTAGTTCCACATTCATCATGTGAGTAAAATAATTTAACATGCGTTCATTAATATTGTATCTCCGTGAGAGTCATAATTTTACTGTTCTCTGAAAATTATCTTTTAACATATCTATTGACCTTTCTACATTTTCTCTATCCCTACGTCCCTCATATTCTCATTTCCCTCTTTACTCAGCTTAAATTCCACGATCCTTCTTTATAACGACTCCCTTATACACAAGAACTTCCTCAGCCTTCCATTCTTTCACTTTGTGCAACAAAATCCCACATGCCTGCTGGAGAAAAACACACAGCAATTCTGACTTCTGCCAACTTCAGATTCATGACCAATCACTTCCTGAGGGCCCTTAATCCTGCCCCACAATCATATCTCATTTCCCTGATCTATTCGGTCTCCACTCTTTCTCTTTCCTTCTTTCTTCAAGTCCTAACAGCTCCTCCCCCATCCTTAAAGCCAAATACCCCATTTCCTATTTCCTAGGTCAAGAGAGGGGATCCGAGGAGAACATCCATGGGCTGCCCGTCCATCTTCTGACCCGCTGGTTTGGGTGTTGCCACACTCCGCCTTTCTTCCCAGCACTGTGGGGAGGCAGACAGCCCTCCCATCTGAGGCCACTCCCTCAGAACCCACATCCCTTGCCTCCTCAACTGAATTGCTTGGCACTTCTCCTTCTTTCCTGAATTATCAGCATTCTCCCCTCTCTGGCATCATTCCCATCAGTATGTGAACATCTTTTAAAAAACTCTCTGGGGGGCGCCTAGGTGGCACAGTCGGTTAAGCATCTGACTTCGGCTCAGGTCATGATCTCACAGTTCGTGAGTTCGAGCCCCGCGTCAGGCTCTGTGCTGACAGCTCGGAGCCTGGAGCCTGCTTCACATTCTGTGTCTCCCTCTCTCTCTGCCCCTTCCTTGCTCATGCTCTGTCTCTCTCTGCCTCAAAAATAAATAAACATTAAAAAACAAAAAACAAAAAAAACCTCTCTGACATCACATCTCCCTCCAGTTATGGCCTATTTCACTCTTCTCCTTCACTATAAAGCTCACTGACGGAGCTATCTACAGCCGCCGTCCCCAAATGTTCTACCCTCATTCTTGCCCGAGCTTTCTACATTCAAGTTCTTACTTCCACCATCTCATCAAAACTTCTCAAGGTCCCCAGTGACCTCCATATTGCCAAGTCCAATGGCCGCATGCCAGTCCTCGTCTCGCTAGACCCATCAGCAGCATTTAACACACTGACAACACCTTCCTCTTTGATATGCCTTTTGCTCTGGACTCCAGAGCATTGCACCATCTTGCTGGGCCTCTGATCTAGGCAACGCTCACGCCATTGCTTATCATATTCCAAGCTCCGGTCCGATTCTCTCCCTGAACTCTAGACTTGTATATCCAATGGATACTTGACAGCTGCATGTGGAGATCTAATATGCATCTCAAACTTAAAATGTCCAACACCAAATTCCTGATCTCCTTCCCCAAATCCACTCTCCCACAGTCTTCTCTATTGGAACAGATGGCAACACCCTCCTACTAGTACTCAGAGAAAAACTCTGGAGTCACCCTGAGAGCTCTCTTTCTCTCACACTCCCTGTCAAAACATCAGCATATTGTTATCTCTGTCTTCAAAATATACCACTTCTCACCTCCTCCACTGCCACTGCCACAGACCTGAGCTGTCATCCTCTCCAGCTTGGAAGATCTCAATGGCCTCCCAACTGTTATCTTTCCAGTCTTGCCTCCCAGAGAGATCCTGTTAAACTATGTACCAAAGTATGCCCTGCTCTATTCAAAACTCTCCCACTTACCACATCATTCAAAATAAAAGCCAAATCCTTAGAGGAGCCTACAAAGACCTGTATCAGGTGGCCTCCTTGTGATTTCTTGGATCTCATTTCTAGTCCTCTCCCCCTTGTACACTCCACTTTGGCAACATTGGTTTCCTTCTACTTCCCCAACATGCTGATCACATTCCTGCCTCGGAAATGTGCTGTTTCCTCTACTTAGAACCAACTACAACTCTACTGTCTGGAGTATTCCTATGGTTCCTTTCCTCACCACATTGAAACATTGATTAAGTTACACCTTCTCAGTGCAGCCTTCTATGACCGTCTATAGTAGATTGACTGCAAATACAGATCCCCCACTCTCTACCCCTCCCTCAACCCATGCTTTTTGCAGTATAACTTTGCAGCTCCTCCTATCAAGAGCTGGGGTCTATTCACCTTCTTCTTCAACAGGATCAACTGTATCGACCTTTAGAACGCATCAGACAGGGAATTGTGTCAGCACTAAGGTTAGGCATCAAGATGCCTCGTGTACTTTTACTTCCTCACTTCAGACCCTGCCACCTGCCACAGAAAGTTGGGATTAATCTGCCGCATGATGAGAGACATGACGCCCAGTCGCCCAGACAGCCCCAGCTGATAGCCAACCACGGCAATGTGAAAGACAGGAAAGAAATGTGAGCCTTTCTATAACCGGAGCACCTAGTTGACCTGTCAGCTAACCTTAAACACACGAGCAAGCCAGCCAAGACCTATCGGGATCAATCAGGCCTGGCCCATAGCAACAGAACTACTCAGCCAACCAGTAAACATGCCGGTAATAAAAATGCTACCATTTTAAGTCACTACATTTTGGGGGTGATTTATTACACGAGAATAGCTAACCGATACATCATCTGATTTTAAATTTCTACTCGCTCTTACCCCAGCAAGCTTTGATCCCCTTCATTTTTCTTTATAGCACTTCCAAAACAACATAGTAAGTGTTCACTGATGCAGGTTATTTATTGTCTGTCTCCCCTGGCTGGGGTGAAAGCAAATATCTCTGCTCTTGACACATAGTAAGCACTCAGAAAACATACCTGGGGGAGGGGGCACCTGGGGGGCTCAGTTGGTTAAGTGTCCGACTTCAGCTCAGATCATGATCTCACAGTTCTTGTGTTCGAGCCCCAGGTCGGGTTCCGTGCTGACAGCTCAGAGCCCGGAGCCTGCTTCGGATTCTGTGTCTCACTCTCTCTCTCTGCCCCTCCCCCATTCACACTCTGATTCTCCCCCAAAAACAAACATTAAAAAAAAAAAATTTTTTTTAAAATAAAACACATCTGGAATGAATTATATGGATTCCTTAATATGGGTACTTTAACAATATTTCTAATCATTATGAGAAGCTGTTCTGTAGGTAAGAGTGTTCAGAGCACCCTGATCAGGTTTGTTGTGGTCTTTTCCTGAACCCATGTATCTCAGAAGGAGGTAAAGAAATCATACTTAAAAGGCTTGGGATTTTTTCTGTTTTTACAATGAAATGGGCATGTCAATTAAATGTTTTCCAAGGGACTCAGGTTATGCAACACTTAGAGCCATGATTTCCTTCAGTCACAAGGTTAGACCTGAATGCCTAAGGGATGCCTTTAAAGAAAGAGGTGACAAATGACGAGAACGAGGTGCTGAGGAACACTAGCTCATATTTCTAGAGTGACGGGGTGAAAGAATTAGAGAATTGCCTTTGTGAGAAAGAGCACACCTGGAAGACACGGAGAGGAGAGAGAAGGGAGGTACGGAAGGAGACAGAGCAGAAACAAACGTCAGGGCCATTGCTCAGGAAAGCTGGAAAATACGGTCCACGGAAGGAAAAAGTGAGAGAGGGATGCTACCGTCCACGTAGGAGGTTCTGAATGGGAGAGGTCAAAGGTTTAATATTGGGAAGGTCCTGAGTCGGAAGGTGATTGTGGGTGAAGAAAGGAGACCAAGAGAATAAGGAAATAAAAGAGAAATGTTCCAGAGTCAAGGAGGCACAGGGAAGAGAGAATTCATCCATCAGGGTGTAAAATCCACCGGACCCTTCCCCAAAGGGTAGAGACAACCTTACTGGGTCAATTATGCCGTCCGTCTGTGAAAAACGCACAGGTTCCTGCGACACAAAAACTCCTGACAGCTTCTCTGAGACATCTTTATGGCATTTGTCTTCACTAATCTCCCCACAAAAGGGATCCAGAAAAAGCCAACCCCCTCAATTTTCCCCTGGGCCCTGAACAACTCTCCAAGGAATAAGTCGGGAGAGGTGGCTTCTCAGGCAGATACAGGAATGTGCATGTTCAGGGCCGAGCAGGGAGGAAGCAGCAGGTGCAGCCAAGCCTCCCTGACCCTCGGCCCCAGGAGAAGAGGTTTGTGTGCGAGGCTGAAGCACTGTGGGAGGAGAGCTAGAATACTGCTGACAGTAGTAACTCGCCACGTCTTCAGCCTGGAGGTTGCTGATGGTGAGGGTGAAATCCGTCCCGGACCCACTGCCACTGAATCGGTCGGGGACTCCAGATGCCCGTGTGGAAGCTGAGTAGATGAGCAGCTTAGGATGCTGCCCTGGTTTCTGCTGGTACCAGGCTAAGTAGCTGCTAACACTCTGACTGGCCCTGCAGTTCATGGTGACCTGCTGACCTGGAGACCCAGCCAGGGAGCCTGGAGACTGCGTCATCGTGATCGCCCCACAGGCACCTGCAAGCACGAGTAGATAATGATGATACATACGCACTTTATCGTGACACTGAAATACGTCGTCTGAAAAGCGTTGTACCTGTCAGTGCATAATTGGGTCTATTTTGGAAATCGCCAGTATTTCTCATTATACCTTAAAAAAATGTTTTTAACTCTAAACTGATACTACTCCAAAAGGATTGTGGCAAATTTTAAATTTCTCACCTGAGACCCACAGCAACAAGGATATGAGGACCTGCCTCTGGGTCACCATCGTGCTGTCCCTGCCTGCCCGATGCAGCTGAGCTCACATGGCAAAGGCCCCTTTTATCAAACCTGAGCAGCTGGTCTGGGCCTGGAGGGGCCTATGCAAAGCAGCTGGTGAGTTAAGAAGCAAACTGCATGAGCAGTGGGTTATGAAAGTATCCAATGTAAATCTAAAGAGCCAAAAATATCACCAAAAATATAGTTGTAGGACTAGAGACACAGAAGTCAACTTAGAAGCTCTTAGAACAACTCAGAAGTTCTAAAATGACAAACTGCTACAAGATCTAATGATGAGTTTCTATTTTATTTTATTTTTTAAATTTTAATGCTTATTTACTTTTGAGAGAAAGGGAGAGACAGTGTGTGAGCTGGGGAGGGTCAGAGAGAGAGGGAGACACAGAATCCAAAGCAGGTTCCAGGCTCTGAGCTGTCAGCACAGAGCCCGATGTGGGGCTTGAACTAGTGAACCGCAAGATCATGACCTGAGCCAAAGCCAAACGCCAAACCAACTGAGCCACCCAGGCGCCCTGAGCTTCTATTTTAAATTCAAGAATGTTTTTAAATGGGTTGAGTTTCCAGAAATGATGAGCTAGGCTCTTCATATCAATAATCCTGGTAAAATTATAAAATATGCTGGGAAACGAAGGAAGGAAGGAACGAAGGAAGGAAGGAAGGAGGGAGGGAAGGAGAGAGGGAGGAAGAGAGGAAGGAAGGGAGGGAGGGAAGGAGAGAGGGAGGAAGAGAGGAAGGGAGGGAGGGAGGTAGGGAGGGAGGGAAGAAGGGAGGAAGGGAGGCAGGTAGAGAGGGAGGAAGGAAGGGAGGGAGGGAGAAAGGAATGGAAGGCACAAGAAGGAAATGGAGAACTTTGGGCTCAACTTTTTATAAAATCTCTGACCAAAGATATTGGGACTCTAAAGCCATTTTTATGCTGCAGATCTGTAAGAATGCCACAAACCCCTGAGCTCGGTTTTGGGGCTGTACAAAGGGCCAGAGAGATGGGAAGACAGGATCAGAACTTACTCACGTAAGGAGAAAAGCAGGACCCTAATTTGAGCTAAGGGAAGTCTGAATCCTGAATTTTAGTTATTCTATTTTTTCAATTCAGTATTTCCATTTTGTGTTAAATTAGCGAATTAATGAAATCTAGGTTCTTTCAAGAAAATTTAGTTCCAGGGTGCCTGGGTGGCTCAGTCAGTTGAGCATCTGACTTTGGCTCAGATCATGATGCTGCAGTTCATGAGTTCCAGCCCCATATCTGTCTCCAGCCCCACAGTGGGCTTGCTGCTGTCAGCACAGAGCCTGCTTTGGATCCTCTCTCCTCCTCTCTCTCTGCCCCTACCAGGTTCCCACTCTGTCTGTCTCTCTGTCTCTGTCTCTCTTTCAAAAATAAATAAACATTGAAAAGGAAAGGAAAGGAAAGGAAAGGAAAGGAAAGGAAAGGAAAGGAAAGGAAAAAGAGAAAAGAAAAGAAAAGAAAAGAAAAGAAAAGAAAAGAAAAGAAAAGAAAAGAAAAGAAAAGAAAAGAAAAGAAAAATTTAGTTCCATCCAATGGTTTCAGAAGTCAGCTCAGGGTTGCCTGTTCCTGGTCCTGCTGTTGATTCTCCAGCAGAGGGAAGAGTGGGGGTGGGGGGTGTGCAATTCCCTTAAGAAACTGAGTGTGTATCCCCATAAGGACGGCATAGGTTTCTGTGGCTTCAGGTATCCAGCTACTGAAACTCTTCCAATCTTGTCTCTGAGTACGGCAGATGCCTGGTGCTCACTCCGTGAGGTGGTCCGTTGGCTGTTCTGTGGGCATCCACGTGGCCTCTGCACTGCTCCTTGACGTGAGAAATTTCCTAAGACCCAGCTATACTCTGTATCAAGTAGATCCAAGCTGGGGATCCATACCTCACCCTGACAAAGGGTCAATTCTCCCATCATTCAGCCCCCCAATCCGCCCCTAGCGATGGTTGATTTTACGTGTCAACTTAGCTAGGCTATGGTGCCCAGTTGTTTGGTTAATTGCCAGTTTAGATGTGGTCCTGAAGGTAGCTTTTTTTTTTTCAATATATGAAATTTATTGTCAAATTGGTTTCCATCCAACACCCAGTGCTCATCCCAAAAGGTGCCCTCCTCAATGCCCATCACCCACCCTCCCCTCCCTCCCACCCCCCATCAACCCTCAGTTTGTTCTCAGTTTTTAAGAGTCTCTTATGCTTTGGCTCTCTCCCACTCTAACCTCTTTTTTTTTTCTTCCCCTCCCCCATGGGTTCCTGTTAAGTTTCTCAGGATCCACATAAGAGTGAAAACATATGGTTATCTGTCTGTCTCAGTATGGCTTATTTCACTTAGCACCACACTCTCCAGTTCCATCCATGTTGCTACAAAGGGTCGTATTTCATTCTTTCTCATTGAAGGTAGCTTTTGGTGTGATTAACATTTAAATTAGTAGACCTTGCATAACACAGATCACTCTCCGTAATGAGGGTGGGGGCCTCATCCAATCAGTTGAAGGCTCTAAGAAGCAAGACTGAAGTTTCCCAAAGGAGAAGTGATTCTGCCTTAAGATGCAACATAGAAACTCAGCCTGAGTTTCCTGCCTACAGATTTCCAACTCAAGGCTGCAAGATCAACACTGACCTGAATTTCCAGGCTGCCAGCCTGCTCTACAGATTCTGGACTCACCAACCCCCACACTCTCAATTCTCAAAATCTCTCTCTCCATGGATATCTTATTGGTTCCGTTTCTCTGGAGAACCCTGACTGATAACACTCTTCACATCCCTCAGGTCCCACCTGTAAGAATGCCAGGCATAGCATTCGTTCCTGCCTCCCCACTGCTCTTTCCATAGACCATTCTTATTCCTTCTCTTACTTGACAAAGCTCTCACGGGGTAGGACTCATCTGCTGGGCTGTATATATGGGAAATCCAGGCAAGACAGTGTGGGACATGTCTGTACTCTCCAATTCTCTCCCCCTGGGGGGAAAAATTTTAAGGGAAAATCCAATTGTATTTCTTTTCTTTTAAGTTTATTTATTTATTTTGAGAGAGAGCACAAGCCGGGGAGGGGCAGAGAGAGAGAGAGAGAGAGAGAGAGAGGGAGAGGGAGAATACCAAGCAGGCTCCACACTGTCAGTATAGAGCCTGATGGGGGGCTCAAACTCAGGAATCCTGAGATCATGACCTGAGCCTAAGTCAGATGCTTAACCTACTGAGCCACCCAGGTGCCCCCTGATGTTCTGGAATTACAAGCTTTATGACTGCCTCTCACACTCGCTGACCACACCTAGTGGCAGAATAAACAAAATGGGTATCTTCTAGGATTCTGAGGACTTACCCTAAAGCTTTCTGAGGAAACATTCCTTCGGTTCTTTTTTTTTTTATTTCTTTTAAACCTTCAGAGAAATTTTGCATTCTTTCCCACGATTGGTCCATTTGCGTTTTACTATAAAATATTCTCATCACAAATGTTATACCTCTGAAAATCCCTGTCACCCTAGCTTGAGACACAACGCCCAAGAAAGGGCACAGAATCAAATTCTCTCAAGTATACTACAGCCACAAATTAAACAGTCCCCACTGATACTTCTGTAAGTGGGGCTGACCACTGAAAATCAATATACACTAAGAAACAGAGCTGGAGGTAGAGAAACAGAAAGAGGGGACAGGGGTGGACCAAATGTTTATACAGGGGTAGTAAGTTTACAGGGGGTTTTATTTTACTATCCTATCTAAATTCTCAGTAAGACTTATACATCACTTATTTTAAAAATAATTTAAGATTGCTCTATACCTGCTTTTTTTTCTCTCTCTTCAAATATTTCCATGACTTTTTGTCTAAAAACAATAAAATCTGACCTGGCTTGTAATAGTTTTGTTACCCAGAAACCTCAATCATCCCGTTAGACCTATGTAGGTTTGTTGGCTTATACAACACTGCCATCTACTGGCATAACTTCACAACTGCACCCTGACTAGTGTGTGGTGAGTCGCTCTAGGAAATGTGACACTGTTTCTTTTTATTTTCATTTTTATTTTAAAAAAAAATTTTTTTTCAACATTTATTTATTTTTGGGACAGAGAGAGACAGCATGAACGGGGGAGGGGCAGAGAGAGAGGGAGACACAGAATCGGAAACAGGCTCCAGGCTCTGAGCCATCAGCCCAGAGCCTGACGCGGGGCTCGAACTCCCGGACCGCGAGATCGTGACCTGGCTGAAGTCGGACGCTCAACCGACTGCGCCACCCAGGCGCCCCATTATTTTCATTTTTAATGTTTACAGCAATGGCCAATCATATACAAAGATAGATCATATACATGTCCACACATGTGCGCGCACACACACACACACACACACACACACACTGGAGTATTTTGAAGCTGATCCGTTAAGAATTTTAGTACATTGCTCACCGAAAAGGACTTTAAAAAAATTAAGTGCTATGCTACTATGGTACATAATTCTCTAATATTATCTAATTCCCAGTTTTTATTCAAACCACCTTGATCATCTCTACACACTGTTGTTTCAGTAAGTTTGTTTGAATCATGGTCCAGGTCCAGGTAAATGTATGGTTAATTAAGTTTTACCAAAACCTCAAAAAAAAAAAAAAAAACCCCTCTATTTTACAAAACCTGTCCAGGAAATAGTAAAGGAGTGTGGACCACCATTATTTAGAAATATAAATCATGTCACGGGACGAGGATAGCCTTGAGACCAAAATCTTTACCCCTCCCTCTACCCATGCTTTTTGCAATATAACTTTGCAGCTCTTTCCAGTTTTAAAAACTGTTTGGTATCCTGAGTCCTACAGCAGCCGACATGCTGAAGAAAGACACATACGTTCATGTTGCTCAGGGTCATTTTTCATTCTTTCACTGGATTTCAGAAAGTGCATTAAAAATGCCCCGTCAGACTTGGACCAGATGGCAACTGTGCAGAGAATTTTCCTGGTCTGCAAATATTTTTCCAAGTGCCTCAGGAAATGTAATAGAAGTGCTTTAACTGGGAGGCAAAACATCTGGTTCTTCCCCCATCCCAGTCCTTCCCTACCTGTGTAGCCTTGAGTGAATCACTTCCTCTCTTAGACACCTAGCCTCCTCCTGTTTGTTACCAATGGGGAGAGACACAGTTTGTCTCTGCCAGTTCAAACAGTCCACAAACCTACAAAACCCCTCCAAGGAGGCACCCAGTCTATTTTCTATTCAGTCTAACATGGTTTCTGGGTCTGCTGTCATGAAGACAATCCTGGTTTAAGGCACCACTGTCCAGTTTCCAGGGCTTCAGAAACTACCAAAGACAAACACCAGAGGGGACCATAGCAAACAAAGAGAAAACAACAAGGATTTCCCGTGACTCCTCAACAATACTTGTTCATTTCATTCATTTATTCAATAAATACGTATTGGGCACCAACTGGAGGCCAGACACTTGTTAGTCACTGAAAGCACAATGGTGAGTAAGAACTCTTATCTATCATCAAAATACCATAATTCACAGACTTTGGGTTCAAAATACATAGAAGGAACAGAGAACTATGGACGTTCCATTTCCTAACTGCATCCCTACATTTTCTAAGAACACACTGACCTCACCTTTTAAGGAATTTCTCCTTTCTGATTGGATACTTTTTTTTTTTTTTTTGGAAAGAGAGTGTGAGCGAGGAAGAACAGAGAGAGAGGGAGACAAGAGACAGGGAATCCCAAGCAGGCTCACACTGGCAGCACAGCCCGATGTGGGCTCAGACTCATGAACCATGAGATCGTTAAGATCATGAGATCATGACCTGAGCTGAAACCAAGAGTCAGATGCTTTTGTCTCCCCAGACAAAAATAATTTATCATTTTCATGATATCAGTTTTCTCTAGGTTAACATGCAACTCTTTGAAATCTAGTTTTTAATTAGGTATAATTAGAAATTTTTAAAAACTTCATTTCTCTAGCAAGTCAAATGACCCTGAAAGGACACATAGTGTTAAAGAAACAATTACTCAAGACATTTGTTGAAGAAAAGTAAGGCAGACGTAGGATCATCAAGATAATGTGTAGGAAACACTGCACAGTGGGAAGGAGAGATTGGGCCCCACTCCATCTACAAGGAAAAGTGGGAGTTTATAGCCAAGGAGCAGAGTGGGGGTCAGCGGATGGAAAAATGACTAAGAGAAAACATCCAGTTCAAGGGAGGATCTGGTAAAATCGACCTAACAAGACTCTTGCTGAAGGCACGCCAGAGTGATCAGACATCGCCTGGGCACAGTGAAGGTGAGGAGCCCATCAGATGTTGATGGTGATCGATTGGGTTTTGGAGTGTTGGTGGGGTTCGGAGCCTACGGCCAATTAAGAATTCTTGAAGACATCTTTTAGTGTAAAAAGATGATTTTGTTAAAGCACGGGGACAGGACCAGTGGGCAGAAAGAGCTGCACTGGGGTTGTGAAGAGTGACTGCTTATACACAGTGGAGTTGGGGGAGATAAAGTCAAGAGGAAGTTTCTTGAAGGGATTTCCATATGCTGAAGAAGATTCAGGATTACTGGAGGCCTAGCTATTGTCAAGCTAAAGTGGTTTTCCCTCTAGCAAAGCATTATCATTAAACCAGTAGGGAGTTCCTGGAGATTAGGCCCTCGGGGATGAGATATTTGTAAACTGATGGAGACTCTATCCTTTAACCATTTGTTTTCTGTCCTTTCCTTTGTTGATGGGCAGCCAGGGGCCAGGGTACCTGAGGAATATCACACATATCCTACCTGGGGTGGGAGAGGGGGGGAGGGCAGGGTTGGGGGGGTGTTGTAAGCTTGTGCTTTGTCCTCAGCTTGCCTTATGCTCCCTCATCAGTGATCAGATATCAAGGAGGCGGGTTCTGGTTAAACTGACTTAACAGGGTTCTTGCTAAAATTGGACAATGCAAAGATGAACACAGAAGCCCAAAATTCGGGGTCCACTTGAGAAGAGAGCTCAGAGGAGCCAGAGTACAGTTTGGTCAAGGAAAGAGTCTTCACTGACAGTCATCTTTGTGCCTCATTTTCAAGTTTTGAATAACTTAACAGCATTTATTACAGTTTATGACTGTTCTGTTTGGACTTAGTCTCTCCATCTTATTTTGTAATTCTATTTATCTAACATTTTTCTCTTGATTTTTTTATTTCCTTTTCCTGAATTTTGCCAGACTGGTTTAATTTGCTTTGTCCATTTTTTGTTTCTTCTAGTGGCCTGGAAGATTTTTATCCCATTGCTTTTGAATGCCTGTAACTTGGCCTCTTTTTCTTCCTATCACTATCACCATAGCCTGAAGGGTGGGTGAGTGCAAACTCAATGGGGGCAGCCCAGGTGTTATTCCCATCCCACACACAGGCCCAGTCCCTAATAACTCTGAGGTACGTGTTTTCCACGATTTTCTGAGGGAAAATTAGTACTGGCTACTCAAAGACCCCTTCTATTTTTGCAATGGAATGGAAGATTCTAGATTTCAGTTTCTCCATCAATTGAATCACAAAATTTAAATCTTTGTAAAAAAAAAAAAAAAATTTAAATCTTTGTGATTTTCCACAACTTTGTTTCTGCTAATGGGATCCTGCATGATTCTCCAATCACAAAATAGCTTTATTTTCATTTTTATATTTCTTCTGTCATTGCAAGGGGGATTTTTGAACGAGTGGTGGACAGGTCCATTATACTCAACTTAAAAGTCCAAATCAGGAGCACCTGTGTGGCTCAGTTGGTTAAGCATCTGACTCTTGTTTTGGCTCAGGTCATGATCTCAAGGTTTGTGAGATTGTCTCAAGATTCGTGAGATTGAGCGCCACCATATTGGGCTCTGCCCTGACAATGCAGAGCCTGCCTGCGTAGGATTCTCTCCCCCCCTTTCCCTCCTCCCCTCCCCAACTCCCTCTCAAAATAAATAAATAAACTTTTTTTTTTTTAAGTCCAAATTGTTCCTTGTTTCAATCTGTTGGGTTTCGGTTTTGCTTTTGTGTGTAAGTGCATTCGTTTTCCTGTAGGCCTACCCTCTTCCCATCCTTCTGCCTTGTTTGTAACTCTGTGTTATCAGCCAGGATAATCAGGATACTTGGGGTGTTGGGGGGGTGGCAGTGATGGAGAAAGGAGTAATCTGTGCTTCCTCTTTCACCAACAATAGACTAATAGCCCTAGAATGTGTATGCTGATTAGGGTGGGAGAGAGAGCCAGGACCTGGCCTAGTAACCCCATTTAGAACTCAAAGAAGTCAATTAAGAGAGGATCCAGGTTAAGATGATGGACTAAACACATACATTCCATCACAATACCTGCTTGTTAAAAACAAACAAACAAGGGCACCTGGGTGGCTCAGTCGGTTGGGCTTCTGACAGACTTCTGTTCAGGTCATGATCTCACAGTCCCTGAGTTCGAGCCCTGCGTCAGGCTCTGTGCTGTCAGTTCGGAGCCTGGAGCCTGCTTCGGATTCTGTGTCTCCCTCTGTCTGCCCCTCCCCCACTCACACTGTCTCTATCAAAAATGAATATCAAAAAATGAATAAACATTAAAAAAAATTTTTTAAACACCCTAAAATACAAAAAAAAAAAGACTTTTAAGAATATTATTTTAAAGAAATAAACCCACAAGAACAGGAAGAATAGGGCAAGAGGCAAAAACAATACAATATTAGGTCAAGTGGTAACCAAGACCCACAGAGCTGAAAAGAAAAGCTAATGGGAACAGAAAGCAGTGAGAGATCAGAATCCTTCTGCATGGGATCAGGATTATACACATTGAAGGTATAAGGCAGTTTGGGACTGTCCGCAGAGAAGATCCAGAGCCCAGGTCCTTACCCAAGATGAGCAAGACTAGGTGGGGGGTGGAGGGCACTCAGGGCTGGGTCCTGAGCCAGCAGGGAGCAAAGCAGAGTGCCCATGAGGGACCTGAAGATCTGACAGTGGGGAAGAAAACAAGTATGAAGAATCAAGCCTGAAATCATCAATTTCACAACTGCATCCAGAGCTAGCCCAATCAAAGTAGTTGTCCATGATAGGTTTCTCAGTAGTAGGATAAAAGAGGACACAGGGCTAGGGCTAGATGCCAAGGGGACAAACAAAGGGGGGCAGGGAACTCCAGAGCAGAGTTCGAGGGACTCATCGCTTGTGTATAACCAACCAGAAACCACAACACTTGACATGTAAATCTGGGTGGCAAGCCTCTCCAAGGGTAATAAACCCTGCACTGTTACAGCTGTTTTCTTTTTCACTCTAGGAAGTCAGAAAATACCCGCAGCCTTAATGTCTTCTTGGAAACATGATGAACATCTACATTTTCCAGAGCAGGTCCAAAATCTTGGGTCATGTTTACGGCACAAGCATGTGCACATGTTAGAACAAAGGATTTTGCTTCTTTCAGCACCTCTTCCTTCAGAGATGAGTGGAAACAGATACAGCTCCAAAGGACTAAGGAAGCAGCAATTTCTCAAGTAACCTCCTCTGCCTCCCTTCTTCTCACTATGGGGCCACCTTGCCCTTAGGAATTCAGGATAGGTGTCAATTTGTGGCACTCTAGCTGGAAGACCACCAATTGATCAAGTTCTAGGCATCAGTGAATGTGGACTCAAGAATTTCATCCTTACCTTATGGGATATCAACTTGAATCAAGTATAAATGATAGCCATTACAATCCTAAGGAGGAGTAAAGCTGATGTAAAAAGAAGCACCTATCTTGGACTCCACTGTGATTGATGAGCTAGAAAAAAATACTGAACCACAGACTTCAAGATGGATTATCAGACACAAATATTCCAGAGCCAGGTAAGGAAACCACCATCCTCAAACCTTGCAAAAAGCAAAACTATGCCATAGTGTCCCGGACAAGTTAGCTGATTTACTGTATGTTACCGGTGTGAGTGAAGCGGATGTCTCCAAATAGCCTGATCAATTATGCCAACTAAAGGGCAAAAGTAGTGTTTCTTGAAATGGTAGATGTGAAAAACATTGATTAGACAGTTTAGCAATAGTTTTCAGGATGACTTACAGGTGGGCATTTGGTCTCTCTTGTTTCACTCTCTTTCCCTTGCTTTCTCTCTCTCTTCCACAAGCAGTTTAGAATTTATTCTAAGAATCTAACTTTGCTGGGGATCAAATGGGAAACAGCTTCAGTGATGAGTTTGTTGGAATGCTCTCCCCAAATTTTTATTTCCGTCACTCTTATACACAAATCCAAGAACCTGTCAGACTAGTGTACTGACAGTGTGCCTTTCCTCAGTAAATCAGTATTATCAAGGTCCATCATGGGCGTTTTGTAGAATGGTAGATCCTGGCAGAACCTCACAGATGCTTTGAAGACAACCTTTACCTTCGAATGATGAACCATACACATATTAAGGATCTCAACCATTTCTCAGTGATCCGTGTTATGTTACAACATCACAGCAGCCATTCTTATTGATCACAACTATATGGGATCAGTAAAATAGTTTCTGTCACAATAGTTCTTATGATAAGCAAATACTGTAGCAAATACTATATTAGTACAATAATTTAGATGCACTCTTCACAGTAGATCCCAACTTCACATTAGTTTCCAATTTCACATTATTCACTGAGGAACATAATCCCCAGTAGAGCCATATCATCTTTATCATTCCCACTTTCCAGCCCCTACATCACACCCACATATGCTACATTTGTATCTCCTATACAGAACCAGATTAATTCTTGATTTAAAGATTACAGAAAAACACTAATTGACCAAAAAAACCCTCATGCACGTGTATATATCATTTAAAATTATATTTATACATTGTACATGAATATTGAGAATCCTAGTAGGCAATGTCAGAGTTTACTTTTTATCAAAATTGCTGCAGCCTTATTGTTTCTGAAAACCACAAAATGAATGTATTCACCTAATTTTTAAAAATCAGATAATCTACAACATACAGAAGGGGGAAAAGGAAGTGTCATTGCTCTCCTCTTCCCAAACAACATACCTCTGTAAGCCCAGGAGATAACTACTGAGTAAAACTTGTTGTATTTCTTTCAGGAATTATCCTGTATTTATATCCATATATATCCATTAAAATGGAGTCAACATCACACAAAAACATATCATTCCATGGCCTGTATTTTCACAAACACCTTCCTTGTGACTATATAGAAACCGACCTCATCCTCTTATTGGTTGCTTAGTGCACCACTGCAAAGTTCTATCATAATCCATTTAACCAAATTCCTATTGGTGAAAATTTCAGTTATTTTCCATTTCTTCAACTTCTAAACATTTCAATGATCAGTCTTGTATATACATTTGAGCACAGTCATCTACTCATTTCCATCCCTAGGACAGTCTAAGGAGATCCCTTTTCCTTCTCCCACCCCAATGTCATCGGCCATCCATGCTGCTTCCATTGGGTGTTTCTACTCCCAGGGCCAATTAAGTGCATGAGCTCCCAGCGCTGCCACTCACTATTAGGGTGAAGTTACTTAACATCTCTGAACTCAATTTTCCTCATCTATAGAACAGGGATAATATCAGTTTCTTGTTCTTAGATTCTGGGGAATAATTAAATGTGGATGATTCATGTAAAATGTCTGACACTTTGTAAGTGCTCAATAAATGTCAAGTAATATGGCTAGTATTGCTTGTATCTCTGCAGAGAAAAATCACTCTGTCCTCTTTAGGATCTATGTTGACTATGTCCTCAGTCAACCATTTTGCACACTAAATGTCCACTGGCCAGTTTCTCTCTTCTGTCTACCTCCATGATTCCTCTCTTTCCTCATCTTCTGGTGAGATCCACTGCTGATTTTGCTATTAAAGACAATGGCAAAGCTCTTGCTGACAGAATCAAGGAAACCTACCCCTACCTTTCAGAATTACAGTTACAATTTCTCTTATGAAACTTACTATCTCTTTAATTTTTTTTTAACATTTATTTATTTTTGAGAGACAGAGACAGAGTGTGAGAGAGGGAGGGGGAGGGGTAGAGAAAGAAGAAGATACAGAATCTGAAGCAGGCTCCGGGGGCTCTGAGCTGTCAGCATAGAGCCTGATGTGGGGCTGGAACTCATGAAACATGGGATCAGGACCTGAGCCAAAATTGGACACTTAACTGACTGAGCCAGCCGGGAGCTCCAAATATTTTTTTTTTTTTTTTTTTATTGTTTAGTTACTTTTGAGAGACAGAGTGCAAGCGGGGGAGGGGCAGAGAGGGGAGGGGGAGACACAGAATCCGAAGCAGGCTCCAGGCTCTGAGCTGCCAGCACAGAGCCCCACGTGGGGCTCGAACCCATGAACCTTGAGATCATGACCTGAGCTAAAGTCAGACGCTTAACCAACTGAGCCACCCAGGTGCCCCTGAAACACACTATTTCAGTGGTTAGTATTAGTCTTTGGTTTATTATAATTTATTAGCTCTGGTTCATTATTGATTTTCAACTCTTCATTGTGGAATGTCTTTTTTTTTTTTCATTCATTCATTCTGCAAATGTTTGTTGAACATTTGCCAAGTGAAGGTACTAGACTGGGCCTTCCAAATACAAGACAATGAAACATCAAACAATTTACAATCCAGTAGGGTAGAAAGAATCTGACAGCAGATAAGAACAACTAGGTGTTCTAGATCTGTCTCTGTATTCTGCAAAGCAGAGTCACTTGGCTGGGGGATAATCCAAGAGAAGGTCTCTCTTGAACTGAGTTTTGAAAAAATTCATTGGTCTCTGCACTGACAGTACAGAGCCTGCTTGGAATTCTCTCTCTGCCCCTCCCTCACGCTGTCTCTCAAAATGACACACACACACACACACACACACACACACACACACACACACACACTTTGATGGGGTTACCACGGAAACACCATGGCATGGCACGATTCCCCGGCAGCTCCAAAGACATTCTGTACGTGGTTCATCTCATTAAACATGGTGGGTACCCCTCTGACAACAGATGATCAACTAAGTAAAGTCTACTTTCTACTCTATTGATCTTTGATCTTTGTTTTGGGCTCAGATGTCCTCCACAGCTTGATGCCAAAATATGTTTCAAAGTAAAACATGGGCCTTGATCTGATCTGATATACATTTAGTCTACCTTTTTTGAAACATCATGGCAAAGGGGAGGTCAAATACGAAGACACTCTTTAATTATCCTTAACTGAGAGAAACTAGAATCCCATAATTATACTGAATGAGGTTTATCATTTGCAAAAGCACCCTGCCCCAGGAGAAGGTATAAAAGAGTGAAAATTTTAAAACTTATTTGTTTTCTTTGTCATTTCCATTCAGCCTACCTTCAAATAAATACATAGGCAGTCCAGATAGGGTAGATGGCTAAAGAAAGGGATCATCAGCCCGTAGACATAAATATATCCTCTTCCAAGATGTTAGATCTTACCTAAAAAACATTCTCTATCAGGGAAGCCCTGAGGGTTCGACACCTGCTGGAAAACAGAGTAAAGCTTCAGCAGCTGACCCAGGGCCTCTGGTCCCCTTCAGTGAGAAGGGTTTTTGTACATTGACACAATGGAGAGCTATCACTGTGGTGGACGTTTGGCCAAGGAACCAAGCTGGAAATCAAACGTGAGTAAAACCCAAACCTTCCTTCTTCAGTTGTTTGTGTCTTGTGATTCCCGGGTCTATGAAGCAATCTGTATAAGCTGACGTTTTGCAACCAGGATCTGACATCCTCTAAGGCAAAGATAAAGTCTATAAACAAACTCAAAAGTGGATTACACATTTTCTGTGAGGAACGGGATTCAGTCATTGGGTGAGAATAACTTGTCTAAGTGATAGTTTCAGAAATCTATGGGGGAGCATAATTATATGTTCTACACAGAGCCTTGCTCAGTTGTCAGAAAAGGAAATTCAGTTTTCGTATAGGAAGGAGATTAGGAGGAACTACTGTGTGTACAATTTCGGCCAGGGGACGAAGCTGGAGATAAAACGTAAGTATTTTTTTCAACTAATTCTTCACTGTTTTTGTCTAATTGGTTTGCTTTTTCTCCCCCCGCCCCCCTGCCTTTTCACGTGTTCTAATTAATTACATGTCAGGGATAAAACAAATCTCATTCCCAGACCAGGTACAGAGGAGGGAAAATCATTCCACTGGAGGCTAGCTGACCGCTGATTTTTAAGATTTCCAAATCAAAATAGGGTCACTGGGGAGAGAGACTACCGTTTCAGGGTGGGTTTTCATAGAGGTGGAGGTTAAGGGAAATCACTATGGTTCACTTTCGGCCAGGGGACCAAACTGGAGATGAAACGTAAGTACCTTTTTGTTCAATTATGTGTGAGGTTTTCGTCCTGTTGTAATATTTGTTCAAGTTTGTGACATTTTGGTAAAATGAGCCACTCCTGGTGCCCCAAAAGAAAAGAGCAGAAAATGAGAAAATAGCCAACTTTTCAGCTAAGCAAACAAATCGTTGAGTTTGTGATGAGAGTAGGCTTTGTGGGGAGAAGGGGAAAGACAGCTGGATTTTTCTCGGAATTGGACTTTCTTATATGATCAGCGTCAGAAGGAGGTTTTTGTTGAGGGCTAAAGTGTCAAAGCCCTCAGTGTGGCTCACTTTCGGCCCAGGTACCAAGCTGGAGATCAAACATGAGTACACTTTTCTAGTCCTTTTTCTGGTAGCGTTGTGAAATTTGGGGGTTTTCATGTGTGGAGTGTGAGTTGAGGTCAATTCTGAAGAGCACGGGATTCTTCTGAAAATCAGATGAGTAAGGGACTGAAAATCAATTTGTCTCAAGGAAGAGCAAAGAGACAGTTAGTTGACATGGCATCTAAATTGCCAGATTTTCTCTGTATCCATCAATCTAATGAGCTTAGCAGCAAAAAGAGGTTTTTGTTGAGGGAAAAGTAATCAAGTTAATACAGTGGACCACCTTTGGCCAAGGGACACATCTGGAGATTAAACGTAAGTAATTTTTCTCTGTTGCCTGTTGAAATTTGGGTCTAAATATCAGTGATGACTTTCAGAGACTGAAGTATGAATTTTGTGCGGACGGGTACATGAGACCATTTCAGATGTGTCTTCAATTTCAAAAGTTAAACTCAGCTCCAAAAATGGATTTCTAGACAAAAAGATTAATTTAATCTAAATTTCATTGTTCAAAAGGAAAAAAAAAATTAGTGTAGATGAAAAGGAATCTTTGAAGCTCGAGAGAAAAAGTGAACTAATTTTCGCTGAGTTTTACCAGATGTTATAGCGAGTTTTGCTTGTTCTGTGTGATACAGAAATTTATTTCTTAGTCTTTTTTCTCTCCTGATAAATAATTTTATAAGATAACAATTAAAATCCATAGAATGCATGAAAAATTGGTAAGAAGTTAGAAAAGCGTAGTTGTTTGCCATGTAAAACCTGCAGCTTAATTGAGAATCAGCTGCAATGCTATCTTTGGAGCCTAAGACGAGTGATAAACTGTTAATATTCAAAAATTCTACAGAAGTTCTATATCCTGATAGCTACCTTCTTTGTAAAAATCCAATTTCTATATTAGACTAAACGTGAGATGATTTCTTATTGTAATGGTGAAAAGATGGTTATCGCGAAAATCTCAGTTTTGAAAACATTCGTTTAAATTAAGTAAAATAAAATAATTGCATGTTTGAATGCCCATGGACTTGTAGCAAAATAGTAAATATTTTAGTGAGTGTGTTCTTTTCTTTCCCTCCGTTATTACTTGGCCACTTTATATCGTCAAGGAAGCCATGGCACATCTTGCGTGGTCTATAGACCTCATGGCGGTCTTTTGTCATGACTGAATAACTTTCGTGATCAGGCCACAGCACTCGTGTGGCAGTGCGCCTAGCCACTAAAGGCCACGGCCATTCCACGTTTGTTCGCCTGTTCAACTCTACTGTGGTGGCTCTCCCGACACAGTGATACGAATAATGGCACTAACGAAAAAGAATAGAAATGTAGTGGGCACTGAGCTAACATAGAAGAAACAGGGAGAAGTCTGATTTATTAGAAATTTCAGAAATAAAATTCAGTCATTGTTATATGAAAATTTCCATTAGAGGACTATAAAAAAGTTACAGCTACTTTTGTTTTCAGTGACATGTAATGATTTCAATATCCTCTCATCAAATATATTTAAATAATAAAAGTACAATCCTAAAGAAAGAAATGTATATCATTCTTTCCGAGTAAAATCCTTACCAGCAAAAACTGAATTTAAGGCCATCTGGCCATTCCAGTTTTAATCAATTAACTTTTACTGAGTTCACATTAAATACCATCAGATAAAAAAATAAATTTGTGACATGTTTTTAATTTTCAAAAAATTAATGGCTTGGGAAGGACTATTTTTCAGTTGTATGAAATATCAAATCATAGACAAATGCCATTAATAAAAACTTGATATAAATATATTTTCCAATACTTTCATTCTGTGGTAGAAAATTTTTAATCTGAGTATTTTAATTCTATACCCTCTAAAATAGTTTAATTTTTTGTTGTTTACTTCAGCTGATTTCAAAAGTCATGCTTATGAAAGATTATTTTTGGTCTGCAACAGTTTTATAGGACTATTTTAGAGCTGTTTTAAAACTCTGAGAACTATTTTAGAACTATTTAAACTATGTAGCTTTTTAAAACTATTTTAGGGCCTTTTAAAAACCTGTTTTAGAAGTTTAAACTCCATTAAAAGCTAATAAAATGTCTTGTAAGACTTTCCATATCAATGTGCTAATCGTTTAATATTTGAATGCAGGATGGATATTTTAAAGGCATCAAGGAGTCTTTCTAGAATACTTCCCTTCCTTTTTTTCTAAAATTCACACTATTTTGTGGCCAATGCTATTTTATAAAACTCTCAGAAAAAAATTAGTAATGAAGGTGAAAAGAGAAAAAAAAAATCAAAACATAGAAAGTTCAGTATCTTACTTTGAAATGCTTCGTTAATGGAGGTTAGCTTTATAAAAACCTGTTCACTTATCTGCAGTCTTCTCCCAGCAAAGGATTCTTGATTTGTTATTTTAGCCCTTGCTCTCTGACCAGACAGCTTGAATGCCCACAGGGGGGGATTTCCCAGACGCCATCTGGCAGCTGCTCATGGTCAGAACCGAAGCTAGCTAGTTCCTTGTAGGCAGGTGGCCAAAATTACAGTTGACCCCCATTGTCTGGTCTGTTATCGCCCCATATCATGACAGCTGTCAGACGAGGGCTCAGTCTTCCTTCAAGGCCTTTGTAAGGAGGTGGGAGAGTTGCTAGCCTGATCACAGAAGGTAACAGGGCTGTGCCTCAGCCCAGGCACAGACTCGGGGCTCAAAGTCACTCTATAGGGTGGGTCTGGCTCTAACACATTCAAAGAAAACCCTGGAAGGAAAAAGCAGCCCGATATTGCCACACAGTTCTGGGAGAGGCATGGAGGAATGATCTCTGTAAGGGAGTCCAAGACCTGTTTTCTCTTCTAAACTTTGAGGGAGTCAGACTAAATGGCCTTTGTTTCTTTGCCTACAGTACTGGGTGTATGGCAGGGGGCAGGGAACACAGCTGAAGGAAAGAAGGTGAGGTCAGAAAAGCAAAAAAGCCCTTAAAATGGCTGCAAAGAGTTCAAACAAAACAGTGTAAAACTTTCTTAAGAGATAGGGGCTAGAGAAACACTCAAAATCATGGAGATTATAAATCTGCTTCCTGGTCTCCCTCATTGCTACACAGAATAAATTGCTCTGTCTCCCTTACGGGCTCCGGGATTGCCCACAAACAATATGCCCAAATGGAGAACTTCCCTGTTACTTAACAACCATTCTCTGTGCTTCCTTCCTCAGGGAGTGATGCTCAGCCATCTGTCTTTCTCTTCCAACCATCTCTGGACGAGTTACATACAGGAAGTGCCTCTATCGTGTGCATATTGAATGACTTCTACCCCAAAGAGGTCAACGTCAAGTGGAAAGTGGATGGCGTTGTCCAAAACAAAGGCATCCAGGAGAGCACCACAGAGCAGAACAGCAAGGACAGCACCTACAGCCTCAGCAGCACCCTGACGATGTCCAGTACGGAATACCAAAGTCATGAAAAGTTCTCCTGCGAGGTCACTCACAAGAGCCTGGCCTCCACCCTCGTCAAGAGCTTCAACAGGAGCGAGTGTCAGAGAGAGTAGCCTAGCAGGCCTCATCACCTGCGCCTCAGTCCCAGACTCTCTGTCTCCCTCCTCAGGCCTCCGGACCTTTCCCCATCGGAGACCCACACCTATTGCAGGCCCTTGTCCCCACCTTACTGCCTCCCCCTCTTTGGCTTTAATCATGCTAATAATATTTGGGGGGAAATGAATTAAATAAAGTGAATCTTTGCACCAGTGATTTCCCTCTTCCTCCTCTGTTAATGGTTGGTATAGTTGTTTTTTTTTTTTTTTTTTTTTTTCCAATTACCCAGTTTATCTTCTAAGGAACTAAACACCCAGTTGCTATAAAATCACCACCACGTATAAAAATCATCATCCCGCATTCTACCTGACCTTCCTGTCCTCTACGAGACACTCCATGAAAGCCATAAGCGACCTGTCTTCATATCCTGCCCACCCCCCAGGGCCATGGTGTAAGAGGCTTGCTTCCTCATTTTCCCCTCCTCAGCAGACCCTCAGAGTCCTTTTAAGGGTGACAGTTTCTACAGTCACGTATCTTCTGATCCAGTTGAACTTACCTAAGAATTTACTCAAAGCAAATTCTTCAAAAGAAAGAAACATCTATAAAGAGTCATTCACTGTGACATTACATAAAATAACAAGACAATGAAAATGATCTAAATGAACATGCAATAGGGAAATGGTAAAGTCCATTATGGCACTTTAACTTAATGGAATGTGATCTCTCGATCTGCCAAAAACCATACTGAGTGCTTTCCACAACCTAATTTAAACCTTATTTTACTGCAAGGTTAAAAATGTTCATTAAAATGTTGGGCAAGTTCTAAGGTGCACCTGGCTGGCTCAATCGGTTGGGCATTCCATTCTTGGGTTTGGGCTGAGGGCACGATCTCATGGTTTTGTGGGTTCGAGCCACGCATCAGGCACTGTGCTGACAGCACAGAGCCTGCTTGGGATTCTCTCTCTCTCCCTGTCTCTCTGCCCCTCCCCAACTCATGCTGTCTCTGTCTCTCTCAAAAACACATAAACTTTGAAAACTTGATTAAAAAATAAAAATAAATAAAAAATTTTAAATGTTGGGCAAGTTCTAGAAAGCGGAGAGAGATTCATACAGTATAACCTAGCAATCCCACTCCAAATGACTGTGTCTCTGTCCACCGGAAGACCTGGGCACATTTTCAGAGCTGCTTCATTTATAAAAGCCCAAAACCGGAAATAATCCAAATGCCCACCAACAATAGAATGGGTCACTAAGTTGTAGTATGTTTACACACTGAAATTCTATTACATAAGGAGAATTTTAAAACTATAACTATACCGAATGGCATAGATGAATCTTCATAGACATGACAAGCAAAAGAAACCAAACACAAAAGATAATTTAAAAAAATTTTTTTAATGTTTATTTATTTTTGAGAGAGAGGGACAGAGCATGAGCAGGAGAGGGGCAGAGAGAGAGGGAGACAGAGTCCAAACTAAAAAAAAAAAATTTTTAATGTTTATTTTTGAGAGAGAAGAGACAGAGTGAGCACGGGTGGGGGAGGGGCAGAGAGAGAGGAAGACACGGAACCGGAAGGAGGCTCCAGGCTCTGAGCTGTCAGCACAGAGCCGGACACTGAGCTTGAACCCACAAGCTGTGAGATTATGACCTGAGCCCAAGTCAGATGCTTAACCACTGAGCCACCCACGCACTCCCAAAAGATATATTCTGTATATTTTCATTTATATAAAGTTCCAAGCCAGTTAAAACCACAATTAGAAATTTGGATGGGGATTACTTTTGGGCATGGGGTGAGGTGGTGCCTACCAGGAGGACTTCTGGAGTTTTGTTAAGTAATGTGTACCACTGTGGAAATTTGTCAAACTGTATAATCTGTGCACTTTTCTACATATATAGATAGATATAGATATAGATATATAGATGACTGGTACTTCAAAATAACTTCACATCAAGAAATATCTTATACCAAGGGCACCTGGGTAGCTCAGTCGGTTTAAGCGTCTGGCTCTCGGTTTTGGCTCAGATCATGATCTCACAACTTACCGGTTTGAGCCCCATGTCGGCTCTGCACTGACAGTGTGGAGGCTGCTTGGGATTCTCTCTCTCCCTCTCTCTCTGCCTCTCCCCGACTCATGCTTCTATCTCACAAATAAATAAACATTTAAAAAAAGAAATATCTTACACCCAATTTATAGATAAAAGAGGCTAAGGTCAAGACCACATGGTCAGTGGTGGGCCTGGGATCAGATCCCCACCCGCCTAACTGCTCTCTGAAAACGTATACAATTCTGCCTTCCTGTGCTTATGGTGCTGCATAGAACAAAGAGTCAAACATTCCATCTTCCTGAGGTCTCTCCTCTTTTCATCCTTCTAGAAGGTGCCATTCGGCCTGGGTACCAATGCTGGGGGGAGGAGAGAGAGGGTTGGTATCAATGTGAACAAGGTGGGACCTTTTACTAAACTGTATCAGTGGCCAGAATGGCCACTGGAAGACCTAAGGCTGAATCTCAAAGACAGAAGCCAGGGATTCTGTGCTCTCTCCCTACTGGGTGAGCACTGGTGAGTTAGCACTAGGGTTCAAGTCACCCATTACCATGAGCCTGGCTAGATGAAGTGGACACATTGTTATGTTCTTTTCCCACATCATTGTTCATATATAATTGCCTGGGAAGATATGCTCACAAGTCATAACAGGAAGTTACTTGACGTTTGTGCCTCAGTTTTCTCATCGGAAAGTCTTACTTGTAAGACTGTTGTGAGACTTGAATGAAATAATTCATGTGAACCACTGAACACCCAGCCTAGCATGTATTGAGGAAGGCACAAGTATTAGTCATCGTCATAATAATAGTAGCTCAGTTTGGCTACTATTTGATGTCTTTCAACTTATTCTCCAGCCATAATTCTTTTAACCCCAAAGACTTCCCTTTCCCCAGTTGGAGTGCTTTGATACCTTTGTTGAAAATCAAGTGACCATAAAGTTGGGTCTACTTCTAAAAGCTCTATTCCATTCCGGGATCTATTTGTCATTAGACACTGCCTTGATTGCAGAAGCTTGAGGAGTCCCACTGTGGATGTGCCAAGTCTGAGATGCCTACCAGGCAACAAAGCAGAGATGACAGGTGGACAACTGGATAGAAGACCCTGTAACGTGGAAGACAGAGGTCAGTACTGGAGGCATAAGTGTGGTCATCGCCATAAGGATGGTGTTAAAAGCCCTCAGACTGTGACAGAATAGACACCAGGTGTGCAGGGATAGAGAAACCCAAGCACTAAGATGGGAAGCACTCCAACATTAAGAAGTTGGTGAGATGAGGAAGAACCAGAAAAGAAGACAGAAAGGATTGGTCAGAGAAGGAGGAAAATCAGGAGAGTGGTGTTGTCCTGGAATCCAAAAGAAGAAATGTTACACAGAGGAGAAACTGATCAGTTGTCAACTGTTGTCAACTGGAATGAAAATGGACCACTGGATCTAGAGATGTGGGGATCATTGGTGAACTAGATAAAATCAGTGTCCATAGAACAGCAAGGGCAAAAATCTGATCAGAATGAGTTCAAGAGAAAATGAGAAGAAAGAAATTGGAGACAGTTTGCACGGCCAAGTCTTTGGAGGAAGGAGTTGGAAAAAGGCAGTATCTGGAAGAAGAGAAATGACAGCCTTTTGGAATGCTAATGAGAATAATCCGGTAAAGAAGAAAATCTGGTGCTGCAGGAAAGACAAGAGAAACATGCTGGAGCGATGTCCTCGAGTAGGTGAGATGCGGTGGGTGGAACACAGGTGGAGGTGCTGCCCCTCACTAGGAACACAGTTCAACCACAGATAGAAGTGAAGGGAGTGTCCACACGCACTGATGCAGAGAGGTCCACAGACATGCTGGGAATTGTTCATAACTTCTTCAATAAATATGTAGAATTTAGATTGTGGAGGTTTAGCGATTCAAGAAGACTGTGTAGATAGAAGTACACAAGTAAAGGCTCCAGGAAGGGGGAAGCTAAGAGAAGATGGAGAAGATTGGAATTCACAAGGGAGTCCCCTTACCATCCGCCACTTCCTGTCCCCTAGGTTCCACATGCCAATTCCTTCCATGAATTCTTAGAGACCACTGGCATGGGAAAGACCCCCATAGATACCTCTGGTCTCTCCCCTTAGCTCCTTTCAGCCTTTCCACCCCTCCATTGTCCTAACAATCTCTTCTTAGGACTTGAATGGCTTTTACTACCCCTACCATGTGGTTACTTATCTCTTAAAAGAAGGTCCTACCTCCTAACTCTGGAACCTTCTGTATCCCTGAAGCCAGCAAGATGCTCTGCATAGAGGGAGAAAAGGGATGACGGTGAAGACAGGGGCAATGGGGTGGGGAAAGCAGAAGAGGGGAGAGTACTGTCATTTGCTAGCACTGTCATTAGCACGACCACCTTGATTCTCATACCACACACTGAGGTATTTATTAACCTGGCCTCATAGATGAGGATCCTGAGGCTAAGGAAGGTTATGTAGTGTGCTTAAAATCACAGAGCTCACAAGAGGTAGAACCGTAACTTAAACCAAGCTTATCAAGCCCAAACCACCATGTCTTAGAGTTTGCACTCAGCAGGTTCTGTGCAGGTTTTCAGTAACACTGGTTTGTCATAGTAATAGTAAGGTCTCAAGCGACTCTAAAACTAACAAAAAGATTGGACTAGAGAGTGAATGAAGGTCTTCCCTCTCTCTGAGTCTTTCTTAAAAAATTACACAAGCTTTTGTTTCACCATGGGCTCAAAGAACAAATAAGGAACAGCCTTCAACTTACAACACCATGATAAAATGTTGATGGTCAATGTAGGAAACAAAAAGTACACAGAGAAAACCTTCTGTAATACTCCTTCTGTCTCAACACATGCCAGCTTGTAAGAGGTTTTTACTCCATAATAATAGCAAAGCATACAATGTCCAACACTGACAACGATGATCGTGTCACTGAATCCTCCAACAACCCCACGTGTAGTCTGTATTACAAGGAAACTAAGACTTAGTGTAAATACTATGTCCAAGGTCACACAATAAGTAAATACCAAAGTCAGGCCTCAAACTCAGGCAGCCTGATCAACAGCCCGAACTGCAACACATTGTGGTCCCTTCACAACTTCTATTCACAGCTGCCATTCTTAGGGGCAAAGAAGCCCTGGGTCTTTGACCGAGTGAAGAGCTTGGAAGTCAGGTCAGGAGACTGAAGAACAGAGGCTGGATGGCATGGCCTAATCACCTGGAGACAGACTGAGATTCAAGGCTAGAGTTCTTCCCATCTGTTACCAGATGCGACAATGAGCTCACTATGGACATTTCGGGAGAGAAATCTGTGATGCTCAGCAAAACTGGAAAGTCAGCCATGCCGAAGATAGCTAGGAGTATTGGTCTCATTTGGAAAAATAACTCATTAACCAAAGGTCCCTCTTAGTACCAAAACATCTTCCATCATCATAGTGCTCAGACCCCAGAGAGGCCCTGCCCATCCCCACCCCAGGTGGGTTAGTATCGAGTTTCACGGTGACTGGCCTAAGAAGATTAAAAAAGTAATGCCACCTTTGGAGGGAGAGTCCCAGGGACCAAGATAGCAACTGTCATGGCAACGGTCACACTGCTTTGGTCAAGGAGAAGACCTTTTGGGGAACTGAAAATAGAACCTTGAGCACATCTGTTGGTTTCACTCCCATCCTCCTCCAACAGGCTGGGTAGTGCACTCCACGCCCTTCCAGTAGTTCCTATGGCCCCCTGCACCTGGGTCCTCACAGTACCTGGCCAAGTCTGTGTCCAGCACTTGGCTGGAAGTAACACTGACCCTAACTTTGCTTGATACATTTCTACCTAAACCCACTGCCCCAGCTCCAGTCCCAGGGTTCTCTCCCTGGAAAACCTCAACCCAGAATAGGCAGCACCCTCTCAGAGGTCTGATATGTTGACAGGACCCATACAGGCTGCAGGTAAGAAAGACACTGTGAGCAGGTAGATGCTTCGTGAAGCCCACAGAGGTCCTGGAAGTATTTGAGGGCAGCAAGAAATGATTCATGTTGAATAATAGTTTGGGCACCTCAGGGATAGAAGGCCAGGAAAAATAGGGATGAGTCATGGCAACATTACAGAGCACATTTCAGTAAACTTCCTAGCACCCATGACAGAAACATTCTCTTCTCCTATATTCCCCTTCCACCAATACATATACCCGGCCACACAACCACTCACTCATCCATTGGTCCTTACCCAAGTCACCATGTTAATTGCTTGCCCTTCTACACCATGCAACCCTAACTACTACATACAAAACTCGTTTATATGATTGGATGTATGGACGCCCACCTTCATTCATTCTACAGACACTGATTAGCATCTTCATGTACCTGGCTCTGTACTATGTTCTGCAGGTAACACAGTGAACAAGAGACAGCTCTCAACCTCAAGGAACTCCCAGCCTAGTGTGGAAACAAGTTAACAGAAATTGCAACATGGAGCAATGGGATGGACAGCGGGGTGTCTAGGGAGCTCTATGGAACCACACATAACACATGCTGGAGGTCAGGAAAGGTATATACCTTCACCCTCCTGCCCAAACATTAGCCAACCTGGGACTTACTGACACTAAGGGTGTCCTCGTAAATCACTGCAGTGCTCCAGCCCTCCAACTGGGAAGCCATAGCTTCCATCAATGAACTCTGACATGGGGACTCATCACTTATAACTTATATTGGAATTAACACCCTCCTGGTCTCAGGTTCTCTGTCTATAATAAAGTAATAGTAATAAAACCTCTGTCTCCACATCACTATTGACATTAAATGAAACACTGTACATAACCCACTTAGTAGAAGGCATGCACAGAATATATGCTCAATCCATGATCTTTTCTTGTTCTTAATTATTAATAGGTTCTTGGATTCCATGACTGAGTTCCATGGATGTTCTCCTTGCAGTCATTCCACAAGGAAGCCTTTTTAAATTTGGCCTGAAACCTTCATTTCTTCTAATTTGCAATAATACATCACAATCCTTCTGTTCCTCTTTACCTATTTGACATGTCAAGGCAAGAAAAATCTCTGTCTGAAAGATGGAGAAACTAAGGTACAGTGAAGAACTATTTGTTGACACAATATCTCACCCACAGGCCTAAGGATCAAGCTCAGTTCAGTGTATTTCCCCTGAGCTTGCCTGACACCATAATGGAATGTCAAAGTGTTGCAGGGATTTAGGTGGAAGGTGCGTTTCCCAAAGACCAATATTTTATACTGAAAGAAAGGAAATGTGCTCCCAGTCATCAGCATGTGATTTCAAGTGGCCCAACCATACAGCAGTCTTCCCAGCCAGAAGGAGAGTGAACTGAGGGTGTCTTTTATATCCTTGTGGAAAAGAAGGCTCTAGAATCTGAGACATCATAAACTCTTCTTGGGACTACATGCCAACTGAGACCCGTCTTCCTACCCACTTGGTTCATGAGCAGGTGGGCAATGGTTCATTTACAGAAGTCCTCTACTCTCTGGAACTGGTTTGTTGCCCTTCACTGTGCAAAAAAACAAATATCAAAGGAAAAAACAAACATCACAGATAGAGAATAAGAAAATACACAGGGGCGCCTGGGTGGCTCACTCAGTTAAGCATCCAACTTTGGCTCAGGTCATGATCTCATGGTTCATGGGCTGGAGCCCCACATTGAGCTCTGTGCTGACAGCTCAGAGCCTGGAGCCTGCTTCAGATTCTGTGTCCCCTTTCTCTCTGCCCCTCCCCAACTCGTGTTCTGTCTCTCTCCTTCAAAAATAAGCATTTAAAAAAAATACATAGATAAATAACTTGGGAATCAGAATATATTCAACCCAGTCCCTTACAACTTCTCATCCCACAGGTATTCCTGGATTCTTTCATTCTATAGACATTTATGAGTACCTGGTCTGTGTGCTGGTGGTTGGAGAAGGACACAGAAGTCCCTGTCCTCTAGGGCAGCAGCATGACCTATGAACACTCACCTTGAGCCCTTCAAGATCCTCAGTCACCAAACACATGCTCAGATCTGCTCCCTGAACCTGGATAATGTGAGAAGAACTCCTACCTACTCCCATCCAATTTTCACTGTACTCTCCACAAACCTGAAACTCCACATATGGGTTTCCAATATGTATTTTCTTCTGTTGTCCACCAAAGACAATAATCTAGACATGAGGAAATTCTGGATTGAGGATCACTGATCCAAACAAATACAGTTGACCCTCAAACAATGCAGGGGTTAAGGGCCCTAACCCCCACACAGTCAAAAATCCACTCAAAAAATTATAACTTTTAACTCCTGGAAAACTTATCTACTATTAGCCCACTATTAACCAGAAGCCTTAATGATAACATAAACAGTTGATTAACACATATGTTGTATGTTAAATGTATTATATATTGTATTCCTGTAGTAAAGCTAGTGAAAAGAAGATGTTATTAAGTATAAGTAAGAGAGAAAATGCATTTACAGCACTGTACTATATTTATCCAAAAGAAAAATGTATGTATAAGTGGACCCACACAGTTCAAACCTATGTTGTTCAAAGGTCAACTGTAATCTGCTCTGGACTTCTACATTTTGGAGAGATTTTTTTAATTCTGTCTTCTTTTTTCAAGAAACAGAAAATAATGTGTGTGTGTGTGTGTGTGTGTGTGTGTGTGTATACACATTTTATTTAGCAAACCAATGTCTATAATTTAATTCCATAGTGTGTTTAATTAAAGTACATTTACAAAAAGATTAGAGGGGAAAGGATAACAAAGAGAGCTGGAAGAAAGACAAAAGAGAAGAAGGATGGAAATAGCAAGGAAGAGAGAAAAGACTATAGAAACAGAGAAACGGGGTAGGCTCTGTAGAGATCTGATCAGAGGTCTTTCCCCTGAGAGCCGGGGCTATGGGCTCCTGAGAACCGCTGTGCACTGAGATACTGATCAGCTGGCCTGCACTCACTGTATACCTCCTGTTGCTGGATTATATCCTTCTGATGAGTCTCCATTGACTATACTAACCAGAGCAGCCACCTAGGAATGGAAAGCTTTCCTCGGAATGCAACACTAGTGACCAAATCCACATCAGCCACAGGACTAGAAGGGTCTGAGGCTTTTGCCCTTGTGTTAGCTTGCCTTCTCCTTCCTACGCCCTCCCTGCTCTTCTAAGATTATAAATGCTTAAAGATACAGACAGGGTCTCCTAAACTGACTGTAAAAAAAAGGCAAAGTTCTTGAAACAGGAGAAGCTAAATAGACATTTGTGGAAAATGACATAATCCAGCCTTCATTGCCCTCATCCCAATACACACCTACCCCCAGATATGTGCTTCTGTCTACAGTGTCTCTCACCCCGCCACTGGCTCTCTCCACCTTCAGCCCTTGCTTCGTTTTTAATACATTGTTGCTCAGAAATATAGTAAACCCTAATTATTAGGTAAGAAAGAGGAATATACTCTTCTCGGTCACTGTATTCTGTATTAAGACTTTATAAGTAAAATTTAATAAGTTCCCAGAGCTTATGTTTTCATAAAGCCTACCTGATGTGACAGTTGCAAATAACTTTTTCACTCATGTTGACAGATTCATTATGTACTCCAAAATAACAAGTCACATGTTAAATGTAAGGCCATCAAATTTATGAACCTGGTAACTCTTATTAGCTATTTTTCTGCAGGTAAGTCTGAAAATTAATGAAACTGGTTTTATTTCCAGCTGACCTAAAAAAATTCCACCGCCTCCAAAAGATCATCTGTGAAAAATGGAGAAAACCTGATTTCACCCAGAGTCCACTCTCCCTTGATTTCCCACATTATTGAATTCACTATGTCCCATCCATCACTTACGTGTTGGATTTGCATGAGCCCAAGTATCCCTGTCTTTATTTCCCATCAAAAGTTAGTCTCCTAAAAGGCAGGGCCTTTTGTCTATTATAAAGAAACCAGCAACGTGGCATTTGGAAACTGTGCAACAAAATGACACTTGAGAATCATAATTGTAGCTGGAAGACCTACAGAAAGTCACTCTTTATTTCCATGCTTCAGTTTATGACTCATCTACCATTTATTGAGGACCTGAACTAGAATTTCTACACCTTGATCTTTATACAATTTTTTACTTGTTGCAGTGCTTAGCACAAAACACCGGGCCTTGGTTGTTCAAGCATTTACTGAAAAAATAAATAAGCAAATGAACAGTGAATTGTTGATGCTGATACATGTTGGTAGAACTATCATACAGATTGTTTTTCTGTGTGTCTGGTTGTGTTTGTTTGTTATTTGGATACGCTAACTCACAGAGTGTGACAATACTACCCTAGTTTACAGATGAAGAAACAGGACCAGAAAGACTGAAAGACTTGCCCAAGTGGAAAGGCCAACTCTTAGATATTTGTCCTCTGATTTCAAGCCCGCTGCTCTCTTTGCTCCACACCGTCACCTGCCTGGAACCACCCCCATTGGATCTGATGACCCAGGTCTTCCTGAAAAGCGGCGCCGCCCTTGTAATCCGCTTTTCCATCTGTGACTTTCAAGGATGGTCTGTTTATTCCTTTTCTGTCCCTGTACAGCGTGCCCGCTCTGTGCTGCCTTCGGTCACACAGAACGTTGCATGGAAGCATAGGAGACCGCACCTTCTAGAGCCAGCCAACTGCACGCCAAGTTTCATTTCTTATGACCTCAGATAATCTAATCCAGTCCAATTCCACCAGCACCATGTCCCATCCAGCACCACGGCCATTCTCACCACCTCTGTGATGGTAGCTCACAGTGGGCACTTCCACTTGGAATGGAAAGGATCAGTCCACTTTCGGGTACAGTGGTTCAACCAGAGGCAAGAAGTCATGGAGCTGACAGAAAAGAACTGTGTGTTTGGACTGAACGACTTGCAATTACTGCTCTGCCAACAACTGGAGGATTATCTTGTGTCCCTCTCCACATAAATTTGTCAAACAATCTTATTTAGTTAAAAGAATGTATCTTTTAAAAAAACGTGTGACATTATTTCCAATGTTAACTCTAAAAAGAAATATTGCATCTATGAAACTTCCAGAATGTATTTAAAATTGTGATACCTTCTTAGGCTCAGGTCATGATCTCACGGTTCATGAGTTCGAGCCCTGGGTCGGGCTCTGTGCTGACTGCTTGGAGCCTGGAGCCTTCTTCGGATTCTGTGTGTGTCTCTCTCTCTGCCCTTCCCCCACTCATGCTCTGTCTCCCTGTCTCTCAGAAATGAATAAATGTCAAAAAAAAAATTAAAAAAAAAAAAGAATTTGTTATAAAGATGTGAAAGATACACTAAAAGAAAGGACAGAATCACCAAGAAGATGTTGTTTTGACAATGGTTCCAAGAATTCGAGTCACCATGAGGAGATATAAGGATATGAGTGTCACAAGCCCTGTCCTCAAGAAGTCTGTAGAAAAGTCTGCAGAAAAAAACATATTCCTTGCCCCCCCCCCCAAAAATGGGTACAAATAAGGAAAATAATTAGAATAGTGCTAAATTGGACACTGATGTTCTGAGGAGAGCCAACTAAAAGTATCAGAGTAGTGGAAATTTAGTTTCAAATAATCAAAAAGTTTGTATAAAAGAGCTGAAGGTGAATTCATAGACTGCCAGGACTGGAGAGAAGTGCTCAAAAAAATTAGACTACTGTCTTTATTTGAATAAATTAGGGTATTAAGGCCTCAAGAGGTTGACCACTTACTCAATGCTGTTAGTAGTTGAAATTGAAATAAGCCTAGAAGCCAGGCATCGAGGCTCTGTCCAGTTCCCCTTCCTCCAATCTACATTCTCAAGCACACATAGGCCAGGAGGCCTTGAGAAGTTGGCACACAAGGTGAGTGGAAAAGGGCCAACTCAAGCCATGCTGTTTTGTTCACTTCTAATTCAGGGGGAGATGATGTTCCTTAGATTCACTGACACAAATACCAACATGCTTTTTGGACTGGTTAGATTGGACTAGTTTGCACTGGATTGGCTTGCACAGGGCTGAACTGATTTGACCCAGATTAAATTGAAAGCTGGAGGGTCACAGCCATGTTGTATCTCCTCAGTTTCTTCCCCGTGACAAGAGCCCACTTATTCATGCTACGGAAGAACCAGCCTAAGTACACATACTACCTACAGGGTAAGTGACCACATGAAATCAATGTGTTCCTGAAAAGTCAATACATTTTTGAGGGACACTCATGAAGAATTCTTTTGAAAATGAAGGGTCCATCTGCCAAAATAAAATGTAAATCACCACCTGAATTACCCATTTGCCAAGTGGACTGTGGTATATTGGTTTTTCTTGAAGGGATATGTGCCTCTATTAAGGCTGACTGAAGCTTGGGAGAACCAGGCATTTTCTCGAGAAGTAGCAGGCCAAATCCCTAAAGTTCAAAATCAGAGCTCCCAGGACCTCTCCCTTCCTTTGGATTCAGTATCAGGTTGTAGGGAATTCGAGAAGGAAGATCTACAGAAATGTAAATGGAAGAGGTCTCCATAATCTCCTGGATTTGTTGTACTTTTTTCTCTTCAAATAAAAACAAAACAAAACAAAACAAAAACAACAAGCCATTCAAGACAGAGATCACAATGAATATCACAGAAGAAGTCCTACCCCAAAGAAGGATGGAACCTTCATCCAGGGACTGGCATAATATTCAGCACAAGTCGTTATTCACTATGAAATTATTCAAAATAGTTGGTGTCAATTGTTAAAACTGAAAGCCTACTAAAAGGAATGTTTTTGAAATTCACCCATAAATCCATAACCCTAACACATCTATTATTTTGATTCCTCACATTCTATTCTCATCTAACATTTATCTGTGCATCTTCATACAAAGCTACAGGATAATCCACACCGTTAAGACAATTTTGTGCTCAACTTCTCTTGCTCGCTATTTCACAGCACTTCTCTTTTCTATTTACATGTTGCGTTGATCATTTTGAATGATACGCCTCATTCTCTCTTATTGATAGCGGACAATTTTCCTTAGCTTTCCCCTCACTGTTGGACCCCTATAACCTGTGGTCTTGACTCTTTCCTAGGATGGTCACGTGTGCTGGCACCCCACTCTCCTTGAAAATGAGACTCAGAGACCATTGCTGTGAAAATGTGCCTGCTCTGTTAGAGAGGCATACCTTGTCCCCAGGCAGCGATCAGTCATGTCCTGACTCAAGCTGTTCTCGAATTGTTTCATATGTATTAATTTGGTCTCGTTAAAACGTTGCTAGCTCCTTGACATCAGAGGGCCAATTTTTCAGCCTCAAGGCTAACCAAGAGCTAGTACTCAGGAGCAGAAAAAAACGAACTTACACGATCCTGGGAGAACAAGCATTTTCTGAGTGCCTAGTTTGTATCAAGCAGTACCCCAACCTCTTGCTCAGCTAATTCCCACAGCCCCATGAAGGAAATATTATTCCTACTCTACAAAACAGAAAACAAAAATACTGAGACTCAAGGCTTGGTTTGACCTTCAGTAAACACACACACACACACACACACACACACACACACACACAGAAGAGTTTTATAAATATCAATTTCTTAAAATCTAGTCTCTTAAGATTTAGAACTTTGAAAGGAATCTTTAATTCCTTAAGACAGAAAGGAAGAACATGGAAATAACCTTCCCTGATGTTAAATTAAATCACCTTATTGTTTGGGGCACCTGGGTGGTTCAGTTGGTTAAGCGTCCGGCTCAGGGCATGATCTCAGTGTTTGTGAGTTTGAGCCCCATGCTGGGCTCTGTGCTGTCAGTGCAGAGCCCGCTTCAGACCCTCTGCCCCCCTCTCTCTCTGCCCCTCCCCTGCTGTCGTGCTCTCTTTCAAAAATAAATAAACATTAAAAAAAAAAAAAAAGAATAACATGCCTTGGTACCAGTTTAGTAGAAAATCCACAAAATTTAAAATAAAATAAATCACCTATTGTTTTCTGTGATCCCAAACACATACATGGAAACTTACTCAAGCTTTTAAGTGGTTCCTGACACCTGCCCCAGAGAGGGTTGCTGATATAGAGCAAATGGGATGTCAAGATGGTGAGATGACATACTCTAACCATCAAGAATCATTTTGAGGCCCAGCTATTTCTGCTAGAATAATATTGCTGGGGGAACTAAACAAGACAGAGGTGGCGAATTCAAAGATCTGAGCCCTAATCAGAAACATGGACACAGAGGGGTGCCTGGGTAGCTCAGTCGGTTGAGCGTCCGACTTCAGCTCAGGTCATGATCTCCTGGTTCGTGAGTTCGAGTCCCGCGTTGGGCTCTGTGCTGACAGCTCGGAGCCTGCACCCTGCTTCGTGTTCTGTGTCTCCCTCTCTCTCTGTCCCTCTCCCCTTCCCACTCTGTCTCTTTCTCTCAAAAATAAATAAACGTTTAAAAAAAAAAAAAAAAAGAAACGTGGACACAGAACATCAAAGCTAGGAAGGATACTCGTTGAGGTTGCCAAGAACAAGTCCTGTATCTTACAAGTGAAGACACTAGAAAGGTCAACTGACAAATGAAAGGTCCCACAGAAGTCAGGAAAATGCCACGATGAGGGCACAGATCTTCATCATGTCATTAATTTGAACAACAGGTAAAGAAGCAAGGGGGCTTCCATAGTGCCACGTCACATGGAAAAAAAGCTTCTATTTTAAGAACCCACCTCTGCACCTGCGCTATCCAGATGGGCCTTTGCAAAAGAAGAAATGAAAAACAGGGTTTTCTCACTATGGGGCTGGCATGAGGGTCCAGGTCAGGTGGCTTCAGCCACAGTGGAGGAACCAAATGTTGCTGATGTGCACCCCACAGAAGTGGGGGCCTCTCTCCTCCTAAGATTCCCAGTTCAGTTACTACAGAGCTTGTCCCCTACCACCAAGGGGAAAAGTAAGGCAAAGTCAGAGAAAGGGAATGTTTAATACTCTGGCTCCTGTGAAGTTCCCCTGCCATGTGCTGATCAAGCAGGAGGAATGCAAAGAAGAGAAAGGTCCAGCCCAGCCACAGATTACAGACAGAGGAGTTAAAGGCCCACACTCCCTATTCAGCATGTCCAGAAAAAGGAAATCATTCACTCTTGGAATCAACCGACAAGAAAAACAGGAAAAAAATAGTCATAGCTTCTTGAGTATAATAAAAGTGCAAAGGAAAGATCAGGGACTTCAGAGCTAGGTAGACTAGACTTCGAATCTAGCTCTGCCACTAACTTGGTTGATTGGCCTTGAGACGAACACTATCAAAACCTCAGTCTCTGCATCTGTAATTTTCAGATAATAACAAAGCACCTCTTTGTAGGTTATTGTAAGGACCGTGACAACATGAAAGCACTGGTGAGGGCCTGAGTAAAGGTAACTACTCGTTACTTTTATGAACCCACATGCGAGCGTTGCTTTAACCTTTCAAAACCCTTCACTGCTGTTTCTTCACTTCGGAACGTGAGCAATCAATCCTGTCCTCAGGGACCCACGATGATACAGAGGCCACTCTCTAGTACCCTCCCCCTCCCAAGAAACTTCCATCCAAGTTCAAAGGATTCTGTGAGTTTTAGTTTTAAGCATGTCATCAGACCTCCTTGTTCTATCACAGCCTGATGATTTAAAATCTATTATGTGCAGGGGCGCCTAGGTGGCTCAGTCCGTTAAGCGTCTGACTTCAGCTCAGGTCATGATCTCATGGTTTGTGAGTTCGAGCCCCGCATTGGGCTCTGCTGACAGCTTGGTGCCTGCTGTCTGCTTCAGGGTCTGTGTCTCCCGTTCTCTCTGCCCCTCCCCTGCTCACACCCTGTCTTCCCCCACCCCCACCCCCACCATCTCAAAAATGAATAAACATTTAAAAAAAATTGTTTTTAATCTATTATGTGCAGTTATCAAAATCCACAAACCCCATTTCCTTAGCAAAAAAATTAAATAAAAAATACCCAATGCAGGGCTAAGGAAATTGCCAAAATCTGTTAAGCAACCTCAAAAAATTCCCTGTTAACTGCTTTACTTAAGAAATGGGTTATTCTAATTAAAATAAACTGAATAGATTTTAAAAGATTATGGCTACAGTGAAATAAGACCAGTAGAGCAGACTTCCTTTCTTTAGTAATTTTCTTTCTTTAATAATTCAGAAGTCACTTCAACACCTAAAGCCAAGTTACTTTAGTAAGGGGCGCCTGGGTGGCCCAGTTGACCAAGCATCTGACTCTTGGCTTTAGCTCACGGTCCTGAGATCGAGCCCCACATCGGGTTCTGTGCTGCCCATGTAGAGCCTGCTTGGGATTCTCTCTCTCCCTCTCTCTCTCTGCCCTTCCACCGCTCAAGCCCTCTCCCTCTCTCTCTCTCAAAATAAATAAACTTAAAAAAAAAAAAAGAATCCATTTCATAAAATATCAACTAAATTTCATTTTATGTATTCATACTTCTGCATCTGCAAGAGCTTCATAAGCTACAAAGGACTTTACAACTCTATGGAGGCTCTGTAGTTATTATTTCCCTCTGATTTCTGACCTGGGACATTTTTCCTCTTGTCTGCTCCCCTTTTGTAGAATAGCAGGCATCTCACGCTTGCTCCACTGTCTTTAAAAGCAGTAGAGTGGAGTCCCCCCCTAGGCCATCACCTTGCTAACAATCTTGAGCACATCCCCAGGCCTCAGCCTCCCAGTCTGTAAGATGAGGGGGCTGCACTGAGCGATTAAGAAGGCCCCTTCCAGACCTACAACGCTATGATTTTCACACGGAAATAGGAACAAATTTTAAGGTCCTTTCTTTGAACCTGATTTTCTATCTACAATGTAAAAATAACCACTTTAATATGAAAAGAGGCCGGGCAAGATTCATTGGAGAACATTGGTCAAGTTTCCCCAAATGAAACGGCATCTGAAGAGGTGAATGGCCAAAGAGAAATGACGAGAACACTCTGCCAGAGACTGGGCCCATGGTGCAGATCAAACTAGGACTCCCCTGACATGCGCACCTTGTGGCAGACCTCCACAGACCCGTAGGAGCTCACCACCTACAACATGTGCTCACCCAGTGGGTGCTGGGACTACACCAACAGAGTCCGACAGCAAGATCAGGAGGTTACCCAGGTTATACAGACAATACAGTCAGAAGAAAGCATAAGTGAAATCCAGAAATCCCTAAGTATCCTGTTTGAGTGTCAACACTGGACAAAATCGCCAAGGCGACTGATCTAGTATTCCCTTTATCAGGGCAGTGGATGCTAACTGAGAGATTTCTACCCTTCAATGGCATGTTTTGAAATAGACAAGCGGCTTAAAATGGAGATAAAACCCAGTAAAATGACACTGGATCTGAAGGCAGACTTATACTTGGTTTTGGTTCTGCTCCTATGTGATGCTGACAGAGTCACTTCTCCCATCTAAAATAAAACTGAGGATAAAAAAAGCTTGCTTCGGCGCTATAGTATGTTGAGAAATGGCCAAAGTTCAAGGAGACTCTTGGGAAGCTTATTGTATGCAACCTTCCAAACAACAGCTTCCAGGGCTACACGCAGAATTCACTTCATGAAAAGCAACACTGTGTGCCTTTTTGCCCTCATCAGCACTGAGATGAAACTGTTTTCTCTACGTGTGGCGGGCGCACAGACCCTCTCTCCTTACTGACTCCATGCTGAGTATTTACTTAGTCCTCTGTAACTAGAACGGTGGGGAACAAGTTCCCTCAACTCCCTCTTTCTGGAGAGACACCTGCAATCACAGTCAGAAACAGAAAGTCAAAGTTTCCACTTTACTATGCAGGCTTTGTGACAAAAACTTAACAGAATCGGGCCATCATACAGGAACTAATGCCAGAATGAGGCCAGGAGCTAAGTGGGTTGTCTGTATTTCTCAGTGAGATGATAATGTAGAATTTAGTAGATGAAGTTTAGTCATTCACAGTAAACATACATGCATGTATGTATGTCCTACCTCGCCTTGAACCACATTTTTCTGCTGAGTGGAGGGGAGAGATATAAAGGTGTGGAAATAGCCTGTAAAACAATCCTCATATGGTTGAAAAAAGAACACTTGTGAGACACTCAGCACTGGAAATAGGTATAGCCTTTTGAAAAGGAATTTAGTAACACGTATCAAAAGCCACAGAAATTCCACTCCCTTGCACTCAATAATTTTAAGTCTAAAAATCAAACATTAGAAAAATCCTACCCACCCACCAATCAGAGAAATGGCCAAGGAAATAAAGGAAAGCCAACTCAATGACTTACACTCATTTGAGAGGAAGGTTCTAAAGTCTATGAGGCAACATGGAAAACTCAATGGGGTATTTGTAAAGTGAAGTATGCAATTCTACACACTTACAATTAGCTCTATGTAAAAAAAATATGTGGGGCGCCTGGGTGGCTCAGTCGGTTAAGTGTCCGACTTCGGCTCAGGTCATGATTTCGCAGTTCATGGGTTCGAGCCCCACATCGGGCTCTGTGCTGACAGCTTAGAGCCTGGAACCTGCTTCGAATTCTGTGCCTCCCTCTCTCTCTGTTCTCTGCCTGGTCATGCTCTGTCTCTCTCTCTCCTTCAAAAATAAATAAAAACATTAAAAAAAATTTTTTTAATGTGCTTATGAACAAAGATTGGGGAGAAAAACACCAACAAAAACACTAAGACTACTGTGTTAAAGTGCAAGATTGTGAATTTTCTTCCTTTGAAATGTTTGTTAGAATATAATTTTTCCAGAAAGTAGTATTCAGGAACAGGAGAAGGTGGGGGACAACTTTCCAACACTGCACGGTGAAAGTCAGAAAGAAACCACTGTCTTATTTGCAGATTCAGATACTACCAATCCTTCCCGAGTACCAGCTCTGTGCCAGCCCCTGGTCAGATCATTCCACAGCCGAGAAGACCCTTCCCCAGCACCCAAGGTAAAATGCTTTACTTAGCCAGATGAACATAAGAGCTAATGGCCTCCCAATAGTGTGAACTGATCTCAAAGGTAAAATTGCACCAGTTACAGCAAATACTTCTCAGAATCTTAAGTTGTCTTTTATTGACAAGTGACATGTGAACCATCAGAATATGTTGCGCCATTCTGGATTGAGGACCAACTGTCTAAATTAAAGTCACAAGGGCACGTTTGGGGACAGATGCAAGATTCAGTTAATCAACCACTTCTCTCGAATTGCTCACATCCATTTGTCCGGTTCCATTCTTGAAAGTACTTAAAAGGGCAAGAATACATTAATGAAAACACTAAAGTGGACCAAAATATTTGACCCACTTGATTGCTGCAAATGTTTCCATTTTATTTTTGGAACAGTAATACATGCCCTTGGTAAAACCTTCAAACCTCTCTACCGCTCCATTATCCTCCAGATTAAGAAATTCTTAATAAAGCATTTTAGCTCTAAAGTAGATTTTTTTAATAAAAGTGGATTGAAACCAAAGGCTGGTATGTTAGAAGAGACATAACAAGCTAGACCTGGAGGTACAAGCTGTATAAACTCTCCTTGTAGAGCAAAAGAATTTTTGAACTAAATCTAGAACCAAAATTTGGGGGATTCATTTAAAATTATCCTTACTGGGGCGCCTGGGTGGCTTGGTCGGTTAATCGTCTGACTTCGGCTCAGGTCATGATCTCACGGTCCGTGAGTTCGAGCCCCGCATCAGGCTCTGTGCTGACAGCTCGGAACCTGGAGCCTGTTTCGGATTCTGTGTCCCCCTCTCTCTGCCCCTCCCCCACTCATGCTCTGTCTCTCTCTGTCTCTCAAAAATAAATAAATGTAAAAAAATTTTTAAAAATAAAATTATCCTTACTATAAAATTCAGATTATAAAAGTGTTGATTAATTTAATTACAGAAAGTGATTCAGAAAAGCAAGTTCTAGAATCCAGTCTTTTATTCGGATGTGTTGGATCATTTACTCTCTGTCACTATTTATACTCTGATATACACTGAGACATGATCTAATAGAGTTCCTACAGAAAAGAACACACACAAAAATATATTTTGCCCCTTGAAACTAATTTATGATTCCTCAGTACTTACCACACATGTACAATTAAAATCTATAAGGTTACTTAGAAAAAGGATTCCTCTTTTCTCCCCAAAACTTTTAAACGTAAGTATAAAACTCCCTATGCCCACAATCTGATAAAATAGTGATGTTTTAGAAATAAGGATGCATTGTGGTGATTTGTATTGCATGTGAATTATATCTCAATAAAAAATAAGAAGGGGGGAGCCTGGGTGGCTCAGTCGGTTGAGTGTCCGACTTTGGCTCAGGTCATGATCTCACAGTTTGGGAGTTTGAGCCCAGCATCAGGCACTGTGCTGACAGCTCAGAGCCTGGAGCCTGCTTCGGATTCTGTGTCTCCCTCTTTCTCTGCCCCTTCCCCACTCATGCTCTGTCTCTCTTTGTCTCTCAAAAACGAATCAACGTTAAAATTTTTTTTTTATTTAAAAAAAAATAAGAAGGCATTAAATAAAACCCAAGACAACTATACTTAAAAGAAAGGAGCTGATCTGAGGCATTAACCCAGAGAACACAATTCTCAGCTCTGCAAAGTACCTCGAGAATTTCCAAGATCGACACTTGCAAACATTATCAGCCTGAGTTATTGCTTATTCAGAGACTCAATTTTTCATGCCTGATATAGTCTACTTTGATGAAAACGTGCTTATTTTTCACAAATTTCTGAAATGGCATCCATCACCCTCTTTACCCTTAGTAACTGTATTTTTCTTAACACACTCTATTGACATTTCACCCAAAGCAATCTTTTCCTTTAAGAGGCTTTATCTCATTTCCCAAAACAGAAAAGCATAAAGCTGTAAAGCATCCTGTACTTCCTTAGGGGGAAAAGCCACATAAATAAAAACATATGTTCACAGTTAGAGAGTAAGGGAAGGAAAGGACAAACTCTCCAGAATTACAGGAAATTATTCTCCCACCTCACCGGACCTCTCTTGGATTTTTCAATACACCATATGTGCGTGAGCGTGCGCGCGCGCGCGCACACACACACACACACACACACACACACACACACACACAGCAAACTGTGATGGGTACACAGCCTGGGGGGGGGGGGCACTCCAGCACCCAGCTCTTACCCCAGTTTCTGTACGAGCTGCAGGTTGAAAGCACTCACTGTGGGGGCCCTAGTGGCAGCCCAGGGCGGCTCCTCATGAGGCTACAGGTGCCTTCAGTATCAGAGCCCCATTACATTTTTGCAATGTCCGCTACTCAAAGTCTGACTCATTCTCCCCTGGGAAGGCTTCCCCATTCTCTTGAATTATCTGCTGTGACCCTTGAGGACCTGTATGTAGATGTCCAGGAAAAATGATCCGCCTGAAAACATCCTGGAGGAACTTCAGGCAGGCAGGAATTCTGGCCCAGCTCGGCCTGCACCTTCAACAGTGGGAGAGCTTTGTGGACCCAGGAGATCAGAGAGAGATTAAGAGAGCAAAAGTACCAAACGGTGATGATACACAGCTTAACGCAAAGAGATGTCCTGAATAATGCAGCTCTCACTGCTCCTGATTTTGTTGGTTAAGTGGCCCAAACTGATCTCTCAGAGTCAGTCACTTTAAGTGACATGCCTTGCAGAAACTGTAAGATGTGGAGCCTTGCACCCATCAATTTGAGGTACTTGTTTAGGAAAAAGCCAAGATGGTTTTACAGAGCGTTTATTCGTATGTGACACTTAGGGCCAAGAGCTCTTCCCAGTGACCGCTGGTACCTCCGTGTAAGCATAACCAGTACCAGTAAGGCCTAAGGTCCAACGGGAACCATGCCAAACACTCCAAAGGGCCAAGGAAGGACCCACAAGTTCCAATGGTGGCTGGTTTTCCCATGAGTCCTCCCAGTAGCCTATAATGAGAAGAAGGGGCAGCTCTGAGAGAGACTGGCAGAGGCAAACCACTGGGGGCCCTGGCCAGCCAACAGGGCAATGTCTCCCTTAGGGTTCTGCTCTGCAATGGCTGGGCAAATTCCAGTGTATCAGGCTCAGCCCAGGGAGGCTTTGGTGTGCGGGGCTGGAGCGCCCCCTGCTGGCACCCACCACGGAAGAACACACAGCCCCTGGAAGGCCCCTGACAAAAGTCTGCAGCTTAATGAGACAGTTTGCGCCACGTCCATACTCACATACTTATTATCTTCGTAAAAATTTGGCATCTCCCCCACACACACTTGCCATATTTTATCTTAATAACATTGTCTGCGTTCTTTAGAATATACAGAACATATGAAAATAAATCATACCTAATCCCATCAGCAAAAATAACTACTTTCAACATCATGTAATATGCACAATTTGAATCTAGCTGAGATCACGCTGTGGGGCAGTCATTGCCCATCTACTCTCTCATCCATTTCCTGCCCTTGGCTCGAATGCCAACTGGCTTCTGGCTAGATTGGCTAATGGAGACCACTGGTAAAAGCTTGGAAAGTGAGAAGAAGGGATAAGGTATTTGTCCCTTCCTCCGCTTTGAGGAGGAATTTTCCACCGGTGGTTGCATCTCCTCCATGGTTCTAGATTCCACCAACTGCCCAACTTCTGGCACCTTCTCCAGTCCTGGGATTAAAGTGGCTTATTTCTGGGTTGCTTCTACATAATGATTGGCTTCTCTGCCCTTCCATCGCCTGTGAAGCATTTTCTACAATAAATTCCCTTTGTTTGAAATACCTAGAGTGGTTTACTTTTCTGATTTGATCCTAGCTGAGATATGTCACATCAATAATTTTTACTTTATCACTCAATATTATTCTATAAAAGTTTTCCTGCATCTTTAGTTCTTGACAAGTCTTTCTCAATGGCTGCGTAATATCACACTACATCACACCTTCGTTGACGTGCATCATTCGGGTTTCCAATATCTGCTAAAATGTAACATTGGTATGAAAATCCTCATGCATACGTTTATAGCTACATTTCTAAATGTTTGCTTCAACTGGATTCTTGGAAAGGATTAAAAAGGAATGATCCATTTAAAGATTCTTGGTGAACATTGCCCCAAAAATCCCCAGGAAGAAGGTTACACCAGTTTACAATCCAGCCAGAGGTCTAAGAGAGTTTATTTCACTATGCTCTCTGCAGCTCTAATCGCAACATTAATTTATTTGATAATTTGGTAGGAAAAAAAAAAGACACGTTGTTGTTATTGCTTTAACTTAGATGTGCTGTGTTTTCACTGTTAGTGAGGTAGAACATTTTCCAGGTGTTTATTAGTCGTGTGCGTTTCCTGTTTTGTAAATTATCTATTTTACTATATACAGTTCTTAGTCATTCTCTTATCGACTGGGGCATCAGTCAATGTTCTAAGATGCAAACAACAGGAGTTAGCTCTGACTAAATTAAGCAGAAATGGGGTTTATTCAAAGCACATTATGCAGCTCCAAAATGGATAGGAAGGCTAGAAAATTAGGTTCAAAAATAGAACCAAGGGAACCTGGTAAGCTGGAAATATGACCAAGAACTTATCCCTGAAAAGGTCTGAATAAATGCCACTATTGATGCTGCTGTCCTGAGTGTTGTTCTTGGCATTGCTACTGCCCGCCACCAAATTCTAGATGCCACCAGCAGAATGAACACTAAACTCTTCTTGTATCTTTGTCATTCCCTGTGACAACTTGCAAACTCTGCATCAATTCCTTCTCTCTTCAAGAAGTGGAGTCTATTTCGCCACCTCTTTGAATCTGGGCTGGCATTCTGACTTGCTTTAAGTAATAAAAGTGAGAGTGACGTTGTACAATTTCCAAGGAAGCCTTGCAGCTTCCACAAGACTGCCCCTTCCAAGACTCCAGCCGCCATGCTGGGAGGAAGCCCAAGATGGCACGTACAGAGTGAGAGAACCAGGCACTCCCAAGACGTTTCAGTCTCAGCCAGCTTGCCCCAGCTGAAGCCACATGCAATGGAGGGGAGTTATCCCACCAACATCTGAGCAACTTATAGGACTGTGTGCAAATGAAGAGTGGTGGTTGTTTTAAGCCGCTACGTTTTGAGTGATTTGTTATGCAGCAATAGATAACTGAGACACCGTCTTTGCATTCAAATCCTGGGCAGGAACAGCCAATTGGCAAAGCCTAGCTCTGTGCCTTGGTTGCCAGAAAGCAAGGAGAATGGACATTTCCACTTCAGTAGAGAGCAGGGGAACTATGTCCACAGCAAGTTCCTACAGTGAAGAATTCCCCAAATAGAAAGAGGGGGTTCAGAGGGTAGGGGAAAAGAAACAAACCAAAAATAATCTGTCAAACTCAGTATCTGCCTTTTGTATCTGTATTTATATACTGATTTCTCTCTACAGATATTGATAATTGTGGCTCCTTCCCAAGAATTGCATTCATTACTTTCATTTTATATCTTATTGTATTTGTAGGACTCTTATATAATGGGTCGCTTTAATGGAAACACTTTCAAGTTAACTGGATTTAGGAAGTTTCAGAGTCCCTGCCCTTGGGGTAACTAGTGACACTGCATAATGCCTCAGACAAAATACCCACATGAGAGGGGTGCCTGGGTGGCTCAGTCCCTTAAGCACCAACTCTTGATTTCAGCTCAGGTCATGATCTCATCGTTCGTGAGATCAAGCTCCACATCGGGCTCTGCACTGGTAGCATGGAGCCTACTTGGGATTCCCCCTCTCTCTCTCAAAATAAATAAATAAATAAACACTTAAAAAACTACCCACATGAAAGAATGGTTCCTGGCAGTGGCAGTGGAAGCTTCTCTCCCAGCCCAGACTTGCTGTGCCCTGACATGGGAAAGAAAACATTCCATCATCCTTAAAGAAAGTCTTCAAGTAAAGTAGGAAGCTCCTTAGAACTGCTTCAACAGACTCTTAACTGATATCCCTGGCCCAGGCTCTTCCTCATCCATCCCACCCTCCTCCTTGCAGCCAGCAAGAACGCTGATCGTGCCAGCTTGCCCCAGCTGAAGCCACATGCAATGGAGGTGAGTTATCCCACCAACGTCTGAGCAACTCCGCTGCCAATCACCCCCACTGTGAGAATTAAGGCCAAAGTCCTTAGCTTGGGTGAACAGGGCCCTTCAGTATGTGTCCCCTGCCTTCCATCTCTTCTCCCTCTGGAGCCATTACTGGTCAGCCACACATAGTTCCTCCAAGTCATCTGTACCCACCAGGTCCTCACTAACCCTTGTCTTTGCACATTCTGTTCCCACTTCGTGGAATGCTTCTTTCCATCTCTTTCACTCTTCTCTCAGCCACTGCTTCCTGCCTGGTGGGCTTCTGCTCTTCCTTTAAGATTCAGCAACTAGAGCAACCGCTGAGAAAGTCACCAAAATATATACAGTAAAAAGAAAAAAAATGAAAAAAAAAAAAGCCAGAGGAATTAAAAGGTATGCTAAAAAATATTTATTTAAATCAAGATAGTAAACAGGACCAAAACAACAACAAAAAGGAGACAATGAAAACATACACCCATACAGAAACTTGTACATGATGGTTCACAGCAGCATTAGCCATAGAAAATGGAAACAACCCAAATGTCCATCAATTGACAAATGGATAAATAAAATGTGGTCCAGCCATACAACGGAATACCATTCAGCAATACAAAAGAAAAAAGAAGGACTGATCTATGCTACAACATGGACAAACCCTGAAAACCTTATGCTAAATAAAAGCAACAAGATACAAGACCATATATTATAAGATTCCATTTATATGAAATGTCCAGAAGAGTGGGAATCCATCGAGACAGGAGTGAATTCACGGTTGCCTAGGGCTGGGGCTGGAGGTACTGGGGGGACACAGAGAATGCCTGTTAACGGACACAGGGTACCTCTTTGAGTTGATGAAAATGTTGTAGAATTGACTGGGGGTTGCATAGCTTGGTGAATATACTAAAACCCACTTATTTGTACACTTTAAATGGGTACTTACAAACAGAACTTCTATCTCATGAAAGCTGGAAAAATTTTTCAACATTTTTTTTTTTAAGATTCAGCTAAATGACCACCTACTGTACCAGTCTTTCCCTGACTTCCCCAAGCAGAACACACACATACACTTATCTCAAGTAAAACTATATGGCATTTCACTGGGGCATGTCAAATTATCCAAACAATTTTTTCTTTCTGCAAATTCCAGGACAGAAATTGACATGCCATTTTAAGAAAAATGTTATGGAAAATAGCGTACATATAAAAGTAGAGACCAGTGAACCTCCATGTTATCTATGACTTAGCTCATGGTTTCTGCATCCACTGTGCACCTCCACCAAATTGTTTTCAGCAAGAAACCTGGAAACTGTAAGTCCAAAGCAGCCTAATAGCAATGTGACATTTATTAAGTGTTTTATGTGCCTCTAACTGGTCTAAACACTTGGCATGAATCAGCACTCTTAATCCTCAGAACAATTCTAAAAGGTGACATTATTATACTGCGAAGAAATCAAGGCTTAGAGGTGAAACAACCTCTCCAAAAGCTACTACGTGGAAGATTGATATTCCAAACCAGGTGACTATCTTAATCACACATACCTCTCTGAGAAAAAGCACTATAACGCAACTAATCACTTAATTCAGAAGCCGAAAGAATGGTATTCTGTTCCCTGCAGTTAAGGCTACTTATAAGGTCAAGAAGCACAGATGAAGTACAGATGGCCTCAGTCTAAACTGGGGCTACTGAGTGGACCCCCTGGGGAGCCCTCCATTTGTCTCAACTCTGTGGGCTCTAAGAAATGTCCAAGGCCACAGGAGATCCTCAGGCTTGCTCTAAGATATCAAAGGAGCCTTTACAAAGACAGAACAGGGGCGCCTGCGTGGCTCAGTCACTTAAGTGTCCGACTCTTGATTTCAGCTCAGGTCATGATCTCATGGTTTGTGGGATCGAGCCCCACATCAGGCTCTGGGCTGACAGCATGGAGGCTGCTTGGAATTCTCTCTCTCCCTCTCTGCCCCTCCCCTGCTTTCTAGCACACACTTGGTCTGTCTCCCCCTAAACAAACCAACAAACAACAAAATAAAAAGCCGGAACACCACCACCACCAACAGCAACAAAATAAAAAGCCGGAACAAGGACAACACTGGAGTTGTCTTAAATTCTAAAACTGTGCTCACCAATACTTTAGCCATTCACCAGTGTGGCTACTGAACACTTGAAAAGTGACGAGCCCAAACTGAGATAGGAAGTAAAATACATACCATATTTTGAAGACTGAGTACAAAATGTCAAATATTGATTACATGTCAAAATAGTAATTTCTTTTTAAGTTTATTATTTATTTTGAGGGAGAGAGAAGGAGCTCACACAAGAGGGCAGAGGGAGGGAGGGAGACAGAATCTTAAGCAGGCCCCACACTCAGCGCAGAGCCCAACACAGAATTCGAACTCACGAATCGTGAGATCATGACCGGAGCCAAAATCAAAAGTCAGACGCTCAACTGACTGTGCCACCCAGGTGCCCCTGAAATGGTAGTATTTTAGATATGTTGGATTAAATAAAAGATGTTATCAAAGTGCATCTCGCCTGTTTCTTTGCACCTTTTTAGCGTGGCTAAAATCAGATCAGAGCTCTGGAACCTTCCGAACTCATGCGGGACTGGAGACTGGTCCAACCCGCCGCTGAGAACGGCTTCTGAAATAAAATGTAGATGAGCACAGCTCTATTTGAAACTCAGACCAGGGCACCCCCGAACCTGGGAATGCCCTCAAATGTAGTTCTGTCACCAGGGAGCCATTCTGGAGTCTTACCGACACAAGGCCAAGGCCTACAGAGAGGCAGCCAGGGCTCTAGTTCCTGGAGACGGAGCTGTTTCCTCTCCCACCTTGCTGCTGAGCAGAGATACTTCTCAGTGATCTGACATAAAGGAATCAATTTCAGTGCTGAATTTATCTCGTGCATCATTCTGCATAATGTATTGACCACGGAACACTGGAATTGCCTTCCCCGGGAAGGCCTTTCCCTCCCTCTCTGGATTCCAGCCCCATCCCACCGCCCACATGAATACACCCTTCACCCTTCTCAAAGCACCACTACAGATGTTTATTTGCAGAGTCAACACGGGCACATTTGAATGCTAGGCTCTGTTGGAGTGTGCTGCTGCCCTACCAGACAACCCGGTTACCAAAAAAGCAGAGGCACTGAACCTGTGACAAAAACATCATCTGATTACCGGGTTAGTGGGGAGTGGAGACTGATGCAATCCTAAATCTGGCTGCCTCAGCTGCCAGGTGTGACAGGCAGTGAGCAGACTTAGGCCTTTGAGAGAGTTAGGAGGCACGGTTGTCATGGCATCAATGACGTCTTTGAAAGCTGGAGCCACGTCACGGGTATCTGTGGCCTGACTCCTTCATCCCAGGGTCCGGTACACAGCAAGTGCTCAATACTTGTTAATCAAAGAGAGAAGAAGAGGTGATCAGAGAATGCTCAGGCCTCCTGGATCCTGGGGTCCGCATATCCTGAGAAAGAGAAATGTAGCCCTGTACCACCAGCTCTCTCGTCAGGCCTTGGTGCTGCTACGGGCTGGCCTGGCACCCACAGCAAGGCTGTGGTGTTCTCCTGGGGAACATCAACAATTTCACTCCATCAGACACGACTATTCTGTGACTGTGACGGACAAAGACAAAAACCAGACGACTCCATAACTACATCTCCCCATAGACCAAAACTGAACGTTGTCCAAATCACAAAAAGGACCAGACGTCCCCATATTCTGGCTAAACGACCGCTGCTTCCTTATCAGTCCCAGATTTTTAGCCTCATCCTTCTCACCTTCTTGGTAAAAATGAAAATACCGAACACAGAATTTTCCTGCTTCCAATCCATTTCAATCCAATCCAATCCAATCCAATGCAATCCAATCCAATCCGGAGCAGAGCCCTGCTTCCCTGAGCCCTCCTACAAAGCACCAGAGCCAGGCCCAAATCCCCTAGGCCCTAACACCCTCTGACTGAGACACCCCACAGCCCTGCCTGGCATGTTGACTTCCCTAATTCAATGGGTCAATAAAACCAACTCTGTCCAACCATGCGTTTCTGAAGAGTCTGGCTAAAGGGAACTAACAATCTTGGCCATAAACACCCTTTCCCAGGCGAGCCATGCTGCTGGTTGCCACTGTGCCTATCTACCTATTCCCCAGGCCTGGAAAGGAAAAGAGGGAACAAGCATGGGGGAGGGGAGAAGTCAATGGTGACAGATGAGGAGGACTTCTCCAAAGTGCACTTTTCCATGGCCCACCCTAGGTTGGTGCAGTGTTCTATTCCTTTCTGCCATTAAAGCTCATCCAGAAACAGAAATTAATATAATAGGATGACTCATGAACCTACACTCACACCCACATACACACAAATAAATAAACCACTTCATTAACTTCGGTCCTTTAACAAATTACTTGTGGCTCAAGTTGCAAATGATGGACACGAGAATTAAGGAATACAAACTATTCAGAGTTCTACAACCACCTCGAATTAGAGTAAGGCCTGGAGCCAGTGAAGTCTGGCCTGCCTTCCAGTGTATGACCTGAACAAGTTAAACGAAACTTCAGTTTCTCACTCTGCAAATTAAGAGAATAAATATTATGAAGTTGTCCTAAGGTAACAGGGCAAAGGCCCAGAATAGCACCTGGCACAAGGGGAGTGATGACAGGTAGGGGGCTGTCGCCAGTCACCTGATAACCGTTTTTCCCACCTACTCGCCCACCTCTTCCCCACTATGCTAATTCCCTCATATCACAGTGCCATCTCGGCATTCCTCGGTCAACCTGCCAGGCTCATCCACCACGGCAGAAGCATCTAGGGTGTGAGAGGGGTCTTACTAGAAATTGGCACATGACGGGAACTTCAGAAAAAGGTTGGTAAGTGAATCAAAACTTTATGAGCTCTAGCTGAAACCAAAATTGAATAGGTTTTATTCAAATGCAAGTGATCCCCCCCCCCCCCATATGCCTCCCAAAAGTGTGGCAGCTTAACTCGGTTATAACCTTTCCCAAATGCCAAACCTGCATCTTGCCCTGTGCCCCTTGGATTCCTCATGTGCCTGAAAACTTTTTCCACCCCATGTATCACCTGCAAGATCACATTTTATTACAATTTTATGGAAGAACCTTCAATCAAAATTCACCTCTAGAACAAAGTGCTGTATGTGTGCCTAAAGCACGGCGGATGTTTTGTTTATTTCAAGAGAAGGAGAACCTCACAGTAACTCTCTGGAGCTGCAGTCTGGCCACAGGTGCGAACAGCCCTGAAACCCACTGAAAATGTCCACGGGATGTGGAGCATGCAGGTGGCTTTCGGACACCCAGTTTAACTTTATCTTTATCCCTGAATTTAACCCATGCCACAAGAGCTTTAAAGGATTTCAAAAACTGGTTCTATCAAGTTTTCTCAGCTAAGATCTGATGCCCATTTTGTACAAAATTCATCATCTAGTCCAGAGCAGGCTTGAAGAAAACTAAAGCACTCCTAACGATAGGTTTCCTTGGCAAGTATGAGGCAACCATTTTTAAAGAGCATTCTGGGGCACCTGGGTGGCTCAGTAGGTTGAGCCCCTGACTCTTGATTTCAGCTCAGGCCATGGTCCCAGGGTCGTAGTAGGATTAGGCCCCGCACGGGGCTCCATGCTGAGTGTGGAGGCTGCTTGGGACTCTCTCTCTCCCTCTGCCCCCCCTCCCCAACTTGCGCTCTCTTAAAAAAAAAATAAAATAAATCTAAAAAATAAATAAATAAACAGCACCTTAAGAGCAAAGAAAAAGAGAAGGAAGTTGGCAAGGAAAAGAGCCTCTTTAATGCTGGTTCTGTGAACTTTCATTGTGCTACCTGGTTTAGCAGGAACTGAGAGGCCAGCCAGCAAGCTTGGTAGTTACAATCCAAGCTTCAGGATGGAGGGCAGGCTGAGGGAGAGGCCTACTCCGAGTCTCCAGCGAGGTCGGCCCCGGGGAGCCAAAGGCCGTGGGCATAAACACCTAGCAAGCTGCATTCCTCAGTCCCACCCAGAATTACCACCGAGGGGATCGTGGCCTTCCCTCTCCCTGTCTGTGAGGCTTTCTGGCAGTTCACTGCTCCCTGGGCACACACAGTCTGAATATTGGTGAGGAGAATAAAGAGGGAATACGGGTAACCTGCTTAATGCTTGTCAGCTTCTATGACTAATGGTCTGACTAACAGAACGCTTGGGGATAATCTGCGACTTCCGTTCAGCTGAGTTATCTTCCATTAACAAAGAAAATAGCGTTTGACAAAGGTCTGTGGAATAAAGTTGACATCGAGCTCTCTCAGAAATACAGGAACTATCAATCTGGTCTTTTTGGCTCAAGATTTCTCGAGTAAATTCCACCCCTTATCAAAAACCCAATGTACGCCGGGGAGCCAAACTGATCCCGATTTTACTTCACAATGACTGCAAACAGTAAAGACAAAGAGTCAAAGTGGCACCACACTGTTTTATTTCAACCCTCAAACAGTCCGAGGAGATGACAGCTTCTGACGCCCCATGCAAGTAATAATAAAGGAAGAGAAACAATAACAAAAAGACAAGTATTTAAAAGTATTTCACATTTCACAGCAGTGCTTTGGCAGGACTGGCAAGTATTTCTGGCCAATTGCTTCCCACAACAGGGGTCTGAAGGAACCCCCAGGTCTTAGCAAAAGAACCACATTTTCTCCCTGACGGTTCACACTCTGAGTCACTCTACACCACACTGCTCCACTCGCCAGACTTCTGTAAACCTCACCTTAAAATATATACCTACGTATTGTACGTGATCACAACAAAAACTAAAGACAAGACAGCGTGGTAGAAAAGTAAACTCTAATGTTTCCAGTAAGGCATCAGGGAATCACTGCTGGCTGGGCCCTTCATTTCACCAGTTTAAAGGAAAGTTTTGATTTACGTTTCTCAGCAAACCCAATATTCAGATGCTTAACCAGCAGGCTCAAGTTAAAAGTTTAAAAGACAGTTCCCCTTTTTTTTTTTTTTTTTTTGGTAAATGTTTCATATAAAACATGAAATCAAGTTCTACTTTATTTAAAAAAAACAGTATTTTTAATAGTAAAAATATATAGGTTTATATTTCTCTTTTTAAAAAGACATTAAATAACAATACTTCAGAAGACTGGATTTAACCCCCCAACCCCCACCCTGCCAGCTGTCTATCTGGCACAGAGACATTAAGGCAAAGGCTCCTGGAGAGGCATGTCCACCTCAGCTGTGGGCCGGGGGCTCAAGGTGAACACAGTTCGCTCCTGCACGGTCAACAGAAAGGCTTCTCCCTCATGTTCACGGAGCCGTCCTGCATCCCGAAGTAGACTCTCTCAGCCATGTTAATGAAAAGGCCTGTGTCCACCACGCCTGCAGGATGAAGGATGAAAATAAGCATTAAGTTTCAGCTCCCCAAGGCATGAAGGGTCAAGGATAGTAGGGTCGGTAAGGGCAACCACCATTAGCAGCACTGGACAAATGACAGGTCTGAAGTCTTTCCTCCCAGAACAATGAAAGAGATTCTGATCATTTTTATTTATTCTTACAATCCCTTTCTCCCCTGCCATCTTTGTCTACCCAAATGTGCCAACTTTTTACTTACCTCAGGGCCTCTGCTCATGCTATTCTGTTTGTGGAACTAGTTGTCTTTGAGCACTTCAAGGGAATGGTGCTTCTCTTGTCCTTCAGGCATCAGATGACAAGTCTTCTCTTCAGAGAGCCCCTCCATTGACTAAGTAACCTCCACTCCCACTTGTTATTTTTTTTAATTGCAGTATAGTTGACATATAATGCTAGGTTAGTTTCAGGTACACAATATAGTGACTCAACAATTCTGTACATTACACAGTGCTCACCATGGTTAAGTGTAGTTTCCATCTGTCACCATATAAAGTTATTACAATATCATTGACTATACTTTCTACCCTGTATTTTTCATCCCTGTGCCTTCTTTAGGTTATAACTGTTTAGACCTCTTAATCCCCTTCAGCTATTTTGCCTATTCCTCTATGCCTCGTCTCTGGCAACCATTGGTCTGTTTCTGTTTGTTTGTTTTCTGTTTGTTCATTTGTTTTATAGATCCTCCATGTAAGTGAAATATGGTATTTGTCTTTCTAGGACTATTTCACTTCGTAGAATACCTCTAGGCTCATCCACATTGTTGCAAATGGCAAGATCGCTTTCTTTTTTATGGCTGAGTAACATTCTATTGCACATATACACCAAATCTTTATGCATTCATCTCTCAATGGACACTTAGGTTGCTCCCTATCTTGGCTACTGTAAATAATGCTGCAATAAACATGGGTGCATATATCTTTTCAAATTAGCGTTTTCATTTCCTTTGGATAAATACCCAGTAGTGGAATTACTGGATCATGTGATACTTCTATTTTTAACTTGAGGAAGCTCTATATTGTTTTCCATAACGGCTGCACCAATTCACATTCCTACCAGTAGAGCATGAGGGTTCCCTTTTCTCCACATCCTCGCCAACATTTGTGTTTTTTTAACATCTGTTATTTCTTATCTTTTTCATTCTAGCCATTCTGACAGGAGTAAAGCGATACCTCTTTGTGGTTTTGATCTGCATTTCCGTGATGATGAGTGATGCTGAGCATCTTTCCATGGTGATTGTTAGCCATCTGTGTGTCTTCTTTGGGAAAATGTCTATTCAGATCTTCTGCCCCGTTTTAATCAGAGTGCTAGTTTTTTGTGTTGAGTTGTAAGAGTTCTTTATATATTTTGGATATTACTCCTTACTGGATACATCATTTGCAAATATGTTCTCCCATCAAGTAAGCTGCCTTTTCATTTTGCTGATCGTTTCTTTCACTGTGCAAAAGCTTTTCATTTTGATGTAGTCCCAATAGTTTATTTTTGCTTTTCTTTCCCTTGCCTGGGGAGAAAGATCCAGAAAAAAATGCTGCTAAAGCCAACGTCCAAGAGATTACTGCCTATGTTTTCTTTTAGGAGTTTCATGGCTTCAGGCATCCTTAACCCACTTAGAGTTTATTTTTGTGTATAGTATAAGTGATCCAGTTTCATTCTTTTGCATGTAGCCGCACAGTTTTCCCAACACCATTTACTGAAGACACGGTTTCTCCCATTGTACATTCTTGCCTCCTTTGTCGTAGGTTAATTGACCATAGACGCGTGGGTTTATTTCTAGACTTTCTATTCTGTTCCATTGATTGATGTGTCTATTTTTGTGGCAGTATCATACCATTTCGATTACTACAGCTTTGTAGTATATAGCTTAAAATCTGGAATATCTTCAGCCTTGTTCTTTCTCAACACTGCTTTGGCTATTTACACTCCCAGTTATTTTCGATCACACTATCGGCCTCAGAAGTCTCCCCCAGAGTTCAAGACACTTGCAATGCATATATCCAACAAAAGACCCTCATCAAAATATGTAGACAGTACTCCCAGTCAATAAGACAGACAACCTAGTAGAAAAACGGGCGAAAGACTTAACGAGGTACGTTACAAAAGCAGCTATATAAAATGGCCAGTGGACATAAAAAATGATGCTCAAACTAATTAGTGAAAAGAGAATGCAAATATTCACCAGAATGAACATAATGAAATTTGACTAGAATGCAAAGACACTTCCACTCACTGACAGTGGGAGGAAATTGGCAAAATCATTTTGGAAAACACCTGTTAGTACATCTTCTAAAGCTGAACGTATTCATACCTAACAATCTAGCAATTCTACTCCTAGGTATATATGCAATTGTTAGGCACACACATGGTCATCAAAAGACACGTATAAGAATGTTCACAGCAGCACTTTTTCTAATAGCCTAAAACCAGAAACACACGAATGCTCATCAAGAATAGAATCTCCAGACAAACACTTTTTTTCACACACAGAAATACGATGGAATACTATTCCGTGATGCGAATTAAATGTATGCAACATTTACCAAAAATATTTACATATATACATACATGCCACAATGAATAAAACTGTTCAACTATCAGGAAAATAAAGTTTGATGAACGGGTGTGTAGGGAAAATTGTTAGAAGGGTAAATTGGTGCAATCCATGGAGGGCAATTTGGCACCATCTGACAGGAAAAGATGGAGGGAAAGAAGGAAGGGATTTTTCACTGTTTACTCTTGTAATGTTGAACAATGTAAAATAAAACGAATTTTAAAATTAAAACTTCGCAAAAAGTCCCCCAATACATAAAGAAACAAAATCATCTATCGGTGATGAAAAGCCATCAAGCAGAAGAAAAAGCTGCCGAAACCTAGAGGTCGCTGGCACGGCCCTGCACCAACCCGACTAAAGCCTCCCAAAGGAAGCAAAGTGGCCACGTAAGACCCAACAATTCTGCAATACGAGGTGACAGCTTCCTCCTGAGCCAAGAGAAAGTCAAACCAGGTTCAGAAAAGGCTTCGAAGAAAGAGTAGAGAGGAAGGACAGGAGTTGGTCTGATCTCAGAGCACCTTTGCTCGGGTTACTGACCATACCCCAGTGGCAGAGAGGGCAGAGGTGGCTCACTGTGAGCACAGGGGCAAGAACCCGTGAGCTTTGGCCCTTCTATAGAGCTCTGTGCTCTGGGTGGAACCCAATGGAACAGCCAACAGAGCGAGTGAGCAGCCAAGCACCAGTCCAGCTGTCCTCTGAGTGTCCACACACACACACACACACACACACACACACACACACACGGGCAAGGGCAGGGCGGTAGGGGCAGACAGGGAAACCTGCCCTCTTCCCTTCCCTGGCTTTTAGTCCAGCAGTAACAGACCAGATGAGGAAAAGGGGAGAGAATGGGAGGAGGCAACAAGCCACATTGATGCTTCTGGTGGCATCATACTGAATAATTTAACATCTAGCCTCTCTTTCCTCATTTTCTTTGGTTTAAGTTTCTACTAAGATCTGAACTTCTCCAGGCTGTAGCTTCTACTTAATGAGGCAGAGGGCAAATATCGGAGAAACTTCCTCACGAACGACAGCTTCAGGTCTCAGTAAGCCAAGAAAGGTCTGAGCAGGAGCAACAGAGCTACCTAGTGGGCACTGCAAGAAATCCACCTGCAGGGGCACAAAGCTCACACTAGTGAGCAGCTTCCTACACCGCCCCCTGGGTCTATCTGCATTATCATCAGGGGCAAACGCTCCCATTTTACTAACAGTGACTAGTGACCTCTGCGTCGTCTTTTCCTCTTGCTCTCTTGGCTCATTACTTCTTCCATTAAATGAGAACACTAAGTGAGAATAAGCATAATTCAATTCATCTTTTGTGCTTAATAAATCTGCTTAAAGATAGTCAGTCTAAAACCACAGACTCCAGTAAGAATACTTAGCTCCTTATTACATGGCTTTTATTCACACCATTTTCATTCCCAAATAGCATGGATAACTTAAAATCTAGGATGTTTAATTAATGGTGACAATACTATCCTTTCTTCCTGGGGATTTATTCATTCAACAAACACTCCCTCCCTTATGTGCTAGGCACCATTTTAACTCATTTAATCCAACAATCCTATGAAGTAGGCACTAATATTAGCTTCTTTTACAGAGGAAGAAATGAGTCACAGAGACATTAACTAACTGCACAAAGGTCACACTGCCAGAGTGAGGCTGGATTAGGAACCTTATCCAGGCAGCCTGCTCCTGGATCTAATCCTAGCCCCTACAATCTGCTAAACTGACCTTACCTGCCCCATTAGCCAGTTCTGGCCCAAAAATATGCTATGCCATGAAATATTCCCAGTCAGAATCTTAGTCTCTCAATACCGTATGATTGGTATTTCTCACATCTGCTTCCTCCATCTGATCCCCTCGCCGGGGCCTTCAATACTCCTCTGGCCTGGGGACGTGACTACCTTCTACACTGCCCACCCAGCCTTACTTACCCGGGGCCCCAGATCCCTGCTACAAGCAGTAGAGGCTCTCCCACCCCAGTGTTCATGTCACAGATGCCCTTCCTCAATCTGGCACTTGAAGAAGTAAGGACTAAAGCTTCAGGGTCTAGAGGAAAACAACTCAGGGCTCCCCTCTTGGCACTGCAGCCCTTAGGCAAGTCGTTGAACCTTCCCTGATCCCTGTCCTCCTCTCTAACTATCTCAGCCAACTGGAGGGTTTGTAAACACTTCGTGCAGTGTCTAGATTATGCTAAGGCAGAGGTCAAAAGCCACCTCTCTCCCATGGGACTTTCCCACATTCTCCAAAGGAATCAACCCATGTGCACTCTAGACTCCTGGTATTTCTCCAGCAAATATAGCACATTCTATCTTATCTGTAGGCATGGCTTCTACACAGCCACACACCGCTTTCCAAACCAGGTATACATGAACTTTCCTCGAGAAAGAGTCATATTCTAGAAATGGGAGCATTCCCTGTAACATGCAGCATAGCACCTGGCCTGTGGTATGTAATTAATGAGTATGGGTGAATGGTGTCATTTTTCCCCACTGCTTAAGAAGAGAGCCCACAAAAAATCAGAAAGGCTACAGTTAAGCTTCTGGAAGGGAAGGCTCTATCCAGAGGGGGTGTGGTTATTTCAAGCCAACCCCCCTCTGACACTCCATCAGCTCCAGGCCTATCCCAGTTGGAATGGGTTGTGAAATGCACAACCAACAAAGCTGCTAGGTAATCAAGAACTGTTCCTGGGGGCAGCAAAGGTGTGAAGTCAGAAACTCCAAGCATGGTACAAAGGAAATTCTTTTCAACCAAGTCTTACAAAACCCCACACCATTCGTGCCTCCTATAGCCAGAGGTGGGGGACAGTCACGAAGTGCTTGGGTGTCTATGCTCGATAAACACCACTCATGTTACCTGGGATCATTTTGATAGCTGTGTTCACTTCACTCCATTTATGCACCCGATCAAACTTCCAATCCAGGATAAAATTTCCATTATCCGTCACGACGGGACCCTAGAAGGTAATTTTCCATATTTACCAAGGATATAGATATAGGTGGGCAGGTAAGTGAAGGTGATGCCCAAATACAAGTATCTTAATGAACCCGCTCCAACCAGTACCCCCACCTCATGCTTTCTAGAAGGCAGTGCCATGAAGAAGTAATGAGCAGGAGCTCTGGAATCAGAGCTGCAGAGGCATAGAGGAGGCTCAGAAGAGCCATCAACTTCTGTGAGCCTCAGATTCCTCAACTACAAAAAGGGGATAATGATACATACTTTATAAGGCAGCTTATGTATAAACCATATGGGTAAGCATTTACCGCAATGAGGGCTCACAGTAAGGGTTCAATAATTCTCAACTATTGTTAGAATGAAAAACTACAGCAACAGACTATCAACAGGATGCAACATTCTCACCGCTTCACATTAAGCACCGGGTAATGCAAAATAAGGCAGTGCTATCGTACCCATGGCTTCCCCAAGCAGGCGCTCCCACCAAAACAGGAAGCAGAAATGGATTCTGGGGTCAAAAAAACCCAGGGGATGTTCTGCATAGAACTTGTTTGTGTGACTCGTCATGCATTTCTGTCCAGAGCCGCACATACGTAATCGTGGGGGGCTTAGCTGGCTTGTGTTCTGTATCTGGCCTCTGGATCAGAATTGGCCCTTCTGTTCCTGATGCCAAGAGGGATTTATAAGCCTCCCATGCCTCCTGAAGCCAGACCTGGCTGGTCCCCTGGTGGATCTGGGAGGGAAGAAGAGCAAACAAATGCCCAGGCTCCTAAGATTGTGAGATATGACAAGAGAAAAAAAACCCAGCTTGCTCAGGACTGCACTTAGACAAACTTAATGTGTAGATCACACATGGATGGTATTTCTATTGCCCTGGTGGCAATAGTTAGTTGGAAGCCTCACCGGAGAGGAGGACGCTCTGCCCAGGACCCTCAATCGGGACTCCAACTGGGCTGTTCACTGAGCTTCCCCAGCCAGAAGGCTGCAAGTTGTGAGTACCCCATTTGATGTATTAACCCGTCTTTGTCCTTCTCTTCCTCTTTATGTTTACTATAATTACTTAATTCCATAAATTCCTTTTCCCTTATAATTAAATAAAACTTACCTCCATGAAAACAGAAAGTGCGGCTACTGTGAATTACTATTATTCAGAACAGGGGGTCATCCTAGTTACTTAATCTAAAATTCCTCCACAGCTTTGGGCACTAGAAGGCATTTGGGACCACAAATGTTGACAGAACCCTACAGTCACAGGCAAGGAAACTAGGCCTCCCTGTCGACGGGAGGAAGAGGGGTGGGAGTTCCGTGAAGAGCCCCCACGAGGGCAGGAGGCTGGGGCTCTTGTCTGGAGTGATGGCAGCCACGACAGAGGACCTCCAACAGTCTCCTCCAGGCTCTTCAGCTACAAAGGGAACCACGCTCAGAGCTCTGTACAACCACTAGAATTAGAGACTGATTTTTTTGGGGGGGGGGGGACTGATTTTTAAAACATCACAAAAACACCAGGAAAAAAAAAACACACCAATATAAAATTCATCACAGAAGAGTCACAGAGAATTTGTTTTCTGTATCTTTCAAACTTGTTATACAGTTATGTCAATAATTACAGTTCATTTTTTGGGCTATCACTTTTGCTTGTTCGGTTATTTAAGTGTAAGAGAAAAAAAAAGTTCTATGTAGCCCACTCTAAAAGCTGAAGAGAAACATTTTGGACTAAGTTTCTGAAGCATATTCCTATAGAGGAGTTCATATCCCCCAAGAAACTCAACTTCTTGTCACATTTAATAACAGAATGAAGTAAGAGGAGAAAAAGAAAATAACACTATGAAACCTAAAATACTTGCTGCCCGGTGTGGAGGGCTTCCCAAAGCCCATCTTTAGCCACTGTTAATCACGATGGTCCAGGCCGCAGGTACAAAGGTCAGATCACCTGAGGATCGTCAGACCCCAAAGGACAGACAGAAAGAATCACTCCCCGACTTGTACAGGGGATATGCACCGCATTAAATGTAGTCTTCTCTACACGAGTTTGAAAATAGAAACTGGTAAAGCCAGTACTCTAAAAATAAACCAATAACCTGATTAAAAATAGATAAATAAAAGCTGACTACCCAGGCTAGGCACAGAGGTCCTAACAGAAGCAAAAAGGACCCCACACTGAGAGCCTGGAATGCCCTTGAGAAACCTCCCTGGCCACTTACTGCCTTGTTGACGGCCATCCGAAGTTCAATCACACCCCCAAACTTCTGGGTCACAGCTCGGCTCACTGGGACATAGGCCATTGGGATGACCTCAATGGGGATTCCCTTGTGCCACTGATCCCCAAGGTTCTTTGAATCTTTTCTGAAAAGAAAGTCAAAAAGTACAATAAATATAAATAAGCTCAATGACACAGATAAAAACCAAATTCAGACACAATGAGAGGACAAGAGAGGTCAGCAGAGACAAGAACACAGGGCTTCAAATATATTAGCTATATTTTACTATTTAAGAAATGAGGTATTTGAAGTAAATATGACAAAAATGTTAAAAGTGGTTATGACTGGCTTGTGATTATTACACAGGTATTTATTACTTATATTCTTTCTACAGCTATAATATCTTATAAGTACATACAATTTTCTTGTTTATTAATATGCTCAGCATAAGCGCCTTCTATCAGATTCCTTGAAGGAGAATCTGAGAGCCTGGTCAAAGGCGATGCACAACACAAGTCACGTGTGAGGCCCAGAGGAAGCAGGGCGTGCTGAGTCACTGCCCGTGGGCAGGGCCTGTCCTTCCTCTGAGGCTCCCTGCAAGGATCAAATGAGTAGTACATGAGGACGTGCTCCTGTCACAAGAGTGACAAGCGGTTAAGCTGTTTCCTCCTCCTTCCAAAGCACACGTAACACAGCAGTATCTACCTTCAGGGTGAAAACAAAACAAAATCCAAGACACGGCCCTAAGTCCTAGCCATCAAGTCTCAGAAAGTCACACAGTCCTTCCAGTTCTCTATTTGCTCCTCCATAAAATGGCGATGAGGCCTGGGGTCTGATCTACCTCCTCAGTGGACAGCTCAGAACACTGAACAATGTACCTGAAGTCGGCAATCACGATGAAGCGACTGGCATAGCCAGCCACAATTTTCTCCTGGGTCAGGCAGCCTCTGGGGATGGGAAGAGGCAAATGAACACAAGGTAGGACACAAACTCAATTTGAAAACTAATGTCAGATACAACAAACCCAAATCCACTTAATGAGAAACTTAATTTTCGATTCTTAAAGGAAGATCCCCAACTCCATCATGCTGTGTAACGAACTGAACTGTGTCCCCCTCAAATTTCATATATTGAAGCCCTAAATCCCGATGTGTACTTGGAAGATGGGGCCTCTAAGGAAGTAATTATGGTTAAATGTGGTCATAAAGGTGGGGCCCTGGGTCTGACAGGATTAGTGTCCTTGTAAGAGACACCAGAGAGCTCACTTGTTCTCTCTCCACCCTGTGAGGGCACTATGACAAGGCAGCCAACAACATGCCAGAGTCTCCAGAACTGTCGAAAGATGTCTGTTGTTGAAGCCACCCAGTCTATGGCATTTTGTTAAGGCAGCCCGAGCTAAGAAATGCACTATGAACACACAAGCCTGTGTCTGGGAGAAACGGTTCCCACTCAGGCCAGGCACAATCCCATCTAAGATGCATCTGTGCTCAGGGAAAAGTCATCTGAATCTGAGCATGGCATGAATGGAAGGGTCTATAACTTGAGAAGGACAAGCTTTGAACAACCTGTCTTGTCCACTATCTGCCATTTGGGAGTGATGAAGCAGAGAGAGCACGGTGAAATATTCAACATATTCTGTGTCACCCCACAGTCTGCTTGATTATGAGAACTGGCAGAACAGGCCTTCACCTTCTTCAACTCACCATTTCCTTCCCTCCAAATCAACACTGAAGAAACACCCAGGGGTGCCTGGGTGGCTCAGTCAGTTGAGCATCTGACTTTGGCTAAGGTCACGATCTCAAGGTTGGTGGGTTCAAGACCCATGCTGGGCTCTCTGTTGTCACCACAGAGCCCACTTCAGATCCTCTGTCCCCCTGTCTGACCCTCCCCCACTAGTGCTCATTCACGCACTCTCTCAAAATAATCTTAAACAATACAAAACAAAAAAACACCCAAGAAATGCTTTCCAAATGAATGAATAAATATATAACCAAGCACTCACAGAGCTTAAGAGAAGCTTTAAAACAAAGATCACACACTCCCCTGCCCACAGACCTAATAATCTAGCCCCAACAATATATTTGGCTTAATTTGTACAGTTTTTAAAATCTGAATCAGCAGAAGAATGTAGATACAGAGAATCCATTAAGATGAATAACCTCACCAAAGAGGCCCAGGTTCCTAGTCACCAGACTGCTATTCACGACTAGAAATGCCAAGCCGGCTCTACAGCCAAAGGCCATCAACTTCCTAGTACGAAGACAAGCTGGCATACATTACGGTGGCAATTTGTTTATTCTGTCCTCCAATTTGCTTTGCTTTGCTAAGGATGAACTGGGAGGTACTCTTCAGCAAGAAAGTGCCCACAACACTTACCCACCGCCCTTGATGAGATTGAGATCAGCATCTACCTCATCAGCACCATCAATTGCGAGGTCGATCTGCATTGGGGGAAGGAAGGAAAGACAAAGAAACTACTAAAAGCCTTGGGAGGTGAGGCTCTGTGCAAAGCTTGGACATGGAATAGCTCATCCGATCTTTAGCAGCCCTATTAGCTACTTTTAGTTGTTCCCATTTAACCAGTCAAGAAACTGAGGCTCTGAGAGGTTAAGCTAGTCCACTAGGGTCACCAGGAAACAAACAGGAGGCCTGGAAACCACACTGGGTCCCGCTTTTACCCATGACATTTCACTGCCTTTTCTTATTGATGGGCTTCTCTGTGGATGAGCTAGAATTATTTGAGAGCACACAACCCCAACATGGGTGACATCACCCCCAAGTAGAAAAAAAGATACACAGTACATCTGTGGCATTAAAATTTCATGGGGGGGGGGGGGGGGGGGGGGGGCTCAGTCAGTTAAGCATCCAACTTTGGCTCAGGTCATGATCCTGGGGTTCATGGGTTCGAGCCCCCATGTTGGGCTCTGTGCTGACAGCTCATAGCCTGGAGCCTGCTTCGGATTGTGTTTCCCTCTCTCTGCCCCTCCCCTGGCTCGCACTCTGTCTCTCTCTCAAAAATAAATAAAACATCTTCAAAGAAACTTAAAACTTCACTGGAGGGGGCAGCAGAAAAAAGGCTGAGAAACGCTGACTCAGAAGTCTCCATACTAGTGTGGCAAAAAGAAAGACAGTTTCAAACAGACACAGAAAACCCAATGTATAGTTATAAAGCTGACACACATTGGACATGATCCGCAACTGGACACTACCTGAGGCACCCCCACTGTGACCCCCCCAAAGCAACTGTCAGGGCTTGTCCACTGCCACCATTAGGAAATTCCACCACCAACCCCAAGAGCAGTCAGGGGCAAAATGGGTTCATTTATCTTTTGAAATGTAAAATCAAGGAAGCTATGCACTTCTCTTCACTACTGACCTCCGCATGAACAAGGTGGGAGTGTTAAGCATGGTTATTTAAAAGACCAGTACAAAAAACCCTCAGGGTACAAATCAGTTCAAGTTGCTTGGCCTGGCACAGGCGGAGAGCGTACAGAGCTTCGGCGGCACCGTGCTTCCACCCGTTCACAGATCCTGCCCTTCCTTGGTCTGAAGAGACAGCCTGCACCGCTTCTCCCTGCCCCGCGCGGATCCGAGGGCCAGGCCACGCCAGGGCGACTCTCTGGGGCCTGGAAGGCCGCAGCCTTCTTTGCAGGAGCCGCAGGCCCGCCTTCGGCCCACACCGCTCTCCTCACAGTGTGGAACGCGAATTCACACGGTGCCCCGCTCTGCCCACAGAAATCCTCCAACAAGCCCTTCCCATGGTTCCTACTAAGCCCTCGGAGGCCCACAGGTACCAGGACGACACAGGTTAGTAGACCATCGAGTCCCACTCTGCAGTTTGGTTTGCGAGCTGCCATAACCCCTCCCCACTCTCCCGATCCAACCGCTTCCACTGTGCGCCAACGTATTCTACTCACTCAGTCCCTGCCACCCCAGCCAGCCTGGGCACCGTCCACGTATGCCACGGGCCGGCCTGGAGTTGCTCCCGTGGCTCCCATCTACTCCTCTCCGGAACGCCGTCTCCTGCCCTGGCCACCTCGCCTTCAAGCTCTGCTCAAACTTTACCTCTCCCCACAGAACCCTTCTAAGGAGCACTGCTCCAGAGCCAGAAGCATCCGAATTCACATTCAAGCTCTCTACCAGTTACAAAAGGTGTGGCTCTGGCAAATGGCTTGTCCCCTGTGTCTTTTTCACATCCGTAAAATGGGATAATGATGGTATGCCCTCAAGACTACTGGAGGTTAAGTAGTTTAATATCGGCATAGCGCTTAGCACCATACCTGGCGCACAGGCAGGGCTCAGTAAGTGCTAACTGTGAGTATGCTGCTCACTCTCATCAACTCAGTCTCCTCTGTGTTTAACCACCTTTGCTGTAACATAACACCTAACTGTAATCTGTTTTCAAATGTCCGTGGCTGCCTCAGAAGATTACTTCTTATCTCCACTTAGTGGTAAGCTCCACGGGCTCTTACACTTCTGTACTAGGACCACAGGAAGCCCTGGATCCACCCAGGGTTTGTCCAGTGCCCCCTCACCACACTCATACTGAGCCCTCAGGGTTAACCACAGGGAATGTACTGGAAACTAACAACCTCTCCTCTAGTGACCTCAGCCAGATTTAACATTCAAATTCCCAGGAGAAAATCTAGCATGACTCACTGACCTTTCTCCAAGACTCAACAAGATATTGAGTCCATGAACAAGGGACAGCCTTAAAAAAGGAGACCGAAAGACAAAGCAGCCCAACTCTCTTACCTCTGGGTGTCGGTCCAGGTCACTGAGAGTTAAGCCATACTGCAAGATGAGCTGACGGGCCTACGGAGGACAAGAAAAAGCACCCACGATCATTTACTCTGAGCACGTGGCAAAGATTCTCAGGATTCTTTTGGATTTAAGTGTCAGACACGGAGTCCCAACCAAGGCTCTCTCCCAAACCCAACTGTGCCCACTAAGAGTAGGAAACACAGCTTTATGAATGGCAAAACTAAGTTAATTCGTCCCGGGAGCCAGAAGAAGGCAAAAAGCATACAGTGAAGATCGCCAGTGCCAGGCTAAGAGTTCCTCCTCCGTGATCTGCTATTTAAGACAATGCCATGGGGGCACCTGGTGGCTGGGTTGGTCAAGCATCCAACTCTTGATTTCGGCTCAGGTCATGATCCCAGTGTCATGGGATCAAGCCCCGCATGTGGCTCCACGCTGTGTGGACACTGCTAAGATTCTCCCTCTCTCTCCTTCCCTCCCACTCTCTCTCTCTCTCTCTCTCTCTCTCTCTCTCTCCACCCCTCCACCCCCTACCCCACTCACACTCTAAAACATAAAGAAGTTTAAAAAAAGACAATGCCATGGACTCCTAAAGCTTATGGTAATACAGTATTAAAAAAAACAAAAAACAAAACAAAACAAAAAAAACTTCCGAAAAAAGGAACTGAATGGATAGAGTGATTTCCAGGCTATAATGTTGAATAAAAATAAGCAAAAGGGGTGTCTGGGCATCTCAGTCAGTTAAGCACTTGACTCTTGATTTCAGCTCAGGTCATGATCTCACACAGTTACTGCGATCAAGCCCCATGTCAGTCTGCGCTCACAGCTCAGAGCCCGCTTGGGATTCTCTCTCTCTGCTCCGCACCCACTTGCATGTACATGTGTCTGCTCTCTCTCAAAATAAATAAACTTAAAAAAATGTTTAAAACTAAAAAATAAGCCAAAGAATATATCCACTCCGCAGAGTGTATTAAAGGCAGGATGACTAGAATGGCTAAGTGAAGAGCTCAGCAAATGGAGAACACCACACTGGGAAAGACCTGGGATTTACTTTATAGACGTGCCTCATAATAACCTTTCAAAGAGGCTGACCAAAAACAAGAGAGCAGTGATTACTGCTACCACATGGCCCTGAGTGGGATTTATAGCTGGAATAAATACACCTTGAATCTTCAAGTACGACCACCCAAATCCAAGTGATAAGGATCTGTATTCATGTCATTGCTTACCATAAGCAGAGGGACCAAAGGATAAAAAAAACTTTCTCCCAAAGGCATGTCTTGAAAATATTTTGTTTAAAATGAAAAGCACCTGAGATTAAGAATCAGAAGGTCTCAACTCTAATCTTAAATGAACCAGCCACATGACCCTTGACAAGTTTTCTTGGGATGGATGAAATGACCAATGTCAATCTTCAAATCCAAAATCCTAAGAGTCAAACCAAAAAGATCCTGGAATTTGCAATATATGGGCCTTGTTGGGATCCTAATCAAACAAACTATAAAAAAATATTTTTAAACAATAAGATAAATAAGGGGAAATTTAAACCCTGAACCCATGGTTCATGGGATCGAGCCCTACACTGGGTTCTATGCTGACAGCATGGAGCCTGCTTAGGATTGTTTCTTTCCCTTTCTCTCTGCCCCTGTTCTGCCTGCATGCACACATGCAACTCTCTCTCTCTCAAAAATAAACTTAAAAAAATAGCCAAGGTAGAGGAGAATGGGGTACAGATAAAAAAAATTGGCCATGAATTGGTGATTACTAAAACTGGGTGATGGGCACATGAAAGTTCATTATGTGGTTCTTTATCCTTTTTGAGGTATGAAAATTTCCATATAAAAAGCTAAAATAAAACACTGATTGAAAGTAGCAAATTCAAAACAAAAATAACTCCATGATTCTGGGGAGCCTGGGTGGCTCAGTCGGTTAAATGTCTGACTCTTAATTTCAGCCCTGGTCAATCTCGTGGTTTGTGAGTTTGAGCCCAGCGTCGATTCTTGGGATTCTTTCTTTCTTTCTTTCTTTCTTTCTTTCTTTCTTTCTTTCTCTCTCTCTCTCTCTCTCTCTCTCTCTCTCTCTCCCCCCTTCTCTGCCCCTCCCCTGATCTCTCTTGCTCTGTCTCTCAAAATAAATACATAATGAAGGGAGAATACAATAAACATGGTACCGCAGAATTATTCCTCAGTTCCTAGATTTCTCCAAAAGTAGCGCTGAGAAACCATCCTACTTCCAGACCCTAAAGCTATAAGAACAAGGGGAAAATCTGGAAGGTAGCCTCTGAGATGACCATCCCACCTCTTGGTCTTCATGCCTTTGGATAATCCCTGCCCACAGAGTCCCAGGGTTGGTCTGCGGGACCAATGGCACACAGCAGAAGCGATGCAGATACTTCTGAGATTGGTTTATAAAGAATGCCGGGGAGTAGGTAAGGGTGGCATGCTCTAGCAAGATCTCTCCCTCCTCCCTCCGCCCCCTCTCTTATCACACACAGCAGGGGAAAAGGTTGCCATGTCCTGGAGACACTAACAGAGCCTCTCCCAAACAGCCTGTGAAGAATGAAGGCCTGCAACACCCACATGACTGAGCCTGGAACCACAGCTGAGTCTTGAGATGACCACAGCCCTGGCCAAGAGCTTAACTGTAACCTCATGAGAGACCGAAGCCAGAACCGCCTAGCTAAACCACTGCGGATTCCTGACCTTTGGCAACTACGAGATAATAAATGTTTGCTGTTAAGTTGCTAAATTTGGGAGTAATTGGTTCCATAGCAACAGATATTGAATACAGATGGTGTTAGAAAAATGATACAAACTGCACAGAGTTCAATGTGATAGTCTACCATGCAAATAAAACTGCGTGATGTACTATGATTTCCTATTAATCTTATGTACTTTAGAAATACTAAACTGCATTCAGATATATAACATAAAAAAACTGGATGTCAGGAAACTGGTCTACCAGGATTCCTAAGGAAAAAGTACTATACAAATATATCATTTTAATTCACCATTTCCTAAGCTCAAAGACTGCTTGCACCACTGGACAGTGCAAATGTTCCATGAGGATGTCTTCTTTGTCCATCTAGATTATAATCAGAGTATGAGAGAGCACATTTTACATACTCTTGCCACCCTACAGCAGTTAGCATCATTTGAGCCAATAGTTGGGTAAATAAGCAATCATTCTGAGTTCATTCTAGGAATTACCTAGTGCAAACCCCTGTTTTAAGGAAGAAATGGATGCCCAGAGAGGTCACAGTGGTAAGTTAGGGACAGAGTGAAGACCAGAAATAGTCTCCTGCCTTCCTCTCTTACCTAGGGACTAAGAAGGGAATCAGAAGGAAAGGAAAACAGAGAGAATGGTAAAAGAACAAGAAGCAGAGAGGACAGGCCCATTTATAAATGGAATTGAAGTCATCTTATATAATAACATGCTATTAACGATAACAATTTTAAAAGGAGTTCTTTGAGGTCTTGGCATTCCTCCTCTACCTTCTCCCAAACTCCTGCCCCACGTGACCAACTCAAATGTCATCCTTCCCGGGAAGCCCTCCCCAATTCCCTGGGCAAGGAGTAGGCTCTCCTTCCTCTAAAAGGCACATTATCTCTACTTCTCTACCATTTAATTACAAATAATGACCCACGTAAATGTAGCATTAATTCATCCAACAAACACGTACAGAGTGCCTAAAAGCCAGGCAACACACTGGGCACTGGAGATGATGATTAACACCTCCCATGCATAGGAGCCTCACATCCCTATGATACTACGCATATCCTCAGTGATCACCATGTCCAACTGAATTGTCTCCCCACCACCAGCAGCAGCCACCCATCCCAGTTCCCATCCAAAGTCCAGCACGTGATGATGCCTAGGGGCATGGGTACCCCAGTGTTTATAGCAGCGCTCTCAATAGCTAAATTATGGAAAGAGCCTAAATGTCCATTAACTGATGAATGGATAAAGAAGGTGTGGTTTATATATACAATGGAATACTACTTGGCATTGAGAAAGAATGAAATCATGTCATTTGCAGCAACGTGGATGGAACTGGAGGGTATTATGCTGAGTGAAATAAGTCAGTCAGAGAAGGACAGATATCACTGTTTTCCCTCATATGTGGATCTTGAGAAACTTAACAGAAGGGCATGAGGGAGGGGAGGGGGAAAAAATAGTTACAAACAGAGAGGGAGGGAGGCAAACCACAAGAGACTCTTAAATACAGAGAACAAACTGAGGGTGGATGGTGGGGTAGGGGAGAGGGGAAAATGGTGATGGGCATTGAGGAGGACATTTGTTGGGATATGCACTGGGTGTTGTAGGTAAGCCAATTTGACAATAAATTATATTCATAAAAAATAAATAAATAACAAATAAACAAATAGTCCAGCACATGAAAGCAGCCCCATGAGTAATTGTATGGCTGGGAGGCCCCGCCTCAACTTCTGCAAGCCCTGGGACCCTCATCTTCCCAGACAATAAGCAATAATACAAGGACAGGATCTGCCCTAGCTTTATTTTTATTTATTTTTTCAATATATGAAATTTATTGTCAAATTGGTTTCCATACAACACCCAGTGCTCATCCCAAAAGGTACCCTCCTCAATAGCCATCACCCACCCTCCCCTCCCTCCCACCCCCCATCAACCCTCAGTTTGTTCTCAGTTTTTAAGAGTCTCTTATGCTTTGGCTCTCTCCCACTCTTACCTCTTTTTTTTTTTTTTCCTTCCCCTCCCCCATGGGTTTCTGTTAAGTTTCTCAGGATCCACATAAGAGTGAAAACATATGGTATCTGTCTTTCTCTGTATGGCTTATTCCACTTAGCATCACACTCTCCAGTTCCATCCATGTTGCTACAAAGGGCCATATTTCATTCTTTCTCATTGCCACGTAGTACTCCATTGTGTATATAAACCACAATTTCTTTATCCATTCATCAGTTGATGGACATTTCGGCTCTTTCCACAATTTGGCTATTGTTGAGAGTGCTGCTATAAACATTGGGGTACAAGTGCCCCTATGCATCAGTACTCCTGTATCCCTTGGGTAAATTCCTAGCAGTGCTATCGCTGGGTCATAGGGTAGGTCTATTTTTAATTTTTTGAGAACCTCCACACTGTTTTCCAGAGTGGCTGCACCAATCTGCATTCCCACCAACAGTGCTAGAGGGTTCCCGTTTCTCCACATCCTCTCCAGCATCTATAATCTCCTGATTTGTTCATTTTGGCCACTCTGACTGGCGTGAGGTGACATCTGAGTGTGGTTTTGATTTGTATTTCCCTGATGAGGAGCGACGTTGAGCATCTTTTCATGTGCCTGTTGGCCAGGATCTGCCCTAGCTTTAAACAGTCCGTACCCCTGTCCACAACATGGAGAACTCTGTACACTGACCTCAAGAACCATAGGGGTAGGACCTGCTCCCATCTGCAAGTCCTACAACTCTCCCTTCTCCCCATCTTTGACTGAACTCCACACGGGTCCCCTGTGAGTGTGGCCCTGCATACACAGGGAAATCAGAGTCACAGACAACACGAGCTTCCCACACTCATAACATGAGTTATGGGACGAACTGCATTCCCCTGAAAAACAAACAAACAAACAAAAACAGGTTGGAGTCCTAACCCCCAGTACTTCAGATTGTGACCTTATTCGGACATAGGGTCTTCACAGATGTAATCAGGTTAAAACAAAGTCATCAGGCTGAGCCTGGGTGGCACAGTCAGTCAAACGTCCGACTTTGGCTCAGGTCATGATCTCATAGCTCGTGGGTTCGAGCCCAGCATCGGGATCCATGCTGACAGCTCAGAACCCGGAGCCTGCTTCAAATTCTGTGTCTCCCTCTCTCTCTCCCCCTCTTCCCCACCCCTCTCAAAAATAAATAAACTTTTTTTTTTTAAAAAAGGGTTAGAAAAGACAAAACTAAAAAGATAATAGGACAAAACAGGCCACAAGCACCAAGAATAAGACAAACATCCTAGAAAGAAAAAACACAGAAAACAGAGGCAAGAAAATTAAAGGAATAATAGAAAAAAAACTCCCCCAAATTAAAGAGTATGAGTTTGCAGAATGAAACGTCCCAGCAAGTGCCCGGAAGAATAGATGAAAACGAACCCCACACTAAGACACAGTATGGTGAAATGTCAGAACACCGGACACAAGGAAAAGATAGTATCAGGGTATAAGGGTTCAGAGAGTGTAAAAAACCGGTTTCATACAAAGGATCAAGAATCAGAATGGCATCAAACTCCTTTCTCAACAAATGGAAAATGACACAATAGAGAAATGCCTTCAAACTTTGTCAGAAAAGATCTAGTACATAATTCTCTAAGTCAAATAACCAACTTCAAGAAAGGCTAGAATGAAGACATTTTCAGGGGCCCCGGGTTGAGCATCCCATCCCTCTCTCGATTTCAGCTCAGATCACCGTCCCAGGGTCATAGGATTAAGCCCCGCATCTGGCTCCGTGCTGTGTGTGGAGCCTGCTTAATATTCTCTGTCTCTCTCTCTAAAAAAGTAAAATAAAAATTAAAACAACAAAAATTTTTAAACACATTTTCAGATATCCAAAGTTGTCAACAACTTGGCATCCCACACACTTAGACAGCTTCCTAAAGGATGTACTTCACCAAAACTGAAGGAAACAAAAGAGGTGGAGCAGAGGGAGAAATGAGGAGAAACAGGACCAAGAAACAGGGCGATCCAAAAGGGGAGAAGAGAATGAAGGTTCCTGACTGCAAAGCTACATAACACGTTACCAACCCCGAAGACTCAGAGACTCGGCCAAGACGAGATGGATGGAGCGGAATACCCAGAAAGAAGTGAGATTTTCCCATCTGGGTAAGAGCTTGGGCCTGAATTAGTAAAGTGTACATAGATAACCAAGCAAATGAAAAAAGCAAAGGCAACATTTACTTCACTTGCAGGAAAACAAAGTAGCAAGGAGGTTAAGGAGGAATAATCACAGCACAGGACACAGTTCAGCTGTAGTTTGGACAATCACAACTCTGTAAACACTGAGTAATGCTGCACCAAAATGTAACTGTACTGGAGGATTAGGAGAGAAAGCTGCCTGTGAACTGGGGAGCAAGGAGGTAAAAAAAAAACCAGCAAACACCCACTTCCATTCATCCATTCCGTGAAGAATTATTACACAAAGTTGAAAAAAAATTTTAAATAGCAAGAAAAGCATGTCATTTCCAGATACTAGAGCAAATACCCAACCAGCTAAGAGTTTTGAAACTCTGCATATACTACGCCGTGCTGCCACAGGGTACACTCAAATATTCAGAGTGAGTACGTGAATGCGTCTAAAGCCACACTTCTAAGGAGCAATCCTCAGAAAATAAACTCCTCTCTTGCTCCTGGCTCCCCCACCTATACAGCAACCCTGGTACACAACCCAAAGCCACACCTCCATGTCCTCGGGACCCACGAGATTCAGCAGCCAAGTGCCAAGATGCAGAATGGAAAGCAGGACATACCTGAAAGGAGGTGGGAATGCAGACAAGGTTCAGATTCTCTTGTTTCACTCTTTCAGCTGTGGAGACAAAAGCCATGTTGGTGGTTTTTCACTCTCCTCACTTTATTTTTCTTGTCAGGTGCACATCTGCTCAGATCCAACAGAAAAGGAAAGGTCTATTCCCCCACTGACAGCCGCCTTTCATTCTGTGTTCCCAGCCTTGGTGAGAAAGTTTGTGAACACACATCGCACACACAAGACAGGGACAGGAGTAAATACTAACTACGAATAGAGCCATGTCAGGTGTTTGCTACTACTACGTACCTGGCAATATTCAAAGACTTTTGTACATGTGAACTCTTCATCCTAACAACCCAAAGGTAAGCTGCAATTATTATTCCCACTTTACAGATGAAGAAACGGAGGCACAGATAGGTAAAGTCACTGGGTAGTTTTATCACTAACAGGTGGCAGAGCTGATATCCCATGCAGTCCAGCTAGCTCCAGTCTTAACTACTTCCTTATATTGCCTCTCACAGAAAAAAGAGAACTTTACATGCATAAAACATATAATCATTTATAGGCCACCAGAGGGCGGTTAAACAGGGTTTACTTATTCTTTTTAGATTTGTGCATTTCGGTGAGGGGGGGGATCTTAAGAAAAAACTACCTTAGGGGCACCTGGGTGGCTCAGTCGGTTAAGCATCCGACTTCAGCCAGGTCACGATCTCGCGGTCCGTGAGTTCGAGCCCCGCGTCAGGCTCTGGGCTGATGGCTCAGAGCCTGGAGCCTGTTTCTGATTCTGTGTCTCCCTCTCTCTGCCCCTCCCCCGTTCATGCTCTGTCTCTCTGTGTCCCAAAAATAAATAAAAACGTTGAAAAAAAAAATTTTTTTTTTAAAAAAAAGAAAAAAAGAAAAAACTACCTTATTAAAAGCTCCAATCTTTTGACTCATTGGGTCTGCATCATAGGAGGTTCAGAAGCCACTATTATGAAATGCACAGTAATTCCTTTGCCCTGCAATCCTCCACACACTCAATGGTAAGGTAGAAAGGTATGTAACACAAAAGCCCGTGTTAAGGCAATAAGGATTCCAGAAGCCATCACACCAGCACCACAGCCACTCTTTTAAAGACAAAGTGTTCCTGGACTTTGTCTCCTGAGCACTGCCCCCGCCTTGGCACCTAGAAGAAGCAATCAGCATTCAGGCAAGTCTCTCCTCGGCTTTGTTTTAACAAACAAAAGCAGGGCAGTAAAACCTGTTGAGCAGCCACAGGGGCTGATAATTCCAGAGCCTTTCCTAAGCTCAGACAGCCTAATCAGTAAGCCAGTACCTGCAGGAAGGAGCCAACTCTGGGTGCCTCATATCCACTCCAGGGTCACGGACAGGCGAGCCTGCTCTGAGCTCAGTTTGTCCACCTGAAATTAACTGAGGGACCCAAAGGCTTTAGAAGCCTTGCTTCAGGGCCCCAGGGGCCACACACAGGACCACGGATGAGGATTAAAATTCTGTTGAGATCTCCTCCTAAATCAGCTCCTACCCTCCACATGAGCAAAGTAAACAAAGCCAGGGCATCCCCCAAAGTTGGCTGAAGAGGCCCAACAATACCTCTCAGAAGAGCAGAGCTGGGCAGGTGTCAATGATGTGCCCCCCTCCATCCCCCTCTTCCACATCCTCATCCCCGTGGCCCCCACAAAACATCCAGACAGCCCAAGAGCATACCTATTCGCTGTACAGCATGAACGATTGTAGAGCCACTTCCAATTCCCAGCACTTGGTTATTCTGCCAAAAAAAGGAGAGGAAAAACAAAAACTCATTAATACCATATGTGACGCCCTCTTTAGCCCACTTCCTAGATCAACGTGCTGTGCCCATTTGATAGCAACATAAGCACTGAACAGAACCAACTGAGAGTACTTTAGCCTAGTGCCCATGGCAGTTTATCAACAGCTCCTTCTACTCTCATCTGACACTAACATCACCATTTCCTCCTGTTAAAAAGGTAAACTGAGGCACATTAAAAATTTTAAGAATTTATTTGAGCAAGTCAGGCCGCATTCAATCTGGCAGACAGAAAGGAGCTCCGAGGAGCTACACGAAATGAAAGACTTTTACAGCCAGAAGGAAGTGTGAACAAGGAAGTCACAGCAGGCAAAACAGCAGACTGGTTATTGCCAGGTTACTTTTCCTTAGGGGACAGTAGGGGACACTCAGGCAGATTACCTAACTAGTGCCCATCAGACAATTCCTGATGGACTAACAGAACATTCCATTTCTGGGAGGGTTGAAAATGTAATTAAATCTTCTTTTGGTGATACAGGCTTAACACAAGTGACTTCATTCGGGGCCTGTTGTCTTGCTCATTGATGAGGGAACATGGGGTAAGCTGAGGGCAAAATACAGGCTGGCACCACCACCACCCCCCACCCCCCAGGGTGGAAATATGTGTGATATTCCCTGGACACTCCTGGCTACCCAAGAACAAAGGAAAGGGGTTTAAGTGCTTGCCATGGTGATGTGGGAAACTAAGGCAAATGAAAAATTAAATTCCCTTACTGCCTACAGTCCATTGACAAGTCCTCAAAACTGGCAGAGTAACCCCCCTCTAGGAGCTCAACTGTCTCCACGATGGCACTTTGCTAGGAACAAAAGAGAACCTTGGCTGAACATTGTCCCAACCTTCAGGAACCTGTAAGTCTACTTCCTTAATCTCAAGCACCCCAAGATATACGCTGGCAATCATACTCTGAACTTATTGCCTACCGATATACATCTGAAAGGTCTCATGACGGAGGTTTTACGAAACAGTAAAAAATGGCATTTCCCTAGCTAACAGCTAGCCCCTCAAGGTCCTGGAAACCTTGCTTCCGAAATCCCTTAGAGACTTCTATATCCCTATGTATATGTATACATACACATACGCACACACACATATATATATATATACACACACACACACATACATAGTGAGTAACCTGTCATGACACCAGTGCAGCTCTTCCTGTCCACAGGGTCCTGTCTCCATGCCTTAATAAAATCACCTTTTTGCTCCAAAGACCTCTTCAAGAATTCTTTCTTGGCCATCGGCTACGGATCATCCCACCATCACCCCAAAACTTCATCATTTACAGCAAAAAAATTTTCACTATGGGCTTCCCCTTGCACAATGAGTTGTTAATCAGTTGCTGGAACTCTAAGAAATTTGACACAAAATATTTCAGCATACTGAACTTCCTGAAGTTGCTTATTCAAAGTAAGGTTATGTAGGAGGTAACTGATATTGTGAAAAGATTATTAAAAAAAAAAAGAAAGAAAGAAAATCACGAGACTTATGTCAATATAAAATGAATAGGTCATAGATTTCATTTAGCTCATTAAATTAATGAGTGAATGGGAAAAGATGTTACAACCTGTCCACAGGAAAAACCCTAGAACCGAAATTCATATGCAGTCAAGAAATGTTGAAATGAATTTACAAGAGTCTTAGGATAATAATCAGTTGACTCTCATAAAATTTGCATTTCTATGAACAAAAATTACGTGATTAAGAGCGTTCTACAAGTTAAAGGCCTCTCCACAGAGTTGTAAATGGCCTAGTGGAAGGCCATTCCAAAGAAAGGATATTTAGTAATGTCTTTTGCTCATTTCCTTAAATTTTGCCTTATGGTGTTGAATTCTTCCCTAAAGTGGAGATAATTAGGGTTGAGGTCACAAGGGATTGTTGTGAGATTTGACTTATATTAACATTTAATAAATATTCTCGGTAAGTGCTTAATGAATGGTAGCTTTTGCTCTGGTTTCTAGCTGTTTTGCCTTAGTCTGGCAGGAAGTTGCTTAGGAACTGAGTGAGCTCCACGTTAGTTCCTAATTGTAGTACCCTGACCCTGTTTTGCTGTTTGTGGTCTAACTGACCCCGGCTGGGCCCCTACTCTGCCCCTCGTCTGCTTGTAAGGGTTAAATTGTAGTGTAGGGCTAATGCTTAGCTTGAAAAATAACAGCTTTGTGTTGACACTGAAGGTTAAGAGATAACAGCCTTGCTTTGCTCTGGCAAACTACGCCTCATACGCCTCATACCGTTGTAAATTAGGCTTCACCAATTAAGGAAACAAAAGTTCAAAGAAAAGAGCATCAGAGGCAGGGTCAAGGAGATCCACTGGTTGCAACTTAGAGGCAGAAAGTCTAAAGTAAACACCTCATTAGGCAACTGTTTCTAACTCATCTGGAACCTGTTTCTTTGTTCTGTTCCCAGGTGATGATAAAACGATGTGATCGGTTATAAAAACTCTGTACCCCGGCTGTTCGGGGCCGCACTCTTATCAAGAGTGTTGGTCCCGATCGGTCGGCCTTGCCTCTCATTGTAATAAACTTTGTTGTGACTGTCACTGGTGCCCGTAGCATTCTGTTTCAGGAGTCGTGTGGATGCAACATGCTCACAGGGATTCTCCCCCTTTCTTAGGATAGCAGGCTCCTGAGGCCTGTTTCTTGTCCTTTGTACTCACAGCACTCTTACCCATTGTCCCTACTGCAGGTGAAGACTCTTTCTCATAATCCTAACTAAGCTTCACCCTCTTCCCGTATTGAGGCAGCCTTGTGCAAAATAGGGACCTTCTGGCATCAAGTGGATGGATGCTGATGTGGTTTCCTATTTCAAAACGTCTGCCATCCCCTTCAGACAGGGAAACTGAAGAGACCCCATGGGGGGAGAAAAACCCTGCTTTTTCGCTTTTTCCTGCTTCTATTCTTGCTAGTGATGAGGGAGCCAAAGGCAAGCTGAGGGCAAAGCACAAGCTAACACCCCAGACCCCTCTCTCCAGGTGGGATATGTTGACACTCCTCAGGCACTTCTGGCCGCCCAAGACCAAAGCAAAGGGAAAAACAAACTGACCGAGATCACAGTCGTGCAGGACGTGGGTCTCCATCAGTTTGCAACTGTTTTAATGATTTACAAGAAAAAAGGCAATCTCCCGAAACCGACAGACTCAGCTTCCCGAAACCCTAACATCACCCTCCCCCTCCGTAGTGATGTGGGGAACAATGGCAAGAAAATGTAGATAAAATTAAATTTCTTTATAACCTGCAGCCCATTGACAAATACTTGAGGCAGAGTAAAACATTCCTCCGGAAACTCCCCCATGGTCTTAACATTAATACTTTGCTAGAGGGAAAAATAACTTTAGCTCAAAAAAAGCAAGGCCTCCAGTATCTTCTGAGTCTTCATCAGCATATGAAAGTCTGAGAACTTCCCACTGCCTTTACACACACCGCCTCCCCCCAAACTCCCAGGTATATAATCAGTTCGAACCCCAGAGCAGCTCTTTGGCCCACGGGTCCTGTCCCCATGCTTTAACAAAGGCACCTTGGCACCAAAGACATCGCAAGATTTCTTGGCCATCGGCTCTGGACCCTCACCACCACCACTTCAACCTCATCCCTAGGACTTGCACCCCCCCCACCCTAAACATGCCTTATGGTATCGATAAAAGTATGTCCTCCTCGTAAAGGTCAGGGAGTTCAGGGTATCTTTAGTCTTCTAGCACAATAGATAACATCTAAGTACTGATAGGGCGGGGTCATCATGAAGGGTTTTCGGAGACTCCTAGCTCCAGGGCATAGGTATGAGTGACTTATGGGGAATACCTGGGCACTCATCCTTTTCTTTTTTAATTTTTATTTATTTTTAGGTTTTTGAAAGAGCTAGAGAGTAGGGCAGGGGCAGAGAGAGGATCCCAAGGAGCCAAGCAGGCTCTTCGCTCAGCAGAGCCCAACGCGGGGCTCGATCCCACAACCCTGGGAGCCTAAATCAAGAGTCTGATGCTCAACCAATTGAGCCACAGAGGCACCCTGCACTCATCCTTGTTTTGACCAGTTCCTGGATGCCTGAGAGGCACATACCCCAGGGCCACTGTCCTCAATAAAAACCCTGGCCCCCAAGCAAAAATGGGAGTCTCTCTCCTTTCCTTCCTGGGTCTCCCAGACACTCAGGTCTGCTATAATCTATCCCTCACACTATTCAATAAATTCTGCTCTCACTTCCTAGCAGCTTGAGTTTGATTTTGATCCTGTGTGAAGCCAAGTACACTCTTGACTGATCCTGAGGGACCCTCTCTGGTTCCTCAGACCTGGCCAGGCTGCATCACCCTAAAGGTTACTTTGGACTCTACCCCTTCTGCTCACTTCAGGGAGGCTCTAGATGGCGGGCTTGGTGCCCCCCTGAAGTTTCCCTGTGATGCCACCAACCTGAAGATGCCTGTGACTAGTCCCTGAAAAGTCACTGAAGCTAGAAAACTCTGCTTTTCACTCTTAGGGTATACCTAGGCTCTGTGTTTTTTGTACAGCTTTTCCTTTCTGACTGCCCCTGGGGATTGGCCAGGAATCTTTCAGTACTCACCTGCAGAACATTTTTGTAAAGCCAGCTTAAATTGCACATTCATTTTAAATTTTTTTTTTTTTTCCAACGTTTATTTATTTTTGGGACAGAGAGAGACAGAGCATGAACGGGGGAGGGGCAGAGAGAGAGGGAGACACAGAATCGGAAACAGGCTCCAGGCTCTGAGCCATCAGCCCAGAGCCCGACGCGGGGCTCGAACTCACGGACCGCGAGATCGTGACCTGGCTGAAGTCGGACGCTTAACCGACTGCGCCACCCAGGCGCCCCGCACATTCATTTTAAGTAAGCTAAATCTTTTGCCTGATAGGAAGCAGCAAGTGTTAAAAAAAAAAAAAAAAGGCCCCAAATGGAGTCACTTATGCTAAGCCCCAGGTCACCAAACCAAGACTTGACTTAATTACAGTTTTGGCTCTTCCAGAAAGGGAATCTTAAGCCAGTCAGTCAGGAACTGTCTGATCAGCACTAGCTAGGTAATCTGCCTGAGAGAACTCTGCCATCCCCTATAGCAAAGTGACCTTGTAATAACCAACCTGCTTTTATGCCTAGTATAACTTCCTAGGTCCTGTCCCTTCTGACTAGAAAAGTCTTTCATTTTGCAAAGTTCTTTGGAGTTCCTTTCTATGTGCTAGGTTGGCTGCTGCCCGATTCATGAACCACTGAATAAAGCCAATAGATCTTTAAATTTTACTGTTGAATTTTGTTTTTTAATACTTCATAGGAGACAAAAAATCCTGGGGGCAACTCAGGGCAAATTGAGAGCTAGAGCCAACACCCCTCACTCCCCACAGGACAAATACCCAATGCTAGCCCCTGGGCCCTTATCTGATACAGTCCTTCTCAAAGCAAGACCACAGCTCAAACTGTAAAGGATTAGAAAGCATGACCAACAAGCGGAGAGAGCTGCAAAAAGGAAATGAAATGTTAATATCCCAGCCACTAAAGCACTTCCAGCTGGGCCTCTACCTACTGATGGCTTTACCCATTAGCCTCTGTGCTTGCTACCTGATGGAAATCACTTTGACTAGCTCATAGTTCCCAAATCACCAAATCCACCATGGGGCCCTCAGAAGAGAGCTTGTTCTGGGTCAGTATTCCACCTTCAGTGATGCCCTCATGAAGGCAATGCATCATCCAGTAGTCATTTAGCTACCTGCGCAAACATCAACAGTAAGGTCTTCAAGACACGTGAATGGTAGGTCACAACACAAAAACAGTCAAAATAGCTGGATATCTGGGGGCGCCAGGCAAGCGTCCGACTCTTGATGTCCACCCAAGTCATGATCTGACAGCACAGAGCCTGCTTGGGATTCTCTCTACATCTCTCCCTCTCAAAATAAATAAATAAACTTAAAAAAAAATAGCTGGATATCTTCAAGAATGAGAAAATTACTTCATTTACTGATGCCTACGTAGGCTTGACCTGACTCTCACACCTGACCCGGAGCTGACACCTCTAGCTATACAGTCATCTTCATTACCATACACTGATGTCACTCACAGGCTCCCGGCAGGCAGGTGGCACACAGATGAACTCTGGTGAGTCAGACAAGCTCTACGCAAGGCTCTTCCCTTTGTGGAGGAGGCCAGGAATTACAGAGGTCTGCCAGGCGCAAGCTCTTCAACCACGTGATTCTCCTACCATGGAATCAAATGACTGACCCAGGAATCAGTGTCCTAGCCAAAGCGAAACAGAGATAGCCAAAGGCTGCCTGTGAGGTGGCCCAACAGCAGGCAGCTGCCAAGCAAGCTCTTCAGGAGGAACGGGCCCCTTCTGATGGGCAATACCAAACCACATGTCATATGAAACACTTCTGCTGACCAACTGGAGCCACTGCTCACCAACTTCAAGCTAAGCCGGTCAAAGAAACAAAGCCAGGCTCCAAAGAGAACAAAGGGAGCTACAGACCTTCAGGAGAACATGGCCCTGCATGGTAACCCATCCTGGGTGGCTATACTGCCAGGAACAGGCACATCTGAGGTCAGGGTGGCTACCCAAAGGGTTCAGCTGAGAACTCTCCAGGTTCTCCATCCATCCAGATGTGGAAGTGGTCACCACAGTGGAACACCAATGGGCTGGGCAACTGGAAACCCTACACTCCAGAGATTCTAACTAAGCAAAGGGCCACCAATAACCCCACAACCTCCATATTTGTGTCCACACTCCACCAACTCAACCAACATTTACCAGGCAGGCCCTGCTGCAACCAACATTGAGCAAAGATAAGGTTAACTATCCACTAAGAGCTTACTTACTCTTCAGGAGGATAGGAGAGATAAACATACAGATGACTAGAACATAAGACACCATAAAGCATCTAAGAGGTATAAAGCACTACAAAATCGAAAAGATCTCCCTGCTACTTAGGAGGCTAAGGAAAAACCGAAAGGAGGAAATGGTCTTTGAACCAAACCCTGAAGGACATATACGACTTTAACAGGCAAGGTCAGAGGACAAGAGCGAGTATTCTAGGTAAAGTGTAGTGATGTTAAAACACACTATATGCCAGTAGTCTGACTTTTCCAATGTTCTGGTACATGGAGGACAAAGGATTATAGAAGGAAACAAGACTGTGGGATTCAGGAAAAGAACCACAGCCTCTCGTCTGTGCATTCTCTCCAGCTGGCCCAGTACCGGGCTGGCAATAGATACTTTAGATGTTAACAGGGACATTAAAATGAGGCCACCTGAGGGCCACTGTGACAAGAGCAGATGAGCGCTTCAGAAGATGATAATGGATCACTTGGTAGATTGGCAGAGGGGACAAGATAAGGGCAACTGCTGTCCTCCGGCCATGGGGAGAGCTTAAACTGGTAAAGGTGATAGGTCAAAGGGAAGGGTCAGCTCTAACAACATTCCAAAGGTGGGACCAACAGGACTTGGCACATGACCACCTTGATAAACTGACACAAGTGAACAATTTCAAGACACAAGGCACTAGAAGAAAACATGGCTTAGATTGGGACAAAGGATACCCCTCTCCCCCAACTCCCCAGAGGGCAGCTAGTAGCTAAGCCTTGACAATCAGGCACATGACTATGTTCAGTAAATGTGTAGATTTGAACTCTCCTGTTTGCAGGAGTATACAGGAAATGATTTTCCTTCTCCCTGAAGCAACATTTCTGGCCACCACACTAACTGCCTGACACATATCAGACACTCAAATATCTGGCAAACGAATGAATGAACAAATCAACGTTTAAAAGCAGAAAATACAAAATTCAAGTAATGTTAGCATCTCAGGAAGAAGCTCTGTAGGCAAAGCAGATGCAACTGAGATTGGTGCGAGGTGCCCCCAAAGTGCCAATGAAGCTCTCCCTATGATCACCCGGTAATTTCACAGAATAATGTGGCTGGAATCCAGTGTTTTGTAGCTCTAGCCTCAGGTGGGGGCTTACAGATTTTTATGTAAGCAAATACATTATAAAACGAAAGTCAAGAATACTTAATGGCAGCAAGTATTAATGTAAATAATAGGAAAAGGTATGTACAGATTTCATTTACTCATCTATTAATTACTCACTTTATACAGGCATTTTGAAATTTCAGCTTACTGTCCCAATTTTTCAGCTGAGGCACTGAATCCCAAAAGCAGAGCCAGACTGCACATTTTGCATTGTCTCTGAGAATTCCCATGGAAAACTCCACTGCTAACCAGACTTGGAACAAAATACACCAGAACAGGGCAGCTGGGGAGCTGGTGGAAGGGCACTGGAAGAGGAGTCACTCAGTTTGGGTCCCGGAGGATCCTTGGGCATTCCTCTACAAAACATGTTTCTGTAGAAACAAGTTACCACATTGGTCCCTCCCACTTAGTCGAGCTGTTTGAGGATCAAACATCATATATCAATGGAAAGTAACTCTATATGCTGAAGCATTAACAAATGTAAACGTAAAGAACTACCATTAAAGGAGAGAGAGAATCTGATACCACTTTCTAAGAAATAAAAAGAGAGACAAAAAGCCCAACAGAGCCCAGGAAACTCCACCAAAGGGCAGAGATACTCCACTTGGCTCCGAGGAAGTACCACAATTAAGATAATTAACCTGACTGATAAAAGCAAATCCACTCTGGTTAAGAGACTTCACTAAACAGCACCACACCCGCCACTTAACAAGTGGGGCCACGACCTCACCGGTAACACCTAGACATCTCTGCGCCCCAACCTTAAAGAACAGCTTCCTCCAAAATGCAAGCGCCCACCCACCCCTGTGAAAAGCAGGAGGTTTAAAGCCTGGGTCTTCCTGTCTCTCTTTCGCTAGCGAGTACACTCAGGACCGGACGCGCGACACGCTAAGAACCTCCTTGGAGTGAAATTTCAACGCAATTTTCAAAACAGCTCTCCACAGACTTTCCAGCACAATAAAGAGCGATGAAGAGCTCTTGGCAGCCTCAGGACTCACCATTTGCCATTTGTTGATAAGGAAGCCGCACGGCAAGTCCCCGCCAGCCCCACTCCAAACACATCAGACACCACCGGACTCCACTTTGCAAAGTGTTGCCCCGCCGGACAAGGAGTCTTTTTAGAAACATCAACTTTTAGGAAACTCGCCCCCAACTGATTCCACATCTAAAAGATCTTTAAGGAGCAAGGAAAAGGGCGGGGGACGGGGGGAGGGATCTAAACCCGTATAAAGTGTGCACCCTCTCTCCTCTCACGCACCCCCCCCCCCCGCCCAGAGCGCGCAACAGGAGCCCATCAGGCAGAGCACAGGAGCCCCACGCCCGGAGCTGCTCACCCTCACGTGGTTCTCCACCGCCGCGCGGCCCGCCAGCTTCTTGGCCTCCTCGGCCTTGGACATCGTGGAGGGGGCCGGGCAGGCGCCGTTGGCGTCCCCGCCGTAGGTACCTGTACCGCCGACGCCGGCGCGGGTCCCGGACTGCGTGCGCCCGGGAGGCTGCACGTGGGAACCCAGGACACCCCAGCTGTTCCCGCCTCCGCCAGAGGCCGCGCCCCCGGCCCGCCCGGGCAGCGGGGCCAAGACCCGCCCGTAGAGGGTGCTGAAGGGCCCGGGGCGCTGCATCCCGACGCCAAGCTCCAGCCTCCGCCACGGTCCCGCCCCCCGGCTCGTCCGGAAGTGTGGTCGCTCACGCACAGAACGTGCGCCTCCTGCTGCCGGAGTCCTTGCTGGGAGGTGTAGTTCTGTGGCTTCGGCAGCCCGCACCCACGCACCAACGGGGACTACCAGCCCCACAATGCTGCGCGACTGGCGAGCAAACAGCCCGCGACGACCTTCGGTGCGACGGCCCGTGTGGCCCGAGTTAGCCAAAGTCCGAACCTAGGCGTAACACCTAGCAGAGATGCGTTTACGCCGCGTCTGGGAGGGTTCCGGGGGTTTTTCTTTCTGCCCTCACGACCGAGAAAGGGGTGGTGAAGCTGACCTTGTCGGTTTTCCCAGTAGTAGGAGCGTGGCCGTGGAGTCCTTAGGCCAATCGCTGTTCTGGAGACGTCGCCCCCTTTTGAGAGGTGACTGCTCCAGACACTCCCCGGGGAAATGCACAAGCGGTTTGCGCGGGCTTGTTATTGGACAGAGAACAGGTTCTGAACCCAGGTTCAGCTGCTCCCTGCTGGAAAATCAATATTCGAGAGACAAGTAACGGTGGGAAAAGAAGGTTATTTTTTTATTCAGGAAACCGGCAACCTGGGAAGATGGTAGACTAACTTCTCAAAGACCATCTTCCCCGATCAGGCGAAGCCTGAGGGTTTTTAAGGGGAAGGCATTGGAAAAGGGAGGAGAGCTAAGTGCAGAGAAGCAGGTGCCAGGCAGCTAGTCGTATGTGGATGTGACCTTAAACAGACTTGCTGGAGTCAGCGGCGGCTGTTTGTGACTGTAGTAAGGCCTTATCTTCTGGGAAAGCGTGGGCCTTCATTCCTCAAGGCCTGCAAATCTCAAGGAAATTAGGCTGGTTCTGCTGTAGACCAAGGGACTTAGGTCAGCAAGCAAACAGTGCATAAGCTTGAAGCAAGTTAACCCTTAAGACGGTTGGAGTCCTGTTACACACTGAAATCTTATCATTAGAGCTGAAGGCCCTGGACTACAAGTTTAGAACTCCCAACCTGAGACGTTGTTCTGCACCAGACAGTTTTGGATGGCTTACTTCCTCCAGGATGGATGCCGGGCAGAGACCTGGCAATCCTTGCTGATGACTTATGAAGGGATTCAGAACAGGTGTCCCCAAAATGTGCCACTTTGTCATGTGGACTGTTTTGAACTGAAAGCAATCCAGACCCTGAGGAACTCAAGAGAAACTTTGCCCCTCCCTTAACTGCCTAGAAGTATCTAAATTGGGTGTCTTTTCTAGAATGAGAGTTATTACCAATGATAAATTTTATCTAACATCTGTATAGCAGGGCAAACATCTAATTACCAAACATCTTTCTTATTGCCCTGTGAATTGCCCTTCTCCCCTTTGAACTCCACAGCACTTATCCCATTCCTTAGCTTAGGCTGGCATATATACATATGATCTCATTTGTCTTGATATATGCCAAGAATTTCTCTGTGAAGCCTTGAGCAGCATCAGTCAGATTTACCAGGTACTCAGCCCCAAAGAAGGAATGGGTTTGTGTCTCATTTCAAGAAGGAGGCCAGAAAGAAAGAAAATAACCTGTTCTGCCACCTTGGTATATAAATGAGTTATCCATAGAAGGCAGAAGGGCCCTTTCTAAGACTGACCGCACCTTTAGCTAGGGACCCTCACACAGTTGGCACCCTCACCTCATTCTGGTCTCTGCCTGCTCAGTGGTCTTCCCCACACGCTTAATAAAGTACCCCTGTCCCAATCCTCAGCCTCCCAGTCCCCACCTCATGCCCATCATCTTATTCTGCTCTAACACCATCTTGTTAAATAACCTGTTTCTTTGTTTATTGCCTGTATTTCCCACTTCAAGAATAGAAACAGAAAACTTGTGTTTCTTGTTCACTACTGGATGCCTGAATTTACGGAATGAATGAATGAATGAATCAGCCCTTGGCTCCTCCTTCCCCTCATCCACCAACTCTCCACCCTCACCCCCACTCCACCTCAGGCATGGCACAGAATAATTTCCCGCTTTGATTAGCTTACAAGCAGTTTTAAGAGTTTAAGAACGAGTTTTACTAAGAAACAATGATAAAACAACAGACCCAAACAACTGCGTCTCAAATGTTTTTCCTGTCTCTCAGGAGCTGTTTGCTACGTAAGAAGCACACTGCAGGCATTCCTGATTTCTTTTACAGCAACTGTTTCCTTGCCGATTTCCCTGACTCAAGGCCCAGCCACAGCTTAAAGGAAAGGGACTTCAGGTAGAGGCCCCTGGGCCTGGTAGTACCACACCTGGGTAGGGTGCAAGCAGGAGAGGAACAGACCTGAGGTCAGCTGCTTGTGCCCCACCCCCACCCCATTGGAAAAGCAGGTTACATCCTGAGTACCATTTAAGTGGCCTGACATAAAGTTCTATTAGTGGGAAAAGAAGCTGTAGGAAATGAGCACTTTTTTTTTTTTAAGTTTATTTATTTTGAGATAGCACGTGTAGAGAAAGAATCCAGGGCTCGAACACACAAACCATGAGATCGTGACTTGAGCCAAAACCAAGCGTCAGATGCTTAACCAACTGAGCCACCCAAGCACACCCATCAGCATGTTTTTCTTAAGTTGGTTAACTCCAGGCTCTCCGAGGCTTCAATTTTTTTCTAAATTATAGTCTAAATATTTATTGGGTTTATGGCTCAGATGTTTTGATTATAATATTTTAATAGACTTTACTTTTTATTTATTTATTTTGAGAGAGAAAACGCGCAGGAGAGGCAGAGAGAGAGAGAGAATCCTGAGCAGCCTCTTCACTGTCAGCGCAGGAGCCAATTCAGGGCTTGAACTCTCGACCCATGAGATCATGACCTGAGCCGAAACCAGCAGTCAGACGCTTAACGGACTGAGCCACCCAGGCACCCCTAGACTCTACTTTTGAAAGCAGTTTTACATTCATAGCAAAATTGAGCAGAAGGTACAGAGATTCCATATATACTGTCTGCCCCCACCTATGCATAGCTTTCCGCCGCTATCGACATCCCCCACCAGAGCAATATGTTTATTACAGTTGATGAACCTACATTGACCTGTCACCCAGAGTCCACAGCGTGCATTATGGGTCACCCTTGGCGTTGGACATTCTATGGATTTGGACAAATGTATAATAACATGTATCCACCACTGAAGTATCCTACAGAGTAGTTTCACTGCCCTAAAAATCCTCTGTGCTCTGTCTGTTCATCTCTCCCTCCCCTTTAATCCCTGGAAACCACTGATCTTTTACTGTCTCCATAGTTTTGCCTTTTTCAGAATGTCACATCCTTGGAATCATATACTATGTAGCCTTTTCAGATTGGCTTCTTTCACTTAAAAGTACGCATTTAAGTTTCCTCCACATCTTTTCCTGGTTTGATAGCTCACTTCTTTTTAAAACCGAATAATATTCCATTGTCTGAACGTACCACAGTTCATGTATCCATTCACCTACTGAAGGACATCTTAGTTGCTTCCAGGTTTCGACAATTGTGAGTAAAGCTGCCATAAACAGTGTGCAGATCTAGGTGTGGACATAAGTTTTCAGCTCCTTCGGGTATAGCAAGGAGCACAATTGCTTGATCATATGGTAAGAGGAGGTTTCGTTTTGTAGCAAACTGCCCAACTGCCTTCCAAAGTGGCTGTACCATTTTGCATGTTAACTAGGTTAACATAGCACGTTAACCAAGTAAAATTTAAATTCAAAATAACTAAATAAACAAAGTGGGCTGTACCATTTTGCATTCCCATCAACAATGAATGATTATTTCTGCTACCCCTCACCCTCACCAGCATTTGGCGTTGTCAATATTCTGGATTTAGACCAGTCTAATTGGTGCGTAATGGTATCTCATGGTTATTTTGATTTGCATTTCCTGGTTGACATGTGATGTGGAGTATCTTTTCATATGCTTATTTGTCATCTGTGTATCTTCTTTGGTGAGGTGTGTGTTAAGGCATTTGGCCCATTTTTAAATCAGATTGTTTGTGTTCTTATTGTTGGGTTTTAAAAGTTCTGTGTATGTTTATACAGCAGCCCTTTCTCTGATATGTCTTTTGCAAATATTTTTTCCCAGACTGTGGCTTGTCTCCTAATTCTCTTGAAAGTGTCTTTCACAGAGCAGAACATTTTAATTTTAATGAAATCCAGTTTATCAATTCTTTCTTCCATGGCTCATGCTCTTGGTGTTGCATTTAAAGAATCATTGCCAAACCCACGGTCCTCTGGATTTTCTCCTATGTTATCTCCTAGTTTCATAGTTTTGTATTTTATATTTAGGTCTGTGGTCCATTTTGAGTTAACTTTTGTGAAGATTATAAGGTCTGTGTCTAGATTAATTTTTGCATGTTCCAGAACTAACTGTAACAAATTCCCTTAGAGCTCAGGTCCCAAGAAATCTCTGTGTACTCCTCCTGGTTAACAGCAAAAGTTCCTGCTATTAGACAACAAAAGCTATGATCAGACTTTTCAGAAGCTCAAACTTTCTACTTTTCAGTAATGGAACACAGCTGGTGGATTTAAAGAAGTTTTTCCTACTTTTTGCACATTTCCTATTAGTCAAGCATGTTTAAGTTTACCTTGTATTTTCCCCTTATATATTCAATTTTTTTAAACGTTTATTTATTTTTGAGACTGAGAGAGACACAGCATGAACGGGGAAGGGGCAGAGAGAGAGGGAGACACAGAATTGGAAACAGGCTCCAGGCTCTGAGCCATCAGCCCAGAGCCCGACGCGGGGCTCGAACTCGCGGACCGCGAGATCGTGACCCGAGCCGAAGTCGGACGCTCAACCGACTGAGCCACCCAGGCACCCCAGTCCCCTTATATATTCAGCAGGACCAAAATATAGGCAGTGCTTCACCTTATCTATTTTATGAATGCCTTTAACTTTTACGCCAGAAGTCCTTGAAAGAAATACATTTATCCCAAAGCCACACTATCCACTAAGGAGAGGAGTCACCACCTGTTCTTTCAAATTATGCTCAACTACCTAGACTGGATCATGCAATATGGACCAAATAAGACAGCCACCAGCGACGGAAGGGGCCCCCAATTTGCTAACACCCTACAAAATTTAACACAAATTATCAATGTTTCCCTCTCCTTCAAGAAATCTCCCCTTCTTTGTTTCCATAGAGAACATGTCTTCCCTTACCGTTTTTCTTCTCAACCTACTCAGCCCAAGCAGAAAGTGTCCACTCAGTTGTCTCATATATTCATTCAGCAAATATTTATGGAGCATTTACTCCATGCTAGGCATCAGGACTACAGCAATGGGCCAACAGACAAACACCTGTTGTCCTGAAGCTCACATGGAAGTCCAGGTTCCCGCTTCCACTCCGGAGACCAGAGCATCTTCCCATGGAAGTGACCCCATTCCCTTGGCACCTCAAAGGCAGATGATGCTATTAAAAGAGAAGTCTACAAAAATAGGCAAAGCATGACTCTTACACAGGTTAAAAATGAACACATTGTTTACTGTTTCAGGTCGCTCGTGAATGAGGGAACCTAGGAAGGTGTTACAACCAGTTTAAAGTAAAAAAAAAAAAATCATGTATTTATATGGAGTTGGGATATTGAAATGAACATGCCAGTGGGGGCAAAACAAACTTATTCCACAGCGGGACTGGGATGTCAATTGAACCTCTGCTAGACAGACTTCCCATGACCCTAGAGAAGAATGAATGTAGACGAGCAGACTACCATCAAGAACAATTTTGTATTGCTGTTGGTTATCTATAGCTTACAGACCTTTGAAATAGCTTTCATAGAATCAGATAACCCAGAGGAGTGTCCTCTGCCATCTAGACAATGCAGAGTTTTCCACCGAAGCACAAAATTTTCCCTACAATGCTAATGTTAAGGCTCCCATGGATGCTATCTCTCTAAAGCTACGGGGAACTGGCACAGGATTTCTCAGACTCAGCACTGTGGACATTTTGAACCGCACAATTATTTGTTTTAAGGAACAGCAGCATCCCTGGTCTTGTTCACTAGAGGTCAGTAGCACTCCCACACTCTGCAGTTGTGACCAGTGGGTCCACAGACATTCCTACCCTTTGAGCAAAAGCCCTCAGCTTGACTTTAATTAGACCAACTTAGGGAATATGCCCACTCAGAACCAATGGGGGTAGAGGTGGGAGGTGGGGTGGATTTTATCTAGTTCAAACCTCAAATTCCTTAGAAGCTAGAGTCACCTTGGCCCAAGGACTATGGAAAGGAGGGGTAGAATAAAAATTGGGTACTGTTACTGGGTGGGAGGAAGAAATGGATGCTAGGAAGCTGAAAACAGCACAGGGACACTTGTGCATTGGAGGGCCAAGACTGTCCATCTTGTGCTATCGCGTTCACCCTTACTGTATTTGTGGTTCAAAGTAGACTGTTCTGAGCTCCTCCTGGAAACAGGTGGAGTTATAAATACATTAAACAATCAATACAATATTAAAATGAGTCGGCAGCTACTGTTTACACAACTACCCTCTGCTACTGTCAGGGACACGGTCTGTGAGTGAGCAATGTGGTAAAGGAATAAAAATAGCTGGAATTAAAATATTTTTGTGGGCAATTTTCATTCTAGATATTTGACACAAAGCAAGGGAAAGTTGATTTACAATGCTATTCTAGTTAAGTACTATCATAACCAACACCAGATCATTGGAAATGTCTCTATTTCCCTGCAGATGATATATTTAGGCAACTAACAAACCAGAACCATTGTAATGAATGAATGAACAAATTCCAAGCCAGGGTTTTAGGAACAGTCCCCTCTTTCACTATATCCAAATAATCACTTTCTACCTATGTGTCCTGCCTCCCTTGTAACTGTCAGCCCAGACCTTGTCTTTATGTTCAACAGCCACACACACCCCACACCCCCCCAGTTCAGGCTCTTGTCAATTCTAGATCACCACAGCAGCTTCATAACATCTGTCCTTTTCCCCAGTTTCAACTCCCTTCCACGACCATCAGAGCAATTTCAAAAAAACAAATCTGATCACATTATCCCTGCTTAAATCTTACAATGGCCCCTCACTGTGCTCACGTTAAGTTCCAAACTTCCTGACAAGGTGTGCAGGGGCTTTCCATGAGCTGACCTTTGCCTTTTCCTTCAGCACTGTCCTTCCTCACTAGCATCCTCAGTGACCAAGCGCCCATCATAGCCAGCCAACAAAGTTTCCCCAGGGTACCACATTCTGTCATACCACGATGCCTCTGCAAGACTGTTGCTTCCACCTAGAGTGTCCTCTCCACAGCCCTGTCACCCCCAGCCTGCACTGTCATCTGACTAACTCCTACTCATCCTCTAAGACCTAGCTCAGGCCTTGCCTCCTGGATAAACTTACCGCATCACTACTTTTCACACTGAAACACAGTATATGCCTAGGCCTATTTTTGCCCACTAAGAGGGCAAGCTTCTTGATTCAGAGCCTGGAGCCTGCCCTTCTTATGTCCATATCCTCAGGGCTTTATGCTGGCACAAGGTAGACACTCAGTGTATGGTTATTGGATGAGTGAATGCATGAATGGATGGATGTTAACAAAATTAACATGTTAAAATTTTGTACAACCCAGAAATTCTATAATTGCTTACAGTTTATTAAAATATGATTTACACATATAACATATGATTAACATATACATCATACAGAACTATATGATGTAATGGAAAGAAAAAGGAATTGAGTTAGAAGAACCAATTTTTAGTCCTGTCTTTGTACTCACTGGTAAAGACTGCTGCATTTCTTGGCTTATGGCTGCTTCCTACATCTTTCCATCATCTTTTTTTTTTTTAATGTTTATTTGTTTTGAGAGAGAGAGACAGAGAGTGTAAGCAGGGTAGGGGCAGTGAGAGAGGGGGACAGAGGATCCAAGATGGGGTCTAGGATCTGTGCTGACAGCAGACAGCCAATGCAGGACTCAAACTCATGAACCGTGAGATCATGACCCAAGCTGAAATCGGACACTTAACCAACTGAGCCACCCGGGTGCCCCTCCACATCTTGGTCCATAGTCACATCTCCTACTGCTCACTCTAATCTCCTGCTTCCCTTTTGTAGAAGCCTTGTGGATACACTGGCCCACGGGATAATCCATGATAATCACCCCCTCTCAAGAACCTTAACCTAATCACATCTACAAAATCCCTGTTGCCATATAAGGTAACATTCACAAGTCCCAGATACTAGGATTTGGACATCTTGAGGGGCCACTATTCAGCCTACCACAAATAACCTAAGCAAAACAAAACAAACAACCACAACAACAAAAAGACAAAAAAAAAAAAAAGACCCTCAATCTAACCCTCATACATCATACAAAAAATTAATTCACAATGGTTCATAGATTTAAGTGTAAATTATACAACTACAATTTGTTTAAAAGATCACTAAAAGGAAAACTCCTTTCGCCCCCTCCCCTGCCACCCACCCCATGCAGTCTCGTGTCCCAGGTCAAAATCAGAGCGTTCACACCCGCCATCAGGTCTGAGGCGCCAGTATGTGGCCCGGAGAGTGATGCCAGGTGGTTAAGAGTGGGAGGTGAGTGGGGCACCTGGGGGGCTCAGTTGGTTAAGCGTCCGACTTCGGCTCAGGTCATGTTCTCGTGGTTCGTGAGTTCAAGCCTCACATCGGGCTCTGTACTGACAGCTCAGAGCCTGGAGCCTGCTTTGGATTCTGTGTCTCCCTCTCTCTGCCCCTCTCCCACTCTCTCTCTCTCTCTCTGTCTCAAAAATAAAGATAAAAAGAAAAACTCCTTTTCCTCTCTGTTCTACTGCCACTCTCAATACTTTACTTTTGACAACCAGATATGTGGGTGCTTTCCTACCCCAACCAGTTCTTTGACTCTATGCAGATACCAACTGGGCATCCCATAATGTCAATTCAGTTCTGACCCAATCTATCTGGAGTAAGCGCAGACCCTCCAGGTGAAGGGCTCAGTCCCAAGAGACAGCCCCCACTTCAGGGGCACTGGGTGGCTCAGCTGGTTAAGCATTTGACTCTTGATTTTCGGCTCAGGTCATGATCTCACAGTTTGCGGGATCGAGCCCCATGTCAGCTCTTGTGCTGACAGTACCTCAGAGCCTGCTTGAGAGTCTTTCTCTCCCTCTCTTTCTGCCCCTCCCCCCTCGTGCCCTCCCCCCCTCAATAAATAAATAATAAACAAACAAATTTAACTAAAAAAAAATGACTTAAAAAAAAAGGCAGCCCCCACTTCAGTGCCAATCACAAGTCCCAGGTTATCACCTAAGCTTCTTACTATTGGCTATAAATTGGAGGTTCCCACAACCCCCTCTTTGGGTTCATAATATGCTAGAATAGCTCACAGAACTCATGAAAACAATTTACAAACTAGGTTATCAGTTTTTTTATTTTTTTTATAAATTTTTTTTTAACATTTATTTCTTTTGAGACAGAGAGAGACAGAGCATGAACGGGAGAAGGTCAGAGAGAGCCGGAGACACAGAATCTGAAACAGGCTCCAGGCTCTGAGCTGTCAGCACAGAGCCCGACGCGGGGCTCGAACTCACTGACCGCGAGATCATGACCTGAGCCAAAGTCGGACATTTAACCGACTGAGCCACCCAGGCGCCCTTATCAGTTTCTTATAAAGGGATACAATTTAGGAACAGACGGAGAGAGAGATGCATAGGGCAAGGTATGCAGGAAAGGGCTCCGACTTTCATGCCATCTCCAGGGCACCACCCTCCCAGGATCTGCATTTGTTCACCAACCTGGATGCTCTCCAAACCCCTTATTTTATGGGATTTTTATGGAGGCTTCATTACATAGGCATGATTCATTAAATCACTGGCCATCGGTGATTAAACAGTCTCCAGCTCCTCTCCCCTCCCCTAAGGTGGGAGTGAGGCTGAAAGTTACAACTCTCTAATCACTAGATTGGTTCCCCCCAGCAACCAGCTTCTCCCCATCCCTGCTCCCCCCAACCCCATCTTTAAGGGCTTTCTAAAAGTCACCTCATTAACCTGACCGCAGGTGTTGATGAAAGGGATTGTAATGAATAACACAAGACATTGCTTTCACCTTTATAATCTCAAGCTATTTCAGGAGCTGGGAACAAAAGTTAAATACTATGACAAAGGCTGCTCTTATAGCTCTTATCACTTGGGAAATCACAAGGGTTTTAGGAGTTGTGTGCCAATGGATAAGACCAAAATATATTTCCTATTATATCACAATACCACAATTGCATAGGAGAACACTTTCAGGACCTAGGACTTGGTGAAGAGTTCTTAAACATGATACCAAAGTATGATCCATAAAAGAAAAATCGAAACGTTGATTTCCATCAAAATTAAAAACTTTGCTCTGTGAAGGATGCTGTTAATGATGAAAAGGATGAAAAGACAAGCTACAGACTAGGAGAAAATATTTGCAAGCCACCAGTCTGAAAAAGGACACATATCTAGGATAAAAAGAATGCTCAAAACTTACAATACAAAAAAGGGGGGGCACCTGGGTGGCTCATTTTGGTTAGGTGTCCGACTTCGGCTCAGGTCATGATCTCACTGTTCGTGAGTTCAAGCCCCACGTCGGGCCTCTGTGCTGACAGCTCGGAGCCTGGAACCTGCTTTGGATTGTGTATCTCACTCTCTCTGTCCTCTCTCTGCCCCTCCCCTGCTTGCACTCTCTCTCTCTCTCTCTCTCTCTCTCAAAAATAATAAATATTTTTAAAAATTATAGAAAGAGAGAGAGAAGAAAAAAAACAAACAATCCAATTAGAAATGAGCAGAAAACATGAAAAGTCATTAACTGAAGAGGATATACTGAAGACAAATAAACACACAAAAGATTTTCAACATCACTAGCCATTAGGGAGACCGCAAATTAAGACCCTCCCTAGAGTTATCACTTTACACCTATTAAAACAGCCCAAATAAAAATGGGTGACAATACCCAACGTTGACCAGGATGTGGAGAAAGTGGATCTCTGTTACGCTGCTAATAGAAAGATAAAATAGTACATCACTCCGGAAAGGAGTTTGGCAAACTACTTTAGCTAAAAAAACTAACCATGTGGGGAGCCTGGGTTGGACAGCTAAGTGTCCAACTCTTGATTTTGGCTTGGGTCATGATCTCACAGTTCTTGAGATTGAGCCCTGCATCAGTTTCCGCACTGACAGCACAGAGCCGGCTCGGAATTCTCTAGCTCCCTCTCTCTGTCCCTTCCTCACTCGTGTGTGCACACACACATACACACCACTCTCTCTCTGTCTCAAAATAAATAAACATTAAAAAAAACCTTTAAAAAACCCTAAACATGCAACTATAATATAACCCTGGCAATTGCACTCCTAGACTTTTAGTCCAGAAAAATGGAAACGTGTCCACACACAAAAACCGATGCATGAACGTTCACAAAAGCATTCTCTTTTTTTTAATGTTATTTGTATGTGTGGGGGGGGGGGGGTGGGGGTGGGAGGGAGAGAGAATGAGCAGGGTAGGAGCAGAGAGAAAGGGAGAGAGAGATCCAAAGCAGGCTCTATGCTGACAGCAGAGATGCCAATGCAGGGTTCGAACTCACGAACCATGAGATCATGACCTGAGCCAAAGTCAGACGCTTAACCTACTGAGCCACCCAGGCACCCAACAAAAGTTTTCTGTCTATAAGAAAAACTGGAAGCAACTAAAATGTCCTTCAGTGAGTGGGTGGTGAAACAAAGTGTGGTACATCCATTCCATGGCACTAGACCCATCACTACAAAAGAACAAACTATTGACACACACAACAACATGGATGGACCTCAGAGCTTTATACTGAGTGAAGAAAAGCCAATCTCAAAAGGTCACTTACTGCCTGGTTCCAATTAAATAACATTGTCAAAGGACATTATAGAACAGGTTTATGGTGACGGGCTTTAGGAATGGTGGGCAAGAGAGGTGTGAGGATGTGTGGTGTCGATGCCTAACACCTTTTTTTTACTGTAATGTAAGTGCCTGCCATTAAGCTTTTTCCACTTCAGAGACGTCCATCTCCAATAAACACATTGCCAACTACACCACTAGATAAGAGCCAAACTGCCCCACCCATGAAGTTCCCCTTTTAGAAAGCCCTGGTGTGACCCAGATAACTGACCATCTGAGTGACCCTGCTTTCCCCTTCCGCGTCTTCATTCCTCCAAAGGGTGAACCTGAGACCCCAGGCACGCCACCCTTGACCTCAATAGAGGCAGAGCCCAAGGTCCATGCTGTTCTCTCTACCCACAACCTCACTGTGTGGCCCCGGACAAGCAGGGTACCCTCCAGACTTGGGAGTAACAAACCTCGTTTTTTCAAAGTTCCCTAGTGATTGTTGATGAGGTGTGTCCAATGATCATATAAAAACCACAAGGGCCAGTCCAGCCACATCATTGGCTCCAAAAGGGGAAATGTCTGTGGGGGCTCACAGTACGGGCGATACGGGCATTTCTAGCCAATAGCATCGCTGTCGACAGGCTGAGACTAGCACAAAACAGTGTGACTATAAAGGGGGTCTTTGTGGTGCTGGAACAGTCGGTCTCTTGAGTGCAATAGTGGTTACGTGAATTTACACATATGCTAAAATAGCACACACAAACACTGTACCAATATCAATTTTCCAGTTTTGGAATTTTCCAAATTCCAAATTTGCAACTTCCTGTTCCTATATGTGTAAATGTTTCAACATAAAATGTTAAAACATACAATTAGATTATATGTAAACTACACAGCAATGAAGTTAATTTTTTAGCAGGTGATCTGTTAAATGAGTGGGAAGATGCAATGTTAAAGCCTGACTTCATCTTTGGAGCTATAAAGAATTGTGCTGTGCCCTTCATTTTCTTGTTTAATCTCAGAGAAATGTCTTAAAGTCCCTGAGTATCCATTTCAGGATCTGTAAAACAGATAAGACTATACCACGAGGTTGTGGTGAAGAGAAGCAATCTATGTGGAATTTCTAGTTAACATATATATTCCATAGACTTTTGTGTCCCTTCTTTCCTTACCCTGTTATGAGATACCTCATATAAAAGAATTCACAAATCATTTAAAGATATTTTGGGGGGTAAAGAGATGGGCAAATGGGTGAAGGGGAGTGGGTGACACAGGCTTCTAATTATGGAATGAATCAGTCACGAGGCTAAAAGGCACAGCAATAGGGAATATAGTCAATGATATTGTCATAACGTTGTACAATAGCTACACTCAGGGTGAGCATAGCATAATGTATAGAGAAATTGAGTCAGTATGTTGTGCACCTGAAACTCATGTAACATTGTGTGTCAACTATACCGAAATTAAAATTTTTTTTAATTCTTTGTCAGGTTTTTCTATTTTAGTGGTAGAAGTATAGTCGTAACATAGGGACTCTCTCTGCTCTTAACCTTCTAGGATACGTTGAGCTAACGCAGGAATTCATGGTGGTTTACGGGGGAGCGATGCTAAAGGGACCACCAGGTGGCAGACCATCCTCTCTCTTGAAGGGTCAATTTAGTCACTGGAGGCGGTGGTAACCAGCTATATTTAGATTATGAGGTCTTTCTCTGTTTCCTGCTGTGAAGAATTTCTGGAACAGCCCAACTTCCCCAGATTTTCTGGCCCTGGGGTTTTGAATGTTGTCCAATAATGTACTCAATTAACTTGATTTAACAATATAGCAAATATTTATCCAGGCTCATATGACAGATACCAGTGAAGGGCTGGGGACCAGAGCCACGTTAAATGATCATGCTATCCAGCACATTTGCTTTTAGGTTGTGTGTGCATGCTTACTGCAAGGTGTTTTTCTATTAATCCCCCTGTGTAAAGTCCTACAAGGTGGCCTGCCAACCACGGCACCACATCTAGCTCGTCGGTAGACCTAAGCTATACTTTGAATCCTGGGGCAGCGTCCCACAAGAAAATCGGAGACGGCAAAGCCCAGGAGAATGCAGTCGGGCCAGAAGAAGGTCACGTCTGAGGACGTGGCATTTGAGCTGAGCCCCAATGAAGCCAAGGAGGGCAGCTATCGAAAGTTCTGGGGGAAAGCGTTACAGACAACGTGCCAAGGACCCCGACACAAGTGTTGGTTGAAAGCAAAATCCTCTCAGTGCGGCTGGAGCAGAGTGAAAAGGGAAGTGGGAAAAGAGGGTGAGTTTGTCAGGGCAGGCAGGGGGCCAGTGCAGGCATGGACTCATGGGTCTTGGGAAGGAGTTTGGATTTTGTCGTTGATAAAGTGAAACCATGGGAGAGTCTTAACGCGGGGGGAGGACATGACCCAGTTGCATTGTAAAAGATCTCTCTGGCTTGCTGTGGGAAGACTGGACGGTGAGGGAGCTGGAAACAGAAGTGGAGACACCATTCAGTTGTGGATTAACTCACCGTGTTGGACAGGGAAGAACCCCCCCCCCCCCCACGCCATGTGAGGCACAGAGCATGGTCCAAGAAAGAGGGCGGACCGCCACCACGGACATCTCCTCCACCAAAATCTCACCCTGGTTTCCCACTCCCTACTTTTAGCTAAGAAGCAGCTGAGTCGCCCAGCCTGCGACCTCACCAAGAGTCTGCGTGCGGCCCCAGGATGTGCCCCCAGAGGTAGATGCCAAGCATGTGGAACATGTCCACACTACTTCACCCTGATGAGAGAGACGAGACAGTGAGGAGCTGTGGCGGAAAAACGAGAGAAACACGAAAGCAATGAACACTTGTAGCTTTCTCAGCCCTGACATGCACACTCGCTGCCCGATCCCACCAGTTTTCCCCTTCTGCCCCGTGTGACGCAGGAGCCGAGCAGAAAACCATTGGAAGTTTCTTGTAGAATCTCAGGATGCAACCGCCATAGCCCTTGAGATGAACGGGGGTGGGCACACAGGACCAGCCTTCCCCATCACGGCAGATACTCAGCCCCAATGTGCCTTGGAGGGGTCAGGTTTCAGAGAGCAGCGGAGCCTACGGGGCACCCCCCAGCCGCAGGGCAGCGCTGAGAATCTGGGGAGCAAAGGCAAGAGCTGTAAGAGAGCGAGCGAAACGTAGCAGGTTCCCCAAGTGGTCATGCTGCCTATAGGTTTCTGGAAACCCCGTTTCACCTTTGGACTGGGCCTAGGCAGACGGACCGTGATTCGGGAATGAAACTCGGGGCAGACCGAGGTGGGTCAGGGGGTGCTGATGAAAACACTCAACTACACGCGGTCAGTCTTCGGCAATGCCCCACCTCCCTCCCCTCCGGGGCCAAGGAGCACGGGAGGCACACAGCTCTGCATTCTGTTGTGAAGAGCATTTGGTCCAGCGTGGTTAAAGCAGCCACGAAATGAGGGCTTAAAACAAGCGAGGAGGATCGCGCAAAGGCAGACCGCCTGAGCCGGAAAGGCTGTCACCTGGGTGGGCAATGCTGGAAACAAAGAGGGACAGTGGGGCAGAGGAACCCAGGCGCCAGTGTGGAGTCCGGCTTGTGGCCTGGGACACGGCCCGTAAATCAATCACGGATACGGGGCGGCGAGTGTGACAAGTGGTCAAGGCAAACAGGGCTCAGGGCTCCGCGGCTAATTGCCTCCGTGGCCAGTGTGTTTGATCTGGCAGGACCAGGGTGGGAGCAGAGACAGACGTCCCGTGGTAATGACTCAGAGCTGTGCTAGTGACCGTGCCTGAGAACTGGGCCACCTGAGAAGGGCAGCAGTGGGGGAGGGCAGGTGAGCATGGGGGTGGGGGGGGGCCCAAACCTCGTCTGAGCCAATCACAAGGCATGGTCAGACAGTGTTGTTCTGTCCTCCAGCCTTAGGGGGGTAGGCTCCGAGGGGACAGACAGATGTCTACAAAGATGAGCTTCCCCTTGCTGACTCTTTGGTAAAGTCTGAGGTGAAGTCTGTATAAAATGAAGGATAGATGACTGATCTCTGTATTGATAGGCCACCATCACTTTCAGCATGGTCCTGACTGAAAACACCCCATCCTGCCACTTTTACCATTGCATTTGGTCACCCACATATTTGCACGTCTCCCTCACTCAGCTGTGAGCTTCCTGAGGACGGGGTTGGTAGCAAACACCCTCAGAGTTGAGTATTTTTCCTGGCACACAATTGAGAGTCAAGACTGTTGAATGAGTGAATACTTGTACGACGGTCCAGAATTTTCTGGCTTTTTTCACGCTGCTACCACAGACTGCTTCCAAGTGGGACTTCTCTCCCCCTGTGACCTTGAATCAGAGAGAGAATGGAGGCTTCTTAATAAAAACAAAACCCAGAGCCCCCAAACTGAACAGCAGACCCAGAATCTCCACGCGAAGTGAGGGCAGAGGGGCTGTGAGGTTTCCCTTTGTTCAGACCCTCTGGGCTTTGTCCTCTGCTTGCCCAGCTATGAACAAACTCTTCTTCTTATACCTGTATCACAGCGGGAACATCCAATCTCTACTTCAAGAAGGACCGGGCAGGGATACCCAGTCTCTGAGTATGAGCGCTCTTTTTTTTTTTTTTTTTAAACTTATGTGAGAAAACATCTTGTAGACCTCTACTAGCGAGCAGCTGTTTTTCTAGTATTTGTTGAACAAAACTCATAATTAAAAATCTACTGTAAGGGCGCCTGGGTGGCTCAGTGGGTTAAGCATCTGACTCTTGATTTCAGCTCCGGTCATGATCTCACGGTTCGTGAGTTGGAGCCCTGCATTGGGCCCCGCGAACTGACTGTGCAGAGCCTGCTTACGACTCTCTCCCTCTCCCTCTCTTTCTGCCCCTCCCCCCCCAAATAAATAAATAAAAGGCCTTTGTGGGTTGTCAGACACCTTACAGTGATTCCTTGGTCCCTAAGGTTGGGATGCGACATGCTACAAAAGAGAAGGCAGCTTGGCCCCCAGGTACAACCTCACCCCAGACTTGGGAAACTCCCATTCAGTTGGGATCCTGGGAAAATAAGGGAGTCTCCCTCTCTTAACCCCTCAACTCCTCCTTCAGTGTCAGCTCTGAGTCCCCCCGCCCTTCCAGAAAGGCATTCTTTCAAAGTCCTCCAAATAAGCATTTAATAATTCTAGTAGTTCTTGGAGGTTGGATGCCAGTTCAAAGGACTTTGGCTTTGGCTAGTAAAAAACAAACCTAAATAAAACAAAACATGGGTTGTTTTTTTTTTTTCACATATAAGAGAGTTCCGTGTCCTTAAACTTATGGCATCGTGGGAAGGCTTGAAGACATAGAATCTAGAAGGCTGAGCATTCAGAAACAATCCCCAAGCCCATACTGAGGACATAGTCTGCCAGGAGCTCTGCTGCACTGGGAGGTGCCGCCCCAATCCATCCAGCTCTAGAACTTTCGCTACAATCCACACAGAAAAATGGGGACCTCGTATTCTGCCACCATCCTCAGTCCTGAATTCAAATATCACCTGAGTGTTTACAACTCGTGGGATGGGAATCAGATTCAGAGCCCTAGATGCAATGGGAAATGAAGTTTTTTAGTTTCTTGCCTCTATAGTGCAGGAAGGCACATTAGAAGAGGCTGGAACAGACAGGAGGGACACAATCCACAGCATCCACTATACCTGGTCGCACTTCATCTTGACTCTACCCCCAGTGGAAGCCTTGGTATCCTCCTCAGAGTTTCTGGTACCTCGTTAATCCAGTGAGTTATGGACCAATAGCATCCGCACCACCTGGGAGCTTTTAGAAATGCAGAATCTCAAGCCTTATTCGTACTTAATTAGAAGCTGCACTTTAACAAAATCCCCAGGTGATTTGTATGAATATTAAAGTTTGAGCAGTACTGGCTAGACACTGGTTCTCAAACTTGGCCATACATTGGAATCGCTGGGGGAGATTTTTAAATTGCTGATGCCTCCTTCCCACTCCCAGAGATTCAGATTGTGTTGATCTAGGGTATAGTCTGAGCATTAGGATTTTAAAAATCAAATATACAGTAAAGTTAGAAAACTACCAACCCCCCCAAAAGAGAAACATTCGTTTTGTGCTTTGTGCTTTGGCCAGTGCTGAGCATTTGCACTGGCCTCACTGAGATTACATGCTAATTCCCACTCTCTTGCCCTGCTAAGGGTCTCAAGCGATCACAGACCTATGATACTATTTCAAAGACTTGCTCTTTAGTTGGAGAGACCATGAAAATCAGGATGGTGCTAAATACTAACGTTTCCAAATTACCATGAGGATTATATTCCAAGACAAAGGAGTTGCAGGTTGGACTACAACCTTTTCTTTAATTTTTTATTTATTTATTTATTTATTTATTTATTTATTTAGAGAGAATGCAAACAGTGGAGGGGCAAAGAGAAAGGGAGAGAGAATCCCTCGATCTCTCGAACCGTGCTGGGCTCGATCTCTCGAACTGTGAGATCATGACCTGAGTGGAAATCATGAGTCAGATGCTTAACTGACTGAGCCACCCAGGTTCCTCTACACCCTTTTCTTAAAGTCTCCTTCTTAGATACTTGACACAATAGCCACCATGTTACACATGTTCATTAAGTGGTCACAGAAATGAATTGGATATAGATGACATCCTGTTTCATCATGGATACGAATGCTTTCAGACCAGTCATATTCCTAAGAATATGCATTGTACACGCAATTATACTTTTGGATTAGAGCAATGTTCATTATGATGATACTCTTGGGCTCCACATCTTGGGGCCTAGTATGGTCCACTGTATTCTACAGCAGATAAATCCTTGGTTTAGTTCCAAGATGGACCCATATTATAACAAAAAAAAATTTAAACATAATGGCATTCAAGGATATGCGGTGTTATATGTTATAGGGTATGTATATGAATAGAGGGTCTTATCTAGGCTATATGCCAAAAATATATTCTAGTTTTAGGTACATATGCTTTTTCATTCAGAGCTGGATATATCCCACCTACAAAGACTGAAAAATTAGCTACAGGCATGAAAAGCAGCGTTGTTCATTTCCCAAAGTGTATATGCATTCTCCTTCCACCTTCTGGCATTCGCATTGCCATGGCTTCCACAGTCCATAATGAGGCCATCTTGGATTAGATACAGTTTTTCATTTTGACAAGACTTAAGTGGCCCCACCCACCTAGACCCTCTTATACACTGTTAGTATTAGAAAAGTTAACATTTCTCAAGGCTATGACCCTTGAGCTAGTTTATTGTGTAAAATGAACACAAAGTTTCAAAGTCTATTTGCATGGCTAGTCACCAGGTACCATCTGGGCACAGAAGCCTAGCTTCCAAAAGAGTCCTAGTATTGACATCTCTAAAAAAGAAAGATGAAAAAAAAAAAAAAAGGCAAGGGTAAGATTTCAGAATGGGAAGAGAGGAGAAGAGTGAAATTTAGAAGCTATTTAGTAGATGAAACCATAAAATCGCAAAAACAAAGACAAGTAAGTCTCAATGAATCTGAGGCTGGGTCTAGGTAGGCGTAACCAATATTCTCTGCCTTCATCTGGACCTGTAGAGCATGACACAAGTTCCCTGACTGTGTGCAACCCATCTTTCCCCACCACACATCAACATCCGCAAATCTCTTCCCTGGCTCCAAATCTAGTCCTTTGACCATCAAGGTATTGAATGGCATGGTCGCCTTCCCTCTGTTGTCTGGTAGCCAGCAACTCTCCATTTCCATGCTGTCATTCTGTTCGGTGTTTAAATAATTGTACTTAAGGGGCGCCTGGGTGGCTCAGTTGGTTAAGCGTCTGACTTCGGCTCAGGTCATGATCTCGCTGTCAGTGAGTTCGAGCCCCGCGTCGGGCTCTGTGCTGACAGCTCAGAGCCTGGAGCCTGTTTCGGATTCTGTGTCTCCCTCTCTCTCTGACCCTCCCCTGTTCATGCTCTGTCTCTGTCTCAAAAATAAATAAACATTAAAAAAAAATTTTTTTTTTAAATAATTGTACTTAAAGCTTTTAGTATCTGAAGGATGGAGAAACTCTTTGGCAAGGGGACTTTAAAGACAAAACTATAGAATGCCATGTAAACTAAAGCTGGTTTGATACGTTTAAGAGAAGGGCTCTGTCCACGTTACACACTAATGTGACTGTATGTGAGTTAAGTGTTTAGTCAGGGCCGGCCCCAGGGACCCAGACTGCACAGAGGGACAATCAGCTTGAGAGGAAAGGCATTGCAAGTGACCCTGGAGCCTGGCAGAGTGAGCCTAACTCCACAGCACACCTGGGTGTAATGGTTAATTTCATGTGTCAACTTGGCTACACCATTGTACTCAGTTTTTCGTCAAACACCAGCCAAGATGTCATGGTGAGGTATATTTTAGATGAGATTAATATCTAAAGCAATAGACTTTGAGTAAAGTAGATTATCCTTCATAACATGGGTGGGCCTCATCCAATCAGTTGAAGGCCTTAACAGAAAAGGCCGAGGTCTCCCAAGGAAGAAGGAATTCTGCTTCTAAACTGTGTTGCGACCAGAACATCAACTCTTCCCTGAGTCTCCAGCCTGCCAGCCTGCCTTAAAATTTTCAGACTGGCCAGTCCCTGCCATCACATGAGCCAGTCCTTAAAATAAGTCTCTTTCTTACTCTCTGTCTCTACACACACAGACACACACACACACAGACACACACACACACACACACACACACGCATATGCTCACTTCCTATTGTTTCTGTTTCTCTGGAGAACCCTGGCTAATCCAGGAGGTGACTTACCCACCGGGTCCAGTTTTCCCCATGACACACATCCAGTGAGCTAGTGGGTTTTGGGCTTTGAGAAAAGGAGAAGTGTAACATCAAAGGGAAAACCACGGCACAGAGGCCCCACAGCTCTTTGAGGAGCAACCCCTCTGAAATGAGTTTCCTTGCTGGCCAGAGAGGAGACAAACCTGATGGAGAGATGTGTAGAAGGCCTCCATGAATGCTGGCAGGCAGTGAGTGAGCAGTGGGGAGCAGTGGCAGCCCACAAAACAGGACCACGTGAGCAGGGTGTGGGTCTGAGCAAGGCAGCCCCTTCGTTCTTCAAACTATAGAGGAAAGAAACTTAACCAGAACTGCAGACTGGCCAAGCCTAGGGAGCATGGGGACTATACCTGTGAGCAACCCAGGAATTTTTGTGCAAGACTGTGTTAGAAGCACTGAGTGTTGAGCGTTGTAACATTACCATCAGTGGGGCTTTACTTTGAGGTCACTTGCTAGTGGGGTTTGCCTGGTGCTAAATTGATTGATAGTATTCTGGTACAAAGAAGCTACTTACAAATTCATTGTCGTGAGATTGTCTAGAAAAATGGAATCAGGTTCTCAGCAATACAATCTCCTCCCGGGTTAAGCAGAATCAAGTCAGTTTCTTGTGACTTCTCAGAGACTTTAAACAAATGTGCTTGGGGAGCCTGGTTGGCTCAGTCGGTTAAGCGTCCAACTTTCGGCTCAGGTCATGGTGGCTCGTGGGTTCCAGCCCCACATCTGCTCCGTGCTGACATCTCAGAGCCTGGAGCCTGCTTCAGATTCTGTGTCTCCCTTTCCCTCTGCCCCTTCCCTACTCACGTGCATGCTCTCTCTCTCTCTTCCTCTCTCTCTCTCAAAAATAAATAAGCATTAGCACAAGCAGCGCAGAGAGAGAGGGGACACACAGAATCCAAAGCAGGCTCCAGGCTCTGAGCTGTCAGCACAGAGCCCGTCATGGGGCTGGAACTCACGAACTTCACGATCATGACCTGAGCCAAAGTCCATCCTTAACTGACCGCCACCCAGGCACTTCCAACCCCACAAAAATTTAAACATGCTTTTCCTGGGGCACCTGGGTGGCTCAGTTGGTTAAGCGGGCCGACTTCGGCTCAGGTCATGATCTCGCGGTCCGTGAGTTCGAGCCCTGCGTCGGGCTCTGTGCTGACAGCTCAGAGCTGGCAGTCTGTTTCAGATTCTGTGTCTCCCTCTCGCTGACCCTCCCCTGTTCATGCTCTGTCTCTGTCTCAAAAATAAATAAAACGTTAAAAAAAATTTTTTTTTAAACGTGCTTTTCCCTATTACTCCCCAACCTTTCGGCTTCTTTTGTTTGCAGACAAATCCCTTAGTCTGATGTGGAAGGCTCTTTTCTTTGCAGTCTGGCCCCCTCCTCTCTAGGCATGTCCCTCACACTTTCTGTACAGTGATGGGCTTCTTCAGCCAAACTCCCCCCTTCCTGAACCCATCAAGTCCCAGCCCATCTTTATTCACTGAAGAGGCTTTGTTGTGTTGTTATGACAATAAAGGCCTATGTCCACAGGTCTCTTCCTAGCATGTGCACAAAGGGCCTTCTGGATTTATATAAGAAAAGTGAGGAGCTACTAAGTTCTTTGAGGCCCTTATACCTCTGAGAAACTGAAATCTGAACTAAGAACCAGTCATAGCAGCCAGGGTTGATATTGAAAGGGCTTTTCTGAAAGTTTCCTTTCTGTATGATTTTTGGTTATTTATAGGCTTTGGTTATGCAGAGGACCAATTAGAGTTCCTCCTTTAGCCACACAGACAAGCAAAAGCAAAGCAAGCAAAGCAAAGCAAAGCAAAAGCAAAGCAAAGCAAAGCAAAACAAAACAAAACAAAACAAAAAGAGTCTCTGGTATTTCCATAAGTGAGAGAAATAGACTCAAATGCCTGTGAAGAATGGTCGGTACCATGTGGTTAGGCTGGCCGGGAGTTAAGTAGATACATTGATGACCTGTTACAGTACTACAGTTCAAGAGTTTCCTTTCAGAGAGAACATTCTTTCTCTGCCATCCCTCCAAGAACCCTTAGTTGGGGGTTTGTCTCTTCTCCTCCCTGCTGAGCTCAGCAGTTTATGGCTACCTATTGCACATTCAAGTTCATGGTGTACTGGCCTTTAAAGTTAAAAAAAAAACAATTCTGAGGAATGTGGGAGACCAGAGCTATATATAAAAAACTGCCTTGGAGCTCCTGGGTGGCCTCAGTCCGTTAAGCCCTCCGACTTCAGCTCAGGTCATGATCTCACGGTTGAGAGTTCGAACCCCATGTCAGGCTCTGTGCTGACAGCTTGGAGCCCGGAGCCTGCTTTGGATTCTATGTCTCCCTCTTCTCTCTGCTCCTCCCCTGCTCACCTTCTGTCTGTCTGTCTGTCTGTCCTCTCTCTCTCTCTCTCTCAAAATAAACATTTAAAAAATGTTTTTAAATGCCTCTCTGTCTACCTTCTTTTCAGAACCAAGATCAAGATTCTTCTATTAAACAACACTTTTGGGGCGTCTGGGTGGCTCAGTTGGTTAAGGGTCCAGTTGCGGCTCAGGTCATGATCTCACGGTTTGTGAGTTCAAGCCCTGTGTCAGGCTCTGTGCTGACCAGCCCAGAGCCCGATTTCTGGCTTTGGATTCTGTGTCTCCCTCTCTCTCTGCCATTCCCCCTGTTCACGTTCTCTCTCAAAACTCAATAAACGTTAAAAAAATAAATAAATTTAGGGGCGCCTGGGTGGCGCAGTCGGTTAAAGCGTCCGACTTCAGCCAGGTCACGATCTCGCGGTCCGTGAGTTCGAGCCCCGCGTCAGGCTCTGGGCTCATGGCTCAGAGCCTGGAGCCTGTTTCTGATTCTGTGTCTCCCTCTCTCTCTGCCCCTCCCCGTTCATGCTCTGTCTCTCTCTGTCCCAAAAATAAATAAACGTTGAAAAAAAAAAATTAAAAAAAAAAAATAAAAAAATAAATAAATAAATTTAAACAGCACTTTTGCCCCCTAATTTAGCAATGAGGGAGAGGTCATCAGTGAGGTGGCCGAAGGGCCATCTCCTCCACCTCACAGTCTGGCTTTTCCAGGTCCTGCCCGTTCTCCAGAACAAACTGGTAAATAAAGGCACGGCTCCTCCAGGCCCCACCCACTAGCAGCCAGGCCACAGCCGCTTCTGCCTTTGGGGTTTCAGAAAAGCAGTACAGATCAGAGCCACTCTTGGCCTCTCTGAGTGAAACTGGGGGGCTGGGCTCCGAGGTCAGGTGATTGTCACCCACTGGAAACACAATTACCAAGCCAACAGGAAGAGCTTATCATCAGCACACACTACCTGCTTCTCGAATTCAGGCCCTGCCAGGAAGCTGCTTTCAAAGAGAAATAAGGGAGCTGTGGAGTGCCGGCAAGCGGAAAGTATGGTAACATCTTCTCACCTCCAAGTGCAGCCGCGGGAGAGGAAGCCTGTGTCCAAGGACAGAGCAGAGGGGCAGACTTAGCGGGCGGACAGCGGAACGCGGCTGGTGGAGGAAGGGTGAGGCATGGGCTGGCACTGGCCTTTACCCAGCAGCTCCCTTCCCTCCAAGTCGTCCAGACTCGGCACTCAGAGGAGGGCGTGAGAGCCTACGGTTCCCAGCCAGAGAACAAGTCCAGGCAAACACTGCTCGTTCAACCCATTCGCTTATTCACTTGTCATTTAGCTGATATTTACCGAGATCCTATCATGTGCCTGCTCGGGCACAGGTGCTGTGGGATGGCAGTCAGCCAGAGGGCCCCCACGCCGGTGGGGGCAGCAGGAGACCAGGACAGCACCACCCAGTCACCAGCCAGTCAGGATTACCTCTTGCCTTCTTCATTTTCCAGCTACCGGTGCTATTTCGATTCCACCCAGGAAAATGGCACTGACTGACTCATGATCAAGATTGTGAACGCTGAATTATTTTTCTAGTCCTGGATCAGCACTGATTCAAACTCTTTTCACCAGCCAACTGCACTCGTTTCAATATTTTTTTATGTTTATTTATTTTGAGGGGGGGAGGGGCAGAGAGAGAGGGAGACGGAGAATCCCAAGCAGGGCTCTGTGCTGTCAGCGCAAAGCCTGACGCGGGGCTCGAACCCATGAACCACGAGATCATGACCTGAGCCAAAGTCGGACGCTCAACCGACTGAGCCCCAGGTGCCCCCCGACTGCACTCATTTGAGAGAAAATTAATGGGAATTATTCTATAACCAATAGAATAGAGGCAGGGAGGGTAAGTGTTTATTTTCCCTGCGGTGCACATTCAAAAAGATAACCAAGAATTAATAATGTCCCTAATACCATTAGTGCCTTGGCTTTGATCAAATAAATGGACAAGTGATAGGAAGTAAAAAGGCAGGGAGGAAAGGAGACGTGGAGCTTACTAAGAAAGAAGTCAGGAACTTGCCAGAGAGACTCAGTGCCACTGTGAGTGAAGCAGATAGAATTAATAATGCTACCGTCCTGGACCTCTCGTAACCACTGTGCCAAAGGTTATATAGATCTTTCTGAAAACTGGTGAGCAGAGATAACAGCTGCTCGTTCTCCAAATCTCAGCAACAAGCTTCAGAACGTGGAAGCCAGCAATTATGCAATGTGCCCAAAGAGGCACCAAAATGATAATAGAAAGACACACCGTATTTTCTTTTTTTCCTAATTTTTGTTTTTAATCTTTATTTTTGAGAGAGAGATGAGAAACAGAGCGTGAGCAGGGGAGGAACAGAGAGAGGAGGAGACACAGAATCCGAAGCAGGCTCCAGGCTCTGAGCTGTCGGCACAGAGCCCGACGCGGGGCTCGAACCCACGAACTGCGAGATCATGACCTGACCTGAGCCCGAAGTCGGACGCTTAACCGACTGAGCCACCCAGGCACCCCAAGACACATTATATTTCTATTTTACATTTTGGCTCTCGAGAGAATAAAATCTTAGGACCGGAAGCACCCAGAAAAGCCATCTTAAATTGGTATTTAGCTACAAATGTATTTTATTGTGTATTTACAGACATCTCAGGAAGGGAATTCCACAGCTTCCTGGATAAATCACTCCACTGTTTAATAACTTCTTTAACTTTCCCTAAATCCACTCTCCTGGGTTTATTTATATGCTCTGGTTTGTGATCAGGAGTGTTAGTATTCTCTGCTTTCACAATTCAGCGTCCCCAGTGAGACAACCCTCCAGTGGGCAATATGAGACTCTCAAGCAGTGGGATCTGTGGGAGAAGGTGGTACAGGTGAATTGGGAAGGAACTAAACACAAGGCTGGCTGACTGGACGGACAAATGGAAACTTCTCTGTCAACAGCACATAGCAGAACTCTTGCCTTGAGATACAGCGAGTCCTCCTGCTCAGGAATCTTTTGTGTTGTTTCTTCTCTTTGGTTCATTTGAACTATATATTTTTACATTTATTTATTTTAGAGAGGAGAGAGAGAGAGAGAGAGAGAGAGAAAGACTGCAAGTGGGGGAGGGGCAGAGAGAGGAAGAGAGCAGGAGCCCAAGCAGGCTCCGCACAGTCAGCGTGGAGCCTGAGGCAGGGTTCAAACTCTCAAACTGCAAGATTATGACCTGAGCCGGAATCCGACGCTCAACCCAGTGAACCACCCAGGCACCCCTGAACTATATTTTTTAATGTCCAGGGTGTTTAAAACCTGTTTAAATGTCATTGGTCCCCTGCCTCTCTAGTGCAGCCCCTTGTTTCTCAGGCTACGCCAATGAAAGAAAATCAAGGGTCTGGGTTATAGCCCAAGAGATTGACCTGTTACCGCCTACCCAATCTTCTGGTAACTCCAGCTCCCTAGTTGGCCATGCAAAGGCCCCACCCAGAGTTCTTCCTCTCCTCAGTATCAGACGTTTGTTGTTTTGTTCAGCCAGCATCCATCCCCCCATCTGCTGATAGAGGAACTCTGATTTCCCTGTAGGAACGCACCCCTCTCCCACCCACTGAATGCTGTCTTGAGGGGCTTGCTGACCAAGGGGCCCTGCCCTTCTCCAGCTGAGAAGGGACTCATAATCCAAGCTCGGTCAAAGATCCCTCTCTCCAAGGAAGGTGAACTTTGACAGTGTGACTCCGTGGAAAAAAATGACTGAGGTGCTCTCTCCTGATGACTTATCTCTAAGAGCCTGTCCGTGGGGATCTCCTTTCTCGAGTCCCCCCAAACCGCCACAGTTCCTGTACTTTCAGAGACTTGGTTGTTCATTCAGCCTTTCCTTTAATTCTGTGAGCTATCCAATATCCACATCCTTCTTGCGTGTGACCTGAGGGTCAGGTCCTAAAGACAGTGGCAAGGCAAATCACATAGAACTGAGACCACCCTATATAAGGAGATATTCTGCAGCAGTGAAAAGAACAAGCAAACAAGGAAGCTGTCTTTGAGCTGAAATTAAAAGATCCCCAAGATATATACCTTTTAAACTTCTTATTGCATAAAATTTCAAACATATACAAAGGTAGACAAAATAGCACAATGAAAGGCCATAGACATACTTCCAGCTTCAAAGACCCTTAAACTCATGGCCAATCTTTTTCCATCTATACGCTTACCTACTTCCAACCCTTCCCTCCAGATTATTTTGAAGCAAATCTCAGACTTCATATCGTTTGACCCACAAATATTTTAACATACGTATCTCTTAAACAGAACTATGATACTATTACATTATCTAAAAATTAATTCTTCAGTGTCATTATATTGAGTTCAGATTTTCCTCATTTCTCATTTCCCATCCTCTGCACCCCCCCCCCACTGTTTGTTTGTTAGTTTGTTTATTTGTTTGTTTTTGTATGTTTTACCAGCCTCCAAATAAGGTACTATGTCTGGAGTCCCCAAGACCACTCCTAGGTTCGGTGATTCATTAGGAGGACTCACAGGACTCAGCATATGGTCATACTCATAGCTATAATTTATTACAAAGAAAGGACACAAGCAACATCAGCAAAGGGAAAAGGCATACAGAATGAATTCCAGAGGAATTAGAAGGAAGCTTCCAAAAGTCCTTTCCCAAAGGAGCCACACACGATGCACTTAATTCCTCCAGCATCGAATTAGGACAACACATGTGAAATGTCTGTCAGAGAAACTCACTAGAGACTCCGTGACTGTGGATTTTACTCAGGGCTGATCATATATGGGCACCCACTGCTTGGCATGTACCAAAATTCCAGACTCCCAGTAGGAAAGCAGGTATTCAGCACAAATTACATTGTTTTTATAGTTTATGCAAAGTGAGACATTCTTATTAGGGAATGGTGAGAACCCACCCCAATCTAAGTTCCCAGATGCCAGCCAAGGGCCATCCTTGCAAGCAGGCGTTTTTAGGGTAGCAGGCTCAGGCCTGCTGTGTTAACTCTTTTCTCCACAGGTGCTCACACTGCAACTGATTGACACCTCTTAAATCTCTTTTATTTTATTTTTTTAAGTTTATTTATTTTGAGAGAGAGAGAGAGCGCGAGCATGTGTGCATGCGCCAGCAGGGAAGGAGCAGAAAGAAAAGAGAGAGAAGGAAAGAGAGAATCCCAAGCAGACCCCACATGATGAGCACGGAGCCTCATGGGGAGTTTCAACGCAGGGCTCAAACTCACAAAAGGTGAGATCACAACCTGAGCCGAAATCAAGAGTTGGACACTCAACTGACTGAGCCACCCAGGTGCCCTCTTGATCTCTTTTAATCTACAGGATCACCCCCATCTCTTTTTACCCCTTGTAATTTGTTTGTTGTTTCTCATAGTTCAGATTTTGCTTATTGCATCCCCGTGGAGTTAGTTGAAATATTCCTCTGTCCCTTGTCTTTCCCATGAACCGGTAGTTATATCTATAGGCTCGATGCAATTTAGGATTGGTTTTTTAACATTTCTTTGGTAGCAAGATGACTTCATAAGTAGTACCATATAGTTTTATCCGGTGGTATATTACATATGGTTGTCTATCTATTGTGATGCCACTGCCTGGCTCTAGGGTCTACACCCATTAATTCATCAGAGGTACAAAACGGCAGAATTCTAATTCTATCCTTACTTCTTCATTAGTAGAATACTTCTATAAAGAGAAGCCTCCCTCATCATGTTTGATTACTCAGTGGTATAGTTTGTACTGAAATGCTGATTCACACCCTCCCCCACCTTTTCCAGTTAAAAAAATTTTTTTAATGTTTATTTTTGAGAGAAAGAGAGAGAGAGAGAGAGAGAGAGAGTGGGGAAGGGCAGAGAGAGAGGGAGACACAGAATCCAAAGCAGGCTCCAGGCTCTGAGCTGTCAGCACAAAGCCCGACGCGGGGCTCAGACCCAGGAACTGTGAGATCATGACCTGAGCCAAAGTAGGATGCTTAACTGACTGAGCCACCCAGGCACCCTAAATTTTTTTTAATGTTTATTTGTTTTTGAGAGAGAGACAGAGCACAAGCAGGGGAGGAGAGGCAGAGAGAAAGGGAGACACAGAATCCGAAGCAGGCTCCAGGCTCGGAGCTGTCAGCACAGAGCCCGACGTGGAGCTCGAACTCATGAACTGTGAGATCATGACCTAAGCCGAAGTCAGATGCTCAACTGACTGAGCCACCCAGGTGCCCCCATTTGATGATTTATTCAACAGTATAAAAAGGCAACCCACAGAATGGGAGAAAACATGTGTAAGCCACGTATCTGATAAGGGATCTGGATTAATATCCAGAATATACAGAGGCCTCCTAAGATTCAACAGCCAAAAAATTGAACAACCTGACTCAAAAACAAGGAAAGGACTTGAATAGATATTTTTCATAAAACGGTGTATGAATGAATGCCCATTAAGCACATCAAAAGACGCTTAAAATCACTATCGTTAGGGAAATGCAAACCAAAACTACAAGAGGACACCACCTGACACCCATTAGTATGACCGCTACCAAAAACCCAGAAAATAACAAGTGTTGACAAGCATGGGGAGAAATTAGAACCCTTATGCGCTGTTAGTGGAAATGTAAATTGGTGCAGCCGTTATGGAAAACAGTGTGGAGGTTCCTCCAACACTTGAAATAGAATGACCGTATGATCCAGCAATTCCACTTCTGGGTATATACACAAAAGAACTGAAAGCAGGGTCTCAAAGAGATATCTGTGCACTCATGTTCAGAGAAGCCTTATTCACAATAGTTACAATGTGAAATGGACGAGCAAAATGTGTTATATACATACAATGGAGTATTATTCAGCCTTAAAAAGGAAGGGGATTCCAGGGTGCCTGGGTGGCTCAGTTAAGCGTCCGACTTCAGCTCAGGTCATGATCTCGTGGCACGTGAGTTCGAGCCCTTTGTTGGACTCTGTGCTGACAGCTCGGAGCCTGAGGCCTGCTTCGGATTCTGTGTCTCCCTCTCTCTCTGCCCCTCCCCTGCTCACTGTCTCAAAAATAAATAAACATTTTTTTTAAAATTTTTTTAAAAAGGAAGGGAATTCTGACACATGCTAACAACATGGATGAACCTTGACAATATCATGCTAGTTGAACTAAGCCAGACACAAAAGACAAGTACTGTATGATTCCACATCTATGAGGTACTTAAATAGCCAAAATCATATAGACAGAAAGTAGAATGATGATTTCCTGGGGCTGAGGTGAGGGGTGCGAGTTATTGTTCCATGGGTATAGAGTTTTAGTTTTACAGATGAAAAGAGTTTTGGAGATGGATGGTGGTGATGGTTGCCTAACACTATGAGTATATTTAAACCCCACTGAACTATAGCCTTAAAAATGGTTAAGATGTTAAATTTTATGTTCTGTGCATTTTACCACAATTTTTAAAATTGGAAAAGAAAATTACTTGGGAGTTCTTAACCAGTCTGAAGCCCAGGCTGCACCTCTGACCAATTAATTACATCAGATTTTTGCGGGTGGGATGCAGGCATTTGTGTTTTGTTTTGTTTTGTTTTTTAAAGCTCCCGTAATAATCCCCAGGCTGCCTGGGTGGCTCAGTCGGTTAAGTGACCGACTCCTGATTTCGGCTCAACCCGTGATCTCACGGTTTCATGGATTAGAGCCCCACATCGGGCTCTGTGTGCTGACTGCGCAAATGGAACCTGCTTGGGATTCTCTCTCTCCCTCTCTGCCCCTCCCCCACTCGCGCTCTGTCTCTCTCAAAATAAATAAACTTAAAAAAAAAAAACCTTTTCCAATAATCCAAGTGGTCAAAGCTGAATCCCTACACACTACTGGAAAATAGATGTCACGTCTTCCTTCTCAAGCTCTTTAGAAACAACTGTGTGAAATGTTGTATAGGATCTCTGGTATGTTAAAAAAATTATGAAAGCTTGTATCATTTAAATATTTATTCCTCTTGTATCTTTTTTTCCACCCTTTCCCCCTTTTCTTCTTTCCCTTTTCCTCCCTTCCTTTCTTCCAAGTATACCTAATTGAATTTGTGTAAGTTCAGTGTTTGTATGATGCTCTGTCCCTCCAACAATTTGTTTTCCAAAGCAGAGATTTGTGCCTTCCCTGCCCTTCCTCCCTCCAATTTTTATCTTGTCTCAAGATCTAGTTCCAGCCCCTAACTCACCACCCTCTTCCCTTCCTTTAACTTTCATTCCAGAGGTATGAACATATGAATGAATATAGTTCCCACCTAAATAACATGCCTGGGACTTGCCTTAATTTCTAGCATTCCTAAGATGGGTGTGTTCAAGTCCCTCTGGAATCCTCACTTTCTCATATTATTGCATACAGTTGGGTACTCAGGGCTTAGTAAGATATGCCAGCCGGTTGAAGAGAAGAAGTCTTCTTTGGGTTCTTTGAGAATCGGTGTGGTAAGGTTAGTTGTTGTCAGAGCTGGGTGTGAAAAGCAGGACACTTTAGGGGAGGTGGAAAGATGAAGGGCTCAGTGCACCAGGCTCCATGCAAGACCCTAGAGACCCAGTTATGAAAGGGACAGCACCTGCCCTAAGGAAATCACAGTCTAAAGGGGACCTAGGTAATTAAACAGGTGATTAAAATGCCTTAGAATAAGCTCTGTGCTAGAGGTGAGCTAGAGGTGGATTTTATGGAAACTAAAGGAACCAAAACTATCATGAGGAAATGAGGGAGAAGTCAGGAAGGCTTCCTGTAGGAGGCCTTAAATTTTAACTTATTTTTAACTTAAAAAATGCACAGGTAACATAGATTCACTGTTGCAAATCAGAGTGAATTTAGAAAGAACACTTCAGATAAACATAAACAACTTTTTGAAGATGTTCTAACTTGTGCCGTGTTGGAGGGAGTTGTGAGACCGAATGTATGATCACCCCCTTGTACACGGTGCTATCCCAGGAAGCCATGCTTGGTGACAAGCACCTGAAAATTCTGACCTAGTGCTGTGCTGAAATCAGTGCTCTGCAAAGAAGCAGGTCCCTGGAGATGCAAGAGGGGGAAGACTGGATCCCAGTCATAGGAGGAGCTCCCCTCCGTTCTCTGATGGTTGGCAACAAAAGTTACCCAACCAATGAAAACACTGAGGGGTCTTGCTGTTTGGGGTGTGGCTTGCGCCCCATGTGACTTTTCATTGCATGTATCCCGGAAGCATCAAAGCCCCGTGTCAGGCTCCGCCCTAGGTGTGGAGCCTGCTTAAGATTCTCTCTCTCTCTCTTTCTCTCTCTCTCCCTCTGCCCCTCCCCCACTCATTCTCTGTCCCTCTCCCTCTCTATCTCTCTCTCTCTCTCAAAATAAATATATTTTTAAACAGTCTCCTTCCTGGTTGCACAGATCTGTCAAAAATTAGAAAATACTGAATTGTCCACTTAAAATAGGTGAATAGGTGAATGTGAATTATATCTCAATAAAGCTACTAAAAAAGGGAAAAGCCTCCCTCCTAATCTCTTACCCTTGTGCCTTGGCCACCCTGTTTGTTTTCCCAGAAACAAAAACTTTGACCAGTTTTCTTCTTCCAGAGATATAGAGATACAGAAATAGAGGCATAGAAATATATACATATATTTCTTTCCTTTTTTTTTTTTTAGCAGGAAAAGGTTGTACCTTCTCCCTCTTTTGAATACAAAACTCTTGAGAGACAGATAGAGTCCAGCTGCCAGGACAGTAGATGTACCTGCCGTGTGGCCATTGAAGGGAGGGGCAGGCAGGCACCAGAGCTGTAAGCTGGGTTACTAGGCAGGGTGAGCAGAGTTGAGGCTGTATTGATGTAAGGATGGAAGACAGAGGAAACCAGAGACTGCAAGGAAGCCTTTGCTTAGCTTGGAACCCAGGCTCCCTGGTCTTTTGCCACCATAAAAGGTGACCAACATATCCCAGTTTGCACAGGACTTTCTATTTTATTTTATTTTGTTTTATTTTATTTTATTATTTTTTAAAAAATTGTAATGTTTATTTATTTTTAAGAGAGAGAGAGACAGACAGAACGTGAGCAGGAGAGGGGCAGAGAGAGAGGGAGACACAGAATCTGAAGCAGGCTCCAGGCTCTGAGCCATCAGCATGGAGCCCGATGTGGGGCTCAAACCCACGAACCATGAGATCATGACGTGAGCCGAAGTCAACGCTTAACTGACTGAGCCACCCAGGTGCCCCTTATTTTATTATTTTTTTTTAAATGTTTGTTTGTTTTGAGAGAGAGAGAGAGAGAGAGAGGGAGGGAGGGAGGAGGCAAGTAGGGGAGGGGCAGAGAGAGAGGGTGAAAGAGAGAATCCCAAGCAGGCTCCACACTGTCAGCACAGAGCCCAATGCGGGGCTCGATCTCATGAATCGTGAGATCATGATCTGAGCCAAGATCAAGAGTCAGATGCTTAACCAACAAAGTCACCCAGGCACCCCAGGACTTTCTATGTTAAAACAGGAAGTCCCAACTCCCAGAAAATCCCCCAGTCCCAGAATATTAAATCATCCTGGTAAGTTGATTCCCCTTCTTTTCTCCCCAGGAAATGGTGAGTTTTATTTTATCTTTTCTAGGTAGAGGCTTGATTTGTTCTTGAATGTCCCAGGGTGGAGAAAGGGTAGGAGGAAGCACAGAATGTAGAGGTCTATTCCGTGTAATCTTCTCCCTCATTCTCATCTCCACCATCAACAGAGACAGCAGCAACAGAGACAACAGAGACAGCAGAACTGAACTTGGAGGCCAGATTTTCTTCAAGTTTCTTTGGCTCAGGTGCAGATCAGGGAACTCGATCCATTTTGCCGTCTTTCCTATGTGACTCCTTCCAGTGGTCTTTCTTCCCTCATCTCCTGAACCACAGCTGGAGTTCCCACTTTGACCTTTCGGGACATTCACCTCATGTACTTCAAGTTCATCTTTCCATGGTGGTCTTTTCTCAGATGGTTGAGCAGGAACCCCCCCGCCCCCCCCAGTAGGGGATTGCTGCGGCGTCTGAGCTCTGAGATGGAGCAGGAGGGCTAGAACTTCACTGCATTCGAACATTCTGCTTCCAGAGGCTGTTCAGGTTTGGGAGGTTTCGAAGTTGGAGAGTGACAGTCTTCCTCTTGATTGTTTTCTAGAGACTTCTCATGCTCTGTTCTTTGTGCATGTCTGCCAAATGGGGCTAAGTTCCCAGTCCATGATGACTCACTTCCTGTCCTCAACCGTTCCCCTTCTTGAGTTTCTTCACCTTGCCATCTTGGAATCTCTCCCAAGGCTGACATTCTAGTTTTGCTTCATCCAGCTGACATTCCTCTGTTCCTTCTCTCTCCTGCCCCTTCTGTAGCCACTCTTCCACTTCTCTAGCACCTATGTCGACAGGCTTTGCCATCCCATAGGCTGTTCAAATGGACTGTGCGCTGCTGGCAGAGGAATTAGCCTCCTTGGAAGTACCCCACGGCCGTTGACTCAGATTGTTGGGGGGACCTGTGTGCCTAAAGGCATCATGCTTATAACTATCCTGAGACCAATAATCTCTGGAGCCCCATGACCCATCATCTCCTCTGTCATATCTGTTTTCATAGCGGTCCCTTCTTCCTCAGTGGATATCATCCCTATGGTGCCAACTACCAAATGCTCTTCTGTCCTGCCTATCCTGGAATCATAGCTTCCGTCATAGTCTCCGGTGCTTCCGTCGTCATAGTGATACAGTGATGCCAGCCCCTTATCAATCCATATCCTGGTGCGGGCCATGACGGTACCACATCCCAATGCCCATCACAATACTGGCCTGCATCATAACAGTCCTGACATTTGTCTCCAAAGCTATCATCACCTCTTCTAGGCAGATTGTCATCAAAGCTGTCTGTTGCAAGATGGGCCCTCCAGTGTGTATCTGTTTTGTCAGAATCCTGATTTCTGTCTCCACCCCAAAAATGGCCATTCCTGTTTTTAGCCTGCGTTTGAGCAGCGACATCCCCTCAGATTCTCCTGTTACATAGAGACTCTTCATTTGAGGCTCAGGGCACTGAGCAAGGAATTCAAACTCAGGTTCTCAAACTTAGCATAACCAAAATCTCTGAACCTCTCTGGGTTCACATGGTAAAGGTACAGCAGCAGTGATATCGAATCCTCCAAAGAATTCCTTAATGGAGTCTTCTGTCACAGCACAGGGCAAGTTCCCTAGAAAAACAGTGCAGGTGGCAATTTGGGAAGATGGGCCTGCTTGATATTGGGTTCCTGAGCAGCCCTTGGAGCAGTGGGCAGATAGAATGGTCAATTGGAGGAATCCTATACATATGGTCATCATGGCTGTGTCGAGTGGTTGAAATATCTCCTTCCGGGTTATCTGTCTCCTCAGCCCAGCCGACTGGTCTGGGAACATAGGTGCTTCCTCCACCAGTTCCCCATCTTCGGCCACAAAGTCTGTTAAGGAGACAGTCTTCCCCTTCTTACTCTTTTTTTGCTGGGGCTGTCACATTGGGAGAGGGAGAGCGATTGGCCCATTTATGATTATGAAATGCCCCCCTTTCTTTTTTAGTAATCTTTCGTGCCTTAAACTTGTCATTACCATAGACTGGGAGAAAACACTTGCAAAAGATATACCTAAGAAATGACTGTTATCCAAAATATACAGAGAACTCTTAAACTCGACAAAGAGAAAAAGAATAACCCAATAAAAAAATAGGCAAAAGACCTGAACAAACACCTCACTAAAGAAGATATACAGGGACGCCTGGGTGGCTCGGGTGGCTGAGTATCCAACTTTGGCTCAGGTCATGATCTCACGGTTCATGGGTTGGAGCCTCACATCGGCTCTCTGCTGTCAGTGTGGATCCTGCTTTCGGATCCTCTGTCCCCCTTCTCTCTGCACCTCCCACGCTTTTGCTCTCTCTCAAAAATAAATAAACATTAAAAAAAAAAAGAAGATATATAGATGGCAAAGTAAGCATATAAAAACGTGCTCAAATTATGTGTCATTAGGGAAACGCAAATTAAAACGAGATACCATTATATACCTATTAGAACAGCTAAAATCCAAAACAATGACAATACCAAATTCTGGCAAGGGTGAGGAAGCAGAACAACAGAAACTCTAAATCGTTGCTGGTGGGAATATAAAACGGTACAGCCACTTTGGACGACAGTTTGTTCGTTTCTTACAAAACTAAATAAACTCTTACCTTTTACCCAGTGGAGTTGAAAACTTATGCCCACACAAGAACTTGCACATGGATGTTAACAGCAGCTTTGTTAATGATTGCCAAAACCTACATGCAACCAAGATGTCCTTCGGTAGGTGAATGGATAAATAAACTGTGGTCCATCCAGACAATGGAATATTATTCAGCACGAAAAAAGAAGCGAACTATTTATCGAACCATGAAATGACACGGAGGAAACAACAGCATGTAGGATATTAATCATAATTATTTTCATAGCTGATAGATTTTTTGTTCAAATGCTAAACCCTGTGTACGAATAATTGTAGGAGCTCTATATGTTTTCCTTCTCCAGAGATCATTTAACTTCCTCCTGGCAGAAAGAATAGGGGCAGGTCACCCTAATCCAATAAGGGTATATAGTATTTTGAGGCTACTTTTTTAAGGCAAGGTATTTCCACTTTATCTTTATTTCCATCTGCAGACTGTCCAGAGTCTCTGCTGGAGGTGTTTTTCAGAGTTCCCACTTCTTGCTGGGCTTTGGCTTCTGTTTTTTGACTCCCTAAGCCTGATGAGACCATTTCACTTGTCAGCCTATTATCTCCTTCTTTCTGCTCAGGCTTTTGATACCTTACCTGCATGGTGCATGGCTAAGGAACCAGCAAATGCCTTGGTGGGAAAAGGGGGTGGAATATTAACTCACTTTTCAATAATTCTCTTTTCTCTGAAATCTGAGCCCTTCCAATCCTGGCTCTCTTGTTAGCCCTGAACTCCACGTTGTGTTCTGCCTTGAGACTCCTAAAAGCTCCCTAAGATGCGCCTCTCTGCTTGGGTCTAGGTCCTGCACTTTTTGCTTATAATTTCAGCAAATGTCTCAGGGGGGAATGATGGAGAATGTCACTCTGATCTCATATTTTCTTTCTTTCCTATTCTTAGCCCTTTGAGTCCTAGATGCCTTGGTTGCTTTCTGATACCTTCAAAGGTTTTTGTTTTTTTTTTTTTAATCTAATTTACCATCATTCTCAGTGAGAGATGTGGTCTAAAACCAGCTCTTAGATCAGAGCTGGAAGCATTTGACCAAATACTGATAGCTAAGATACAGTTTTCAGTCTGGCCCACTCATAAAATTATATGTGGTATGAGGATTTGATTCTCCCATCATTTTTCTTTATTTGAACCATGTAGAACACTTGCTCTTAGAGGATACTATGTTTTTTTGGGTTTTATTTGACAGGAATGAATTTTATCTATATATATATATATATATATATATATATATATATATGCAACTTACTTTTTCTCTGTTGCTTATAACAATTAAAATAGTATTACTTGGTGCCAATTCAATAAACACAAATGTGGGGTGCCTGGGTGGCTCAGGTGGTTAAGTGTCTGCCTCTTGAATTCAGCTCAGAGAGAATTCCAAACAGGCTCTGCACTGTCAGCATGGAGCCCAACGTGGGACTGGATCCCACGAACCATGAGATCATGACCTGAAGCCAAAGTCAAGAGTTCAACGCTTTACCGACTAAGCCATTCAGGCGCCCCTCCTTTTTCTCCTTAAGAGTTTAGCCTCTGAAAATCTGAGACTCACCTTTTTTTTAGAGGAAAGGCATGTATAACTGGACACTGGACATATATACACACACACAGCCCATATACATTTGCATGTGTGGGTATATATGTAGGGATTTGTTTCTGCGTTTATGTGCACATGCCTGCAGATCCCACTTTTGGAAAGATCTCCAAGGGGACCAGAAACGATCGTTTATATCTGTCCAGGACTGGACTGAACTGTGTAAATTCAGGAGTTGATAATTATCAGTTACTATCCCGCTGAAGCCTCAACGCATTTCTTTAGACTCAGTCACTCAGATAAGGGAACTCATGGTGGGTGTGGTAGAATAAAGCATGGTCTCAAATCTTCTCTGCCTTGCGGTAGTTAATACACATCTCCACTCTAGTGGTGGCCTCTTGGTATATGGCTATGCTGCTTCTCTGCCCTTTGACTTTGCACTTGGCAGCGTTGGCATACTTTGGGTCCAGGGATGTTAGCAGACATATAAAAGCAGAGGTCTGAAATATACATGTGTGGTGTTCTTCTTTACTGCTAAGTAGCGTTTCATCACAAGGCGGGAACTGCAACTTGTTTATCCATTCACTAGTTGATAGACATTTTCAGTGTTTCCAGTTTGGGAAATTAATGAGGAACCCGGCTAAACATTCACATAGAGGTCTTTGTGTGAACAAATGTTTTCATTTCTTTTGGGTAAAAACCTAGGAATGGACTGTTAAGTCTTTTGGTGAGTGTATGTCTAATTGCATAAAAAGTGGCCAAAGTGTTTCCAAAATAGTTCACCATTTTTGCCTTCAGACCAGCCACGATGAGGGGTCCAGTTCCTCTACACCATCACCAGCACTTGATACGTTTTTTCCAAATAGTATTTTTCCTAATAGATACGGAGTGATATCTACATTGTGTGTATTGCTTTGAAGCAATTGTTCATGCTAGATTCAGGCACAGATCTAACTGATGACTCTCATGCACAGCACTTGTGGTAGATTGGGTTTTTGCTCTCTGAAATCTTGTACCCATGCCCTTTGTCAGTGACTTTGCAGTTTCTCTCACAAGAGGCATATTTTCCTGCCTCATTGATACTGGGCCTGGCCATATGCTTGCCTTAGCCAATGGAATGCGAGTGGAAGTGCCAGTACTGCAGTCCTATTTTTTGTTTTTGAAAGAGAGGTGCAGAGAGGGGGGGAGGAGAATGCAAGCAGGGGAGAAGGGCAGAGGGAGAGAGAGAGAGAGAGAGAGAGAGAGAGAGAGAATCCCATGCAGGCTCCATGCTCAGTGTGGAGCCTAATAATGTAGGACTCGATCCCATGACCCTGGGATTATAACCTGAGCTGAAATCAGGAGTTGTGTACTCAACCAACTAAGCCACCTATGTGCCCAACAGTACTGCAGTTCTGACTCCAGTTTTTTTTTTTAAGTTCACTTATTTATTTTGAGAGAGAGAAAGCATGAGTGGGGTTGGGGCAGAGAGAGAGAGAGAGAGAGAGAGAGAGAGAGAGAGAGAGAAAGAGAATTCTGACACAGCACAGAGCTTGAGGTGGATCTCGAACCCACAAACCCTGAGATCATGACCGGAGCCAAAATCAAGCATTGGACACTCAACGAACTGAGCCACCAAAGCGCCCCCTGACTCCAGTTTTAAGAGGCCCTGTAATGTCCACTCATCTCTCTTGTGTTTCTGCCATGGCCAGAAGAAAAACGTGTTCTGGCTAGATCAAACCCCCAGGTGAAGGGCATGAGTTCCATATGAGTATAAATGTTTCACAAGCACAAAATCAAAAGACGCTCAAAATCATTAGCCATCAGGGAAATGCAAACCAAAAACACAATGAAATACCACAGCATACTCACAAGAAAAGCAAAAATTAAAAGACTGACAACATCAAGTGTTATTAAGGATATGGAACAACTTGGGAGTCTCGCATGCCACCGGTAGGAGTATAAAGTGAAATCACGGTGGAATAAGTTTGGTTTATTGGACATTTACACATCTTCTTTGCTTTTAAGTTTATTTATTTATTTTGAGAGAGAGTGAGAGCGGGAGAGGAGCAGAGAGAAAGGGAGGGGGAGAGAATCCCAAGCAGACTCCGCATTGTCAGCACAGAGCCCGATGCTGGGCTAGATCTCACGAATCGCGAGCAGAAACCAAGAGTCGGTCGCTTAACCAACTGAGCCACCCAGGCAGCCCTGGACATTGACACATCTTCCCTAGTGAAATTGCTAGTCAAAGCATTTGCAAAGAGAAGAATTTATATGGGTAGGCACCCAACAGAGTTTGCCACACAGTGAACTATACAGTGCTATATCAGTTGACTATTGCCATAATAATGCTGTGTAAGAAACCATCCCAAAACGCAATGGCTTAAAACAAAAATTTATACTCTCACATCCTTCACTCGGGGATTGATTGATCTAGCCAGAGCACGAATACTGTTTGGCAGATTCTTATCAACTTCACATACATCAACGACATGAGCCAATATTCCATTTCTAGGCATTTACTAAAGAGAAATAAAAACTACACCTATGTACACAGAGACATGCATGTTCATAGCAGTTTTATTTTCAGTAGCCCCAAATTGGAAATCTCCCAATGTTACAATATGCAATGGAATACTACTCAGCAATAAAAATGAATACAATGTTGCTACATGCAAGAACATGCCTGACTTTGAAAACATCACGCTGAGTGAAAGAAGCCAGACACAAAAAGAGTATATACTGTACAATTACATTAAAAATTGTAGAAAGTCTACGGTGACAGAAGACAGATCATTGATTACCTGCAGCCTGGGGTGGAAGAAGGACCCTGTGAGGAGACACGAGGAAGTTCTCAGGCAAGGTGGGAATGTTCGGTTATCTTGACTGGCGTATACACCTGTTGAAACTTACCCAAGCAGGCACTTTCCATAAGTACACATATTATACTTTGATGAAGTGGGTTACCAATTCTCTCCTTCATCCTCACTAGCAGAACCCCAGTTTTGTTCAGAGTGCCAGTAGGATTCTTTGTGGCTCCAGATGACGATTTGACATGGTCCTGGCCTGGGAAAGGTAAGCAGAAGTCCCTCAGTGGGGCTTTTAGGAAAGCTCTGGACAGAGGGCAAATTCAGGCAGCACCAGATACAGGCTTCTCTGCTAACAGACTGAGCCTCGGATTCTAAATCGCTGGCCTGCCTTGCTCACCTTCTGGACCATGCTCAGTTTTAGAATGTCAATTCTGAACTGGGCAACCCCAGGCTACGATACTTAAGCACACCAGCTTCCTTTTGTGGCTCAGACTTATTGATCAGCTATCCTTCCTGGTCCCAAATATTCTTACACTTCCCTGAGGAACTCACACTTATAGGCCAAGGTTCCCAGGCAGCTACCATGACTCTCCATGCTCTCCCCCAACTGGCAGCTGTTCTCTTCCCTCCTTCAAGTGATTTTCCTAGTCAGCTGACCATGACTCATGATCATGACTCTTCTTTTTCCAAAATGGAAATATTTCCATGGGTTTTTTTTTTTTTTTTTTTTTAGTATAAAGCTTGACCCTCCTTCCTGGCATTTTCCACCACTGTGCTCTTCTGTCTGTGCCTTTTCATCTTGGCACTTATCTTGTTTTCATCATATAAATATATGTGTGATTATTAAAATAGTGGCTGTCCCCCTAACCAGATAAATGTTAAGCTTCAGAAGGGAGGGACCATGCCTATTTTGCTCACACCCTTACTCCCATGATACTCCCTGAATAGTAATGAAGAAGTGAAGGAACAAAACTTCCACATCAATTGCAGGTGGCAAGCAGACTCCTAACTCATTAGCTTGGATTACTGTTCACGCCATGATCATTTTTTGAAAAAGCTAAAAAACCATGAAGATAAGGTTCACTAACATATATACACTAGCTAATTTCAAATGGGCCATTACAAGTAGTCAATGATCATTTTTCATCTCAAGTTAATTTTTTCACACCTTCCTCACTTTGGCAAGAGATTTTATTTCCTGTTTTGTTGAGTAAACCATGGTCAGCTAGTTTGAACTCTCTCATCTGTTTTCTTTTTCAAAGTAAGTTATTCTTTAGGGGTATTTCTTCACCTTTCACCATGGAAGGCATACCTTTGCTTCCCCTGATACTCTGGGATCTTGCTTCCTTAATGACTCCCTTCTATCTACAGCAACTACAATCTCTTCCTGTCCATTTGTCTCTTTCCCTTCTATTGAATGAATTCATTCATTCATTCAATAAATATTTTTTAAACATTTACTAAACACCTTGCATTGTTTTAGGCTCTATTTAGGAATATATCAAAGAGCAAATCCTCATTAGAACTTACAGAGAAGTGGAAGGAGACAGATGATAAGCAAAACAGATATATCAATGATAGTCCTGGGGTGCCTGGGTGGCTCAGTCAGTTAAGCGTCCAACTCTTTGTTCCCACTCAGGTCATGATCTCTCAGTTTCATGAGTTCGAGCCCCACATCGGGCTCTGTGCTGGTGGCATGAAGCCTGCTTGGGATTCTCTCTCTCCCTCTCTCTCTCTGCCCTTCAACCACCCATGCTGTCTCTGTCTCTCTCAAAAATAAATAAACTTAAAAAAAGATGACAGTATTTAAGGTCTAAGGAGAGAAATAAATCAGGGGAGGAGTTTAGGAAGTGACCTGTGGGAGGGGTTTCAATATTTAAAAGGGTGGTCCAGAGAGGCTTCACTGGGAAGGTAACAGAGCCTTGAAAGAAGTGAAGGAACAAGTCTTTTGAGCATCTGAGTGTTAGGGGCTGAAGTGTGTACCTTCCCCCATTTCCAAATTCCTATGATGCCCTTGCCCCCAGTACCTCTGAACGTAACTGTATTTGGAGATACGGCCTTTAATGAGGTGATTCAGATAAAATGAGGCCTAATGAGGGTCATAACCTGGCCTGTGGGGCAGGAAAACCAGTGAAAAGTGTTTTACACAGGAAACACTGAGTTACTGGGTTAAATACAGATGATGAGATGATGAGATGTCCTTTTAAGTTAGCAATGATGGCTTCAGTGAGAGCAGTTTTGGTGGACTGGAGCTTGAAAGCCTGACTGTAGTGTGTTTGGGAGGAAGAGAAGAATTGAAGACAAGATGTTTAGAACGCTGGAGAGTTCTGCTGTATTGAAGAGCAAGGAAGTGTGGCAGGAGGTGGAAGAGGAAGTGGGGCTTTTTGTTTGTTTTGCTTTAGGACGGAAGAAATTAGAGAATGTTTGTATGCCAATATTTTTCAAAAAAACTTCAGAGTTTTGATGAGGCAATAGCCTCCCAGCTACAGCCTCCCAGCTACCTTCCTCATCTTTGATGTTATTCTTTTTTTTTTTTATTTTTTATTTATTTTTTTTTTTAATTTTTTTTTTTCAACGTTTATTTATTTTTGGGACAGAGAGAGACAGAGCATGAACGGGGGAGGGGCAGAGAGAGAGGGAGACACAGAATCGGAAGCAGGCTCCAGGCTCTGAGCCATCAGCCCAGAGCCTGACGCGGGGCTCGAACTCACGGACCGCGAGATCGTGACCTGGCTGAAGTCGGACGCTTAACCGACTGCGCCACCCAGGCGCCCCTGATGTTATTCTTTTGAATACACTGCTGATGGACGCATCTTACCGTTTCAATCTGCTCAAAAATTTTCAGGGTCTCTTTAACTGCCGTATGAAAAGGTCCATCGCCTGAGATGAACATTCAAATTTTCCCCAGTTTGACCTTTTGCAGTCTTATCTTTCTTCGTCAGAGCCCTATAAACGAGGTACAAAGCATGCCAGACCAGGGTCAGAAGGCTTGGATTAAAGTCATCGTTTCGCAAGTAGTAGGTGTGTGACTTTAGACAAATTAGTCGCCGCATAGGGCCTGGACTCCTTCTCCTTTGTAACAAGGAAGGGGGCGTGTCAGGGAGACTGGATCCTCTATAGGCCGGCATCTCTAGCAGGCAGTAATTCTCAGCACCATCACGACCACAAGCACGATACTCTGCTGAGCCCGTCCTGCCCCTTCCACTTCTGGGGACCACACGTCTTGTACCGCCACTCATTTTCCCTACTTCGCTTTTGCTTTTCCAAACAGACCAGGCTTTAGAAGAGCCACAGTGGCAGCTCCTTTAAGGTCGGCCGCCTCCCGGCCACCAGGGACTCGCTTCCCACTCTTCCTTTCACTTGGGACCATCCTCTCCACAGTCAGAATCCGCCACGTATTAAGTGCCGCTTCCAACCAATCAAGAAGAAGTTATCTCAGACCTTTGAGGAGCATCCACTTCTACCAATGATCTTCAAGTCTGCTCTAGCGCCTCATTTTGAGGGGCAAGGCCAACCACAGCGATGGCCAATCTGCTCCGGGGAAATGTATTCCGGGTACCGAGGGGCCTACCAATCAAGTAAGAAGATTGCGGGAAGGGCCGTTTCTCATTGGTAACCGCGTCCGGGAGGGGGCCGGGCGCCGGAAGACGGCAGTACGATTTGATTGGTAGGCGTGATGTTGACATCCGGGAAAAGCCCACCTTCTCCAACAGGACAAACCTAGGTCTCCAGAGTGGCGGTGGCCGCAGCCAATCAGAGAAGAGACGCGCCGAAAGTTTGTTCAATGGGCGATGACTGAGGGAGGTTGTCACTCGGGTGGCGGTGGCGGAGGCCGGGCTAAGACGTGGCCGGGCCAGCTCCACTCGGCAGCCCAGACGGTCGGGGAGGCGGCGGGGTCCCTAGCGCGTCCTGGTCCTGGTCAGGGGCTTTTAGCACCGGGAGAAGCAGGCGCCGGCGGCTGCACCTCCATGTCCCCGCGCGGGGTGGGACGCTGATGGAGCGCGCCACCCGCCCGGGGCCGCTCGTGCGGGCGCTGCTGCTGCTGCAGCTGCTGCTGGGGCTCGCGGCTGGCACGGTGGCCGCAGGGCGCGCCCCCGACCTCCCCGCGCCGAAGGTGGAGGCGGCATTCGGCCTGGGCGCCGCGGCCGCTCCCACTTCAGCAGCGCGGGTGCCGGCTGCGGGGGCCGTGGCTGCGGCCGAGGTGACGGTGGAGGACGCCGAAGCAGTGCCGGCGGCCGCGGTCGAGCAGGAGCCGCGGGAACCGGAGCCAGACGACGAGGCCGAGCTACAGCCGCGAGGCAGGTGAGCGGCGCGGGCTGAGCGCCCTGGCCGGCGACCCGGGAGTCCACTTGTTTACGCATGCGCTTCGCGGAGGCTGTGGGGTCCGTGTTTCCCCCCTCGGCAGTGGCCTCTAGCACACGGAGACGTGCGGTGACCCGGGGGGGAGGGGTGAGCGCAGAGCCACGTTCCCATCCCCCCGGCCAGCGACTGGCCTCTCCCCCGTCCTCGCTTGCGGGCAAATGCAGCATCCTCGAAGGTGTCTGGGGGATGCTCAGGGAATGGAGCGCAAAGGTGGGAAAGAAACAGCACTCTCCCTCTTTCATTGTTTTCGAACTTGATTCGTGTTGCAGGGACTCCCTCCCCTTTTTTGTCTTCTGTGGATCACCCCAGTATCCCTGCTGGGGTGATAGCTGTTCGGGGAAAGGACTTTACAAAGAGGTTTCTGTAATTCCTTTTAAACTCACCCCTGTAGTGGCTGGCCCCTGGACCAGGGGGTGAGGTTAATGTTGCTCTAATTGAGATCTGCAGAACATCTGCATCAGATCACCTGGGATGCTGCTTAACTGTACATATTTTTAGGCCCCACCCCAGTTGTACCAAATTAGACTTTCTTGGGCTAAGAACCTGGAATCTGCAGGTTTAACAAGCACTCCAGGCAACTCTTGCACGCACCAAAGTTTAAGAGCTGTGGGTAGGTCTTGAATTTTGGCAGTTCTTTGATATTTAGAGGGTTTAAGAGATGTAAACATTTAAGATACGGTTGTCTTGGTTGATTTGCTTAGCCTCCTTAAAAATGTTACATTAGGCTACATCTTTTTAAACACTTTTCAAAGACTGGACACAAATGTAAGACATTTTAATAGTAACTTATTTTGCAGGCAGCTAATGTCAGCACAGGTGGGGGAAAAAGTGATGTCCCCTCTAACAAACCGAGTGATAGAAGGAGCATTAGGTAAATTAAACCAGAGAGGGCGAGGAACTGTATTAGAAAGTATTGTAAGCTTGTAAGATAGCAATTACTAGATCCTAACAAGTTAGATTTCATTTTCAGTTAAATATCAGAACCTCAATCTATACGCCTGGGATAGTACCACAATTTTCTGGGCACTATTGGAACATTTGTATGTAGATTTTTTTCCTTTTAAATAGCAAACATTTGACAAAATTTTCATAGATTTTGCTAATTAACTTTCCTGGAAGAGTGTTTTTGTTTTCCTTAAACTTCTGAGGTATCTGGTCAAAGTAAGTTACATGAAGTAAAGTAGATGTTTCATTTTTCTTAGGTACAGGTCCACTGCAGCAGGTGCTTACTGGCACTGACAGCCCCCAGGATGCCCTGGGGTTAACAGAGGTCAGAGGCAGATAGTCCTTGTCTTCCAGGAGGTGCGTGTCGTCTAGCAGTGAGGATTAGATGAGGAGACCCGTAATGACATTACAGAACAGAAGGAGTGCCCCGAGTGTCCCACAGTTTTTGTGATGTTCCGTGGGTGGAGTTTTGGGGGTGAAGTAGGTAAAAAGCTCAGAAAAGGCCATGGCAGAGTGAATTGGTTTGTGAAATGTGAGTAGGATCATGGTGAACAAACACTGGACTTGAGGAAACAACAGGAAGAGGCACAGAAGCTGGAAAGGATGTTTAGGGAACGTTTTTGTCTGTATATCTGTGTGTGTGTGTGTGTGTGTGTGTGTGTGTGTGTGTGTGTGTGTTTGTGTCCTGTGTGTATGAGGGAGATACAGACATGCACATATGATGTGTGCTGGGTGGAGAGTTGTGGAAGATGAGGCTAGAACAATAGGTTGGGACCAGATTGTGTATGTAGAGTCTAACACTAGTAATGTCGTCATGCCCTGGGAGCATGTTAGAAATACGAATCAGGCACCATCCGGATCCACTGAAGGAGGATCTGGGTTTTGACATGATCGCCATATGGTTCCCATGCACATTACAGTTGGAGAAGTGTGTAGAGTATCTTGAATGCCAGGTCTGTTTAAGTTTGTTGTTAAGTGGATATAGAACAGAGGGGAGAGATTTGAGAGATTTGAGACAGAATCTTGGTTCCTGGCAAATGAATTGATTTCCTCCTCCCTGGGCACCCCTGTCCACAGACTGAGTTGAGACGGGGTGGTCAGAAGATGGGGGTACATGTGGGGAAGTGGGGAAATTGAGGAGAGCAGGGAAGAAAAGGTAAGGGGCACGGTGTTGAGGCATGGTGACTTGGAGGTACAGGCAGGCCACCCAGAAGGAGTAATTTGGGAAGCAGCTAAAAATGATGGCCTGTAGTTGGAGAGAAATCAGAGTACAGAGTTGAAGCTGTAAGAAAGAGGAGGCTCGTGATAAACCTCAAGACATGCCTTACATCTGGGGCGCCTGAGTGGCTCAGTTGGTTATGGGTCCAACCTCGGCTCAGGTCATGATCTCACAGTTTGTGAGTTCAAGCCCCACGTCGGACCCTATGTTGACAGCTCAGGGTCTTGGAGCCTGCTTCGGAATCTGTGTCTCCCTCTTTCTCTCTGCCCCTCCCCCTGCTTGCTCTCTCTCTCTCTCTCTCTCTCTCTCTCTCAAATAAATAAACATTGAAAAAAAAAAAAAAGAAATGCCTTATATTTTAGAGAAGATGAGCCAGCAGAGGAGACAAATCGCACGCGTTGGGTTGGAGGTGTAGGGTGAGGACTGAGAAGAATGAGGGATTTGGTGGTAAGCACGCGTAAAGAATTTAAGTCAAGCAACAGAGTGCTCAGATTGCAAGATGGTAAGGATTCATCTATGGTGTTCAGCCCCACTCCCTCCTTCCTGCACTGCTCAGCTTGACCGCAGGCAAGTTCTAGGAGTGGTTATCCGTTCAGAGGAGGGAGCCTGTAGAGACAGGTTGAGGAAGAAAGGAATAGAGGAGGAGATGGAAGTCGTTGGAGAGGATCTACTTGGCAAACAGGAGGACCACTTCTTTCTCAGACACAAGGAGAGTGAAAATAGAGGAGTTTTGCCTGGCAGAGAGTAAGTGATCTTGGGCAAACAGAATCTTCTAGGAAGAGATAGGCCCATGGTTAGGGGTCTTCCTGGTAGCTTGAGATAGTGTGGAAAGTTGGAGAAGCCTTGGATAAGTAAATTGATAGAGTCAACAAAAGAGACATATGCCAGGTTTATAAAACTTCTTCCTAAGTGCTCTTTAAAAAAGTGAAAAACCAGACAATATCGGCGTTGCATAATAATAGACCAATATCCTGTTTATTTAAAGGAGGAGGAACAGATTTGAATTAACCAAGCGTTTATTACAAACAGCTGTGAAGAAGAAGTATGGTACTTGCAAAACTGTTTTAAAAAGAGGGAGGTGGGGAATTAAGGTTGTTATTTTTGCTTGTTGTCTTTTGATGCCCAAGAAGCAATATGAGACCCACAGGTTCATTTTTTTTTCTCTTGGTGGAGTTTTCATTGGTTTTATCCAAACTGCTTACTCCACATCTCAAGAGCATGTAGATGAGTAAATAAACTTTTTTTTTCTTTAAAAAGTAGCCAAAACATTTTTAATGTTTTATTTATTTTTTGATAGAGCCTAAGCAGGGGAGGGGCAGGGAGAGAGGGGGACAGAGGATCCAAAGCGAGCTCTAAACTGACAGGCTGACAGCAGTGAGCCCAAAGTGGGGCTCAAACTCACAAACTGCAAGATCATGACCTGAGCCGAAGTCCCGAAGTCAGATGCTCAACCCACTGAGCCACCCAGGCGCCCTGAGGATACTCTTCTTTATTTGAACTCAGAAGCCTTTACACACTGAGGCATTTTGCAGAAAGGGCCTGGGTTTTCATCAGCTGCTGTGAGCTGTGACTCCAGCATGCTTCTTCTTTTCCTAAATACTGCCTGGGAACTTCATCTGTTTTTTTCCCCCTTTTTGTAAGAGAGGAGCTGCTTCTGGACATTTTTACTACAAAATATGATAAAATACAAAGAAGAGAACTTGTAGGTTACAGAACTAAATGTAAGGGGGGGAATTAATTTTATTTTTTTTATATTTCACCCTTTTCCATTTGTAAATGGCCATTTTGATTAAAAATGGCTCCTAGAACAAAGCAGAAAGAGCGTGTCCAAAAATGTTCTAATCTCATAGAGAAAGGATATCCGGTACTCATGTTGTCTATAACATTGAAAACTTAAATGGTATTCTTTAAGGTTTAGCTGATGTGGCAAAGCTATGAAGTATAGCAGGTGATTTTTGACATCGTTTGTTTTGATTTGGGGCAGGGCTAGTCCTGTGGTATGTTTAAATAAAGGAGGTTTGATTTGAAGATTTACTTAGTAGGTGAGGACTAAGAAGTACAGTCTAATTAGTACTAGTTTGTGTTTGGACAAGAACCTATGCTTTCTTGAATAAGAGCATATGTTTAGGTGAAGATTCCTGGCTACATTAAAGCAGATTTAACCAAATTGCATTTTTATTTATTTATTTATTTATTTATTTATTTATTTATTTATTTATTTATTTTTAATGTTTATTTTTGAGAGAGAGAGAGAAAGAGCGAGAGTGTGAGTGGGGAAGGGGCAGAAAGAGAGCGGGAAACACAGAATCCGAAGCAGGCTCCAGGCTCTGAGCTGTTAGCACAGAGCCTGATGCGGGGCTTGAACTCACAAACTGAGATCATGACCTAAGCCAAAGTCAGACGCTTAACTGACTGAGCCACCCAGGTGCCCCTTTGTTTTTTTGTTTTTTTTAAAAAATTGTTTTTAATGTTTATTTATTTTTGAGAGAGAGACAGACAGACAGACAGAGCGTGAGTGGGGAAGGGGCAGAAAGAGAGAGCCAAATTGCATCTTTAATTTTGTAGAGTTTTTTTTCCCCTCTCCCTTCCCTCAAAGAAAGGAAATGTGCAATTTAAAAATGCAGTTGTTAATGTAGAAACTATTCACTCGATATAATGTTCTCCTGTCACCTGCTTCTCTTTCGCATGGGAAATGTCTACAGGTAGTAAGCCTCCTTTAAAATTATTGTATGAAAGAATTTAGCATCTACTTACCAGACTCTGATAAACTTAATTGTAAATAGGCAGGTATTCTGGGTGTCTGAAGTCAGAGCAAATGGTTTTTCAAAATTGGATATTCATTGTGGCGTAAGGTCATTTCTGCTCAGTTGAGGGCAAATCAGAGCAATAACAGGATAGACGACATCTTGATGAAATTTCTGGAATGAGTAAAAGCTGCACATTATAGTAATATAGTAGTTGCTATTTATGAAAACTTATCATTAACAGAACGATAGAGTTTAAAAACCTAAATTCATGCTTCTGTCCAAAACCTCTTGTTTGGTGCATGACCTTATGCAAGTCACATCTTTCTCAGCTTCTGTTTTGTGTTTCTTTTATATGTATAATAGTGGCTGCCCTGCGAAGATGTTTCATTCAACAAACATTGCATTTCATGTAGGGGCCAGGCACTGTTAGGGCCCACGGGTGGATGCATGGGCAGCTCAGCTTGCCTGTAAGCCCCAGCTGTGACAGGGGGATCATTGTGTTGAAGAATTAACTACACTAGAATGGATAGTGAGTGATATAAGAGTAGTTTGAGAATAAAGCCAATGGGGATATCGAGTGTGTGACTCCTTGAATGTGAAGTGTCAAGGCCGCTCTAGGCTGCAAAGCCCAGAGCAGTGATTCCCAAGCCAGGGCTCCTGGATCTCCAAGGCAAAAGTGGAGATCCATGAAATTATCAGTATTTTTAAATAACTAAATGGAAAGTGGATATCCAGTGAGGAGAAGCCTAATTAAACAGTCAGGTTTCTTGGCTTTGAACTAGAATTGTGTCAAACTTAAGATAGTAATCTTAGCTATGACTTTTAACAAATGTTCAGTATTTTGTAATTTTTTTTTAACGTTTATTTATTTTTGAGACAGAGAGAGACAGAGCATGAACGGGGGAGGGGCAGAGAGAGAGGGAGACACAGAATCGGAAGCAGGCTCCAGGCTCTGAGCCATCAGCCCAGAGCCCGACGCGGGGCTCGAACTCACGGACCGCGAGATCGTGACCTGAGCTGAAGTTGGACGCTTAACCGACTGAGCCACCCAGGCGCCCCAAGAAATGTTCAGTATTTTGGTTGGTACTTAAGTATTTCCTCTACAAATGGGGGAGTTTATTAGAAATGATGTTTATTGTGCAAATGAAATCATTTAAGATGCAAGATAAAGAATAAAAGGGAACTTTGTTGAAAAGTTTAGAACTGCGTACGCGTGCGTGTGTGTGCGTGCATGCACATGGCAGTGGGATGGGGGGTTATGCCTGATTATGAAAGGCTGTATGTGCTATACCAAGCAGTGTGGCCTTTATTCGGTGAGCACAGGGAGCTTCAGGACTTTATCAGATCTCTATTATAGAAACAAAACTGTTGGAACTGCACAGGGGAGAGAAACCTGAGGCAGGAAAATATGTCAGAAAGGCTTTTGAAGGTGTTCTGATGACAAGTGAGAATCGGTTCTGGGACAAGGGCATCGGTAATGAAGAAGAAGACGACGATTTAAAAGCTTCAGAAATAGAATCAATAGTACCTGACTGTTGTCTAAATGTAGAACGTAAGGGAGAAGGTAGACATGATGTCTCATGTAAGTGTTAAGTGACAAGGCAAATGGAGAAGGATGTGGGAGAGAAGATTCATCTGAACACTTTGTGGCGATAACGGGTGCGCCCTGCTGGAAATGGAACTAGAGCAGGTAGAGAGACGGTGGATGGTAAATACCATATAGGTTTGGGAGCCCTCATGTTCCACGTGAAGTCAAAGCCATGGGCGTTGGCTAAAGCTAGAACTCCATGGCCTGCTTGCTGGAGATTGGGAGCACCAGGAATGATGGGGTAGAGGGAAGTGGCCTTGTGGAAGCCAGGGAAAGAGAAGGTCCAGAATCAAGACCCGGCCTTCAGCTGCTGCTGCAGGACAGACTTGATGAGGAGAATGGGTCTGGCATTAGGAGGAAATTGTTGGAAACCTCTCTTAAGAGTACCTTCCAAGTGGGACGCCTGGGTGGCTTAGTCGGTTGAGCATCCAACTTTAGCTCAGGTCATGATATCACGGTTCATGAGTTCGAGCCCTGCGTCGGGCTCTGTGCTGACAGCTCAGGGCCTGGAGCCTGCTTCAGATTCTGTGTCTCCCTCTCTCTCTGCTCTTCCCCTGCTCACACTCTGTCTCTCTCTCTCTCAAAAAGAAATAAAGATTAAAAAAAAAAAAAAAAAAGAGTGGCTTCCAAGGATTGGGTGATGCATAAGAGAACAGTGCTTGCTGTTGAATCCTCCAAGCAAATGCCTTTGTAAACTAAAGCAAGGTGTAAGTGAGGGATAGAAGTTTCAAGAGAATTAATTGACAGAGTTGAACAATAGACCTTCTTCATCCATGTCATAGGTTAGTTTTTTATGCTAAGGAAATAGCCCTTTGAGAGAAGTCAGTGTTTGCCAAACTGGCCTTATAGCAAGACTCAACCTGGGGTGCTTGTCAAGCTATAGCTCCCAAGCCCTCTGGGGATGGGACCCATGAATGTTTAATGGCTTTTATTTTTTTTTTCAACGTTTATTTATTTTTGGGACAGAGAGAGACAGAGCATGAACGGGGGAGGGGCAGAGAGAGAGGGAGACACAGAATCGGAAGCAGGCTCCAGGCTCCGAGCCATCAGCCCAGAGCCTGACGCGGGGCTTGAACTCACGGACCGCGAGATCGTGACCTGTCTGAAGTCGGACGCTCAACCGACTGCGCCACCCAGGCGCCCCTGTTTAATGGCTTTTAACAAGCACCCCCAGATTATTTTTATGATCACGC